>NC_092338.1:162539000-162893000 GCF_046630445.1 Rutidosis leptorrhynchoides | reverse complement strand
CTCCTTCCATTTCAAAATTTGGGGGTTGAACGGGTTTACCAAAATCTGAATATCGAGGCTTGGTTGTATTTGATTCTAAATCAAAAGTTTCTTGCTTTGATGAAGATTCAAAAAGTTCAAGTACTTCTTTTGGAATTCTACCAAGCTTTCTATCAGGTTCCGTAAACGGTGTAAGTAATGGAGATTCTGAACTTCGGATATGTGGCATATGCAACCTATAATCTGTCAATCACACAACTAACAAAAACTATTAAACATACCGATTCTACAAGATTATTCAAAGACTATTAATAATTTAAAATAATTAAGAAACTACTTAATCACAAATTAGTTAATAATTCTATTTTGACACAAAACTGTCCCCGGCAGCGGCGCCAAAAACTTGATGTGCGAAAAGTGGTATATGAATTGTTGTAAAAAATAATATGGAAAAATACCGATTATAGATTGCTACACACTAACGGGCAGTGTACCCGATCGTGTAGTAGTATAGTAACTGGTTTAGTTCCGTGTATCGTTCCAAGGACAGTTGTATTAGTCAAACTAGAATTATAAACTATATTATGATTAACTAAGTAAATGAAGCTTAAAGGTACAAGTTTTATGTTTTGGTGGCTATTTAACGATTTAGCCAAATCAGAGAAGGTTAAATATAAAAACAATATTTTTGGTCTTTTAAGTTTATAAGATGAAAATAAGTGCAAAGAAAGTAAGTAAGATAGATTTGATATCAATTTAAGGAAAAATGCTCATCTAGACTTTTTGCCCTCGATGTTGAATGTTATTTAAGATTAAGACCGGATTGATTGGTTATGCACGAGAACTAATTGATCGGTTCACCAAGAGTAGTCTTGAGTAAACACTCAAACGGGATTACAAGACGCAAGTGATGTTCTTGCCATCTAAGACCTCCTATTTGTAATCAACTAATTCAACTAGTCTAAAGACTTGAAGAATGATCAAGTCAATGGTGTGTTGATCATGATCCACTCCTATGTTAACTTATGAATTAGCCTAGTTCATTCCCTTGATCTGGTTAAATGCTCAATTCACCCAACCCAAGTAATCAATTTAGTGTGGTAATAAGATCCCTATAAACGTCACTAGATAAGGCAAATTACTAACACCTATTAGTTATATGGAATCGAGTAATGAAAATATGTATAACATAATCTAGGGAATTGATCGTTCACCTAAATAACTACACATATCAATTGGGCTATCCGAAAGTATCTACAAGAGTCGTTCTTACATCCCTATATAAACTAACCATTTGAACTCAACTTATCCCTTTTGGTAAAAGATGGATAAACACATGTCACTAGGTGTAAATCAATACATTAATTTAACAAGATGATGTTTCTTAATCAAATGAACATATCAACTAGTTGAATCGAAAGGATTAAGCTTTAACAAGAATGGTTCTTGTATTCAAACATCAAACTATCGTGCATAATAACAATCAATCAAAAGTAAACATTCAACATCTCAGTTATTTATCTAGATGAACATTATAGAGTTTAGCCAACAATCATAATTACAAACAAAATAACAATCAACTGATAAGTAGATTTCATTGTTGGAGGACAAGAAAACAACCTAATAGAGAATGAATCTTGGATGGAGAAGGTTTTAATCTTTGAAGACTTGATGTTGATCCTCTTTCAAGAGCTTGGAGTTCACCAAATTTGCTCCCAAAATCGTCTCAGTAACCTCTGGTTTCGTATGTTTCAAACAGTCCCTCAATCAGTAGGTTTTAAAGTGGAGAAAGTAGGTCAAAAGGCAAAAGTAGTTGAAAACCTACTACAGGACGGCGTCCTAAAGGCTGGACGGCGTCCCGTTCTTAAGAGCTGGACGGCATCCCAAAGACTTGGACGGCATCCCACATTAAAAGGCTGGACGGCGTCCCAAAGCCTTGGACGGCGTCCCAATGTACTGAAAATTGCTGTTTCGTTTTCTTTTCAATCTTCTTTCATTTGGACGAAGCCTAACACCTTTGATGCCTTGTTTTACCATTTTAGAGCATAAATTAGACCTTAACTTGTATCGGGATCAACCAAGGTCATAAATCATCAAAACTCTTTATAAATCACTCTCCGATACAAATTTTCACATCTTGGCCTATTACTTGTAGAAACACCTTCATTATCCTTGATTCTAGAGCATTTTTACACGATATTGCGATAGATATATATGATGTTATTGAGCAATATCACATATACCCTCTAAAACACATAAATTTGTTTGAATAGATTTAGGAACTACATGATGTAATTTCGTTTGGTGTATCAATTAAGAATGTTTCTTTTGTATACATTGTTCCATATGTGTTTCGCATTGAACAATTTATACAAAAATATCTGATATCGGCCAAAAAGTCACGTTGTTACCCCGGTATTGAGGCCCAAAAACAATAAAGTTCCAAGATTTATCGCCAAAATACCTGCTTCGTCGGTTGAAACTAAAGTTCAAATGATTACGAAGACGGTGCAAAAATAATCACGAGAATCGGAGCTAAAACGAAGATTCTAGAGCAAAAACGGTGAAAGACGAGAAACCAAGCTACTATCAAAAAATCAAGTTACGATCCAGTGAAATCAGCAGACCATACGGCTTGCTGAAATGACCGGTTCATACCGATTATAAACGATTCACAATAGTTGATTTCACTGCGAGGTATTTGACCTATATATGATACATTTTACAAACATTGCATTCGTTTTTAATAGACAAACTTTCATTTCATCGAAAGTTAACAGGCATGCATACCATTTCATAATATATCCAAACTATAAATGACCTAATCTGTCATTTACTTAATAATAATCTTTATTGAACTCAATGACTTGAATGCAACGTCTTTTGAAATATGCCATTAATGACTCCAAGTAATATCTTTATAATGAGCAAATGAACAGCGGAAGATTTCTTTAATACCCGAGAATAAACATGCTTTCAAGTGTCAACCAAAATATTGGTGAGTTCATTAGTTTATCATAAAGAGTATTCATTTCCATCATTTTTATAGACCACAAGATTTCCAATTCATAAATAAGGTGCAGGTCTGCTCACTGCTGAAAATCCATTCATACGAAATAAACACCTGGTAATCGACATTAACAAAATGCATCTAGAATATCCCCCGCATATCGCAATTCGCAAATATGCTCACAGCATACAAACAGGCTACTCTTTTAAAAATGACGGTTGTGTACACCTCAGAAACAGTCATTCCTTTTAAAGCTAGCAGTTGTATACTAAAATCAAAGTACTAAAGCAGTTCAAATTCTCTGACTGGGGCTTGTCAAGGCCCATAGATCTATCTTTAGGATTCTCGTCAATTAGTGGCGTTCACTAATTCTTAGATTACTAGACTATAAAGGGGTGATATCTGGTATACTCGTAACTCAATCGTAGAATGTTTTTAAGTACTTGTGTCTATTTCGTCAAACATTTATAAAGTAGCGAATGTATTCTCAGTCTCAAAAATATATATTGCAAAAGCATTTAAAAAGGGAGTAATGAAACTCACGATACTGTATTTTGTAGTAAAAATACATATGACGGCACTGAACAAGTGCAGGGTTGGCCTCGGATTCACGAACCTATATTATATATATATATATATATATATATATATATATATATATATATATATATATATATATATATATATATATATATATATATATATATATATATATTAAAACATATACTTGTAATCAGACAAGATATATATATTATTATTAGTGATGTAATTTATATATTTAATAAGATATAAGTTTCATTATTTATTTATATATTTTCATTTTATATATATAAATGTTAATATAGTTAAATTATGTGTACAAAAGATATTTATATATATAATCTTTATTTTCATACTTATAATTTTAAATACGTCATTAAAATTTTTATTTTAGTAATCATAATTATTTTAAAAATATTGATATAGATAATACTGATAATAATAAAAATGATAATTTTAATGATAGTAAAATAATAATAATTTTAATAAAAAAGATAATAATGATAATATTTATAATAATGCTTATGTTACTAGTAATAATAATTCCAATAAAATGATACTAATACTAATAATAATAACATCTACAATAATGATAATAGTGATAATAATAATGATACTAATTATAATAATCATAATAATAATGGTAATAATAATTTATAACTATGTTAATAATAATACTAATGTTTATAAAATGATACCAATAATAATTTTAATGAAAATAATAATAAATTTTATTACTCTCATAATAATGATAATATAATAATCATAATCATAATAATATTAATAATACTTAAAATGATAAAATTTATATTTTAAATGATGATAATAATATTAGTAACAACAACAATAATAATAATCATATTTGTAATTATAATTATGATAATAATAATAATAAATGGTAACTAATACTTATTTTAGTGATTATAATAATAATAATAATAATTATAATACTTGTACTAATAACAATAATAATCATTAATAATAACAATAACAATAATAATAATAATAATAATAATAATAATAATAATAATAATAATAATAATAATAATAATAATAATAATAATAATAATAATAATAATAATAATAAAAGTGTATACCCTTAAAAGAGCTTTTCTAAAAAAATTGCCACGAACTAGACTCGAACTCAAGACCTCTCGCTCACCCACTAAACCTCTAAACCATCCATCCATAAGTGTTTTTCTGATATTAACCCCATCTCAAATTTATTTAAATCGTGATTTTCTGTTCTCCTTCTTCTTCAATTTAAAAGTCGACCAGAGGCAATCAACCATAGCGAATACAAACTGAATTGGTTTTTGGATTCATGTACTAAACATAAACGATTCATTTGTGGTTGTCTTGTATTAACAGTAAATGAAAAAAAAACTGTTGTTGTTCGCGAAAAAAAAATGAACTTGATATTTGATTTTGAAATTGGAATGTTTTGAGACCTCACATCCTTCATAAAATATCTTTCAATCGACATTAGAATACATTAGAATCATAATACATTAGAATCATCAATTGATCCAGAACTTTTGACACTAATTCAAATTTCGCTAGAAAACATCGTTTGACTTTTTGAGTTTAAAACTTTGATCTCAAAATTAGGACTCGATAGATGGAATTGGATTTTGAAACTTTACAGAAAGTTTAGATAGACTAATCCTAACACTTCTTCATTTTTAGTTTGTGACAATTTATTCAGATTCGAATTGTGAGCAAAAAGTTACTACGAACAGAGGTATTCGAGCTTTGTTTCATAATTTCGGTTTTATTTCATACAATGAAGTAGATGATAGCGGTATTTAAGGATGGTAATCGAATAATTGGAACAGCAACATGATTTGAACGAGCATTGTTTTCTTGTGATAATTCAGTCGACATGAATGGAAGGAATAACAGATAAAGAAAAAAAATTAAATCTTGATACTGATATCTAACAGATTTCGATAGTATCTGTATTTGATTTGTAAGAATTGAGACCATCATCTACAGCTGGAAAATGATTTAAAACATATTTTGGAATGGTATATGTGGATATTTTAACTGGTAACAGATTTGAGAGAGAAAACAAAATTTATAAAGTCTGATTGTGATGTTAAAGAGATTCCCATTTTATTTACAGCTATTTAATATTAGTAATAAATAATTATAAATATATTAATAATAATAATAATACTATTAATAATAATAATAATACTAATTACTAATAATTATATTAATAATAATAATATTATTATTATTGACAAGATACTAAATATAATAAACTTAAAAATAATGGTAATAATAATATGATGATATTAATAATAACGATAATGATAATTTTAGTAAGTTTAATAATAACTAATGATAATAAAAATAAAAATGTTAATAATAATAAGAGGTATTAGTTCCTAATAATAATATTAATTTATAATAATACTAATAATTCTTAATAGTAATGATAGTAATATCTAATAATACAAGTGATATAAAAGATATAACAAATTGCATGCATTATATTTTCATATTAGAATAATGATATCAATAATACTGATAATACAAATATTAATATTAGCATTAATAATAATAATGAAAGTAATGATCATATTATTAATATAACATTTATACTTTAACTTATAATACATATAATATACTAACCTTACATTTCACTAATTATGTAATACATATTTTTTTTATAATAACATATTTGAATATTTATATGTACATATAATATTAATTATACATTATACATAGTAATCATATATATTTATATATATATTTATATATATATTTATTTTAAATTACACCTAATTATTTTGTACCTTATTTTACATATTTAATTCAAATTTTTAAATTATATTTTATAATTTTTAGTTATCATATATACTTACACCTATATATATGTGTATATATATATATATATATATATATATATATTTTTTTTTTTAATTACATAAATATTTACAAATAAATTGTTCGTGAATCGTCGAAAATAGTCAAAGGTTATATGAATTCATGAAAACAGTTCAAAAGTTTTGAGACTCGGCATTACAGACTTTGCTTATTGGGTCGGAAACATTCAAAGATTAAGTTTAAATTTGGTCAGAAATTTCCGGGTCATCAGAGTACCTACCTGTTAAAGAAATTTCATCTCGAAATTTGATTAGGATGGTCATGACTGACAATAAGTATGTTTTCATAACTCATATGAGTTGATAAATAGAGTTTTATCATTATTGAGTAATATGGATAAAACAATTTGATTTTGGTGAAGAGTACGAGTGAAGTTATTACAAAAGAGTGAAATGAGTAAATGCAAGTTCGTCTTAACCAGTGACGTAGTCACGGTTGATTTCCGGAATTCAAGGAATTTAGAGAAGATCTTCGTAATAAGATTTGATTCTTCGGTAATTAAGGAAATTAGGATCTTCTTTGGTTAAATGCGATTATCTGTCTCGATTGCTCTGTCGGATATTTTGCTATAAATCCACCCTCTCAGTTTCCTTGTTTCTACACTCCTATCTTCTATACTTTCTTTCTTAATTCATACTTTTGTTTTCTCTTCCCGACTTTAAGTCAAACGAATAATGGTCCAGAATTCGTAGGTATGAAGTTTTGAATGAACATGACTTAATGTTCTAAGAGAGAAATTGTAATAGCACGATCTTGATTGGTTAAAATACCAGAATTTAAGAGAAAAGATAGAACTATCAGGAAGATATGTTCTCGATATGTTTAGAGATTAGATAGAATGTAAGAGTCGTGTAACATGGTTAGTAGTTCAATAATTCATATATAGTTTAATATATAATATTCGAATTAATTAATACGTATCGTGACCCATTGTATACATGTCTCAAACTCGATCACAACTCAAAGTATATATTATTTTAGAATCAACCTCGACCCTTTATATGCTAACTGGAGCATTACCGCATATAGAGTGACTTACGGTTATTCCAAATAATATATATAGATGACGTCGATATGATATGTCAAAACATTGTATACATGTCCCGATTTATCCGACGATATTTAAATTGCGTAAAATAAATAACAGAAATTAAATGACGATAAATAAAATTGCGAGAATTAAAATTGCGATAAATAAATTGCGATAAATAAATTGCGATAATTAAAATGTAATAAGGAATTAACAGTTAGCTAGGATTTTGTTAGCGTGGATTCTTAACAAAATTTTTCATAGTTAATTTGTTTGTTTCTAACAAATTTTATTTTTGTCCAATGTTTTCTTCATTATGCCACTTGTTGGATTCTGATAAGTCAAAATCCAAATATGAAATTGAATGAAAATGGTTATTCTGTGGTGAACAGATTCGTATATTTGTGGTGTAAGTAGGATATCAGATTTGAAGAATGTACAGTGTAACTTATTAATGTGAAATCTTAATATTCCTCGGGTATTACCTACCCGTTAAAATATCTTCACCATTAACAGTTTGTACAAAAGAATTTTTAATTACAATCTTTATGAAAACATATATACATATATATTTTCTTCAGATGTAATCATGGATTTAATGAGTTACTATGATATTAAGCTCATTTGATTTTCGGCTGGAATTAGAAATGAATAATCTCCAAAACATTAGAGATTACATAATCTTCACGGGATATTTCTCCAATGAATTTATGAATCAATACTTCATCGGTTATTGTTGTTGGTACTCCTTGATATCTATGATACGTATGACGTTGATGCTCGAGGTACAGATTGTGATGTTAAGGTGTGGGATGTGGATGTTGTTGGTGGTGGTATTGGTACTGTTGATGATGGTGGTACTGTTGGTGCCGGTGATGTTGCTAAATCTGGTACATTTTGCACCATATTCTCCAAAGTTACTATTCGGGCACGAATTTTGTTGAATTCTTCCATTACTCCGAGATGATTGAAGGTTGGAACGAGCAGATGAATAAGGTTTTGAATTTGAGATGGTATATAATCATGGCGAGATATTTGGGAAATGATGGTGAAAATGGTGTTTCGGATAGGTTCGCCGGTAAGTGCTTCAGGTTCTTCACCAAGAGGTGAATTCGGTTGGTGGAAAGGATCGCCTTCTTCGCATCTCCATTGATTAAGTAGACTACGAACCCATCCCCAATTCATCCAGTATAGATGATGGTTAATTGGTTGATCTATTCCGGTCACACTGCTTTAGGAGTTCGAGCGAAACTCCATATCGGAATCCGAGGGACTTGAACTAGTGGCGAGTTCCATTTCGTACTAGTGAATAAAGGATTTTTCGATATGAATTGATTTTCGAATATTGGATGATATTCTTACATAGAATATATATATATATATATATATATATATATATATATATATATATATATATGGTAATAAAGATTTTGTAGACTACGGAGGAATTTACAGCATATGTCAGGCAAGTCTACAGTAACATATACGCTAAGATATGAATTATCAGATACGCTAAGATATGAATTTTGTCTATACACTATTCATGCAGTCAATGCAGTAAAACGTGTCTAGACCAAGAATGATAAGCAGGTAATTTTCGAAAAAGATTATAAGCAAAACTTTTGATATGCGGACACGGTCGAAGCCCAGACTCGCTAATGCATCTTAATAACTATCAGTTAGACACACTAATGCAAGACCTGGTTCGCTAAGACCACCGCTCTGATACCAGCTGAAATGCCCCGTTCATACCGATTATAAATGATTCACAATAGTTGATTTCACTGCGAGGTATTTGACCTCTATATGATACATTTTACAAACATTGCATTCGTTTTTAAAAGACAAACTTTCATTTCATCGAAACAATAATCTCAGAGTATATCTATAACTAATATATTTACGTACTTGGTATTCAAAACATAATATACATATATATATATATACATGATTGATATACATAATTAATGATTTTGTACATTATAATATACAACATGTATAGATATTAAATATTCAAAATATGTCGTTATATATATATATATATATATATATATATATATATATATATATCATATAATTGTTAAATATTACAAGATTAATAAATTGTAATAATAATATATGTAACTTCAATTTAAAGATATAGTTATTATACTAAAAATTGTATGACTACTTTCATTAAGATTAAAATTTGTATTATTAACTAATATTTCTCGATATATAATATGATATGTGATAAATATAAATTATTTACAATATTAAGAGTATTATTATTATAGTTATCATTAAACCTATTATTTTCATTAAATAGATTATTATTGTTATTATTAATTTACCATATTATTATTAATTATCTCCATCAATAATATTATTATTGTTATTAATATTATTATTATTAATTAGAATTATTAATACTAATATATTTATACTATTAAATAGAATAATGAAAATAAATCAGATGAGGATCGCAATTCGTTTAACATCACCATCCAAACTGTATCGACTTTATGTTTCTTGTCTCAAAATCTATTTCATGATCGAATGCAATCACAGAAACCTCCAAGATTCTGTTAGCAATCCCATTCAATTTTTTTATTATTATTTATTTTGTACCTGATGATTCATGTTGTCGATTTTATTTGCTATAAAACAATCAAGTAATTCATGATATTAGATAGAAAGCCACCAACACATTTTATCATTACTACCAACTATAAATTATTACTGCTTTTATCGACTGAAATAAATAGAAAAGAAAGAACACCCAGTTATACCTCTGTTCTTGAACGTTTCCAGCAACAGCACAATTCCAAATGTAATTTCAAATTCTATAAACGCAGTTCTATTAGAAATTATTTAATTAAACTACTTGTAAAGTTTCAGAATCCAATTCTTTGAATTGAATTCAAATTTTGAAGTCAAACTTTATATTTAAAAAGTCAAACGTTTTGATTATCAAGAAATTTGAGTTTGTTTCGATGTTTTAGATTAAATTGAAAGTCCGGAAAGTTTCCTGGAACAATTTTAAACCTATTTCATTCAGAAATCATAAGCTAAAACGTTCTAAATTTCGATTTTGATGTTTGAGTTCATAGTGTTCTTGACTGTGAATAAGAGCAGCTCAAATTCGAATAAGAATTTAAAATCTAAAGATACAGAGTTATTAGGAATTATATAGTAAAACACTCTGTAAATTCTCAAGTCTCAAATTTTGATATTGATTCTTAATTTGGAAGTCAAAGTAAAAATTTCAAAAGTCAAACTGTTGTTCTTTGATTGAATTTGAGTTATCTGTTACAATTGAAATTAAATTGATGATTTAAGAAGTTTATTGGAAGGATTTTAAACTTGTTTCATGTTATAATCATAGGTCAAAACAACCTTAAATTGAAAATCACCAATTGTGTTCTTCGCGTTATTTAACAGACCTGATGTCCGTTTTTTTTTCTTTTCTGTTAATCGGTTTATTTCACCTTCAAAAAGTTTCTGTTTCAATTAAACGTCCTAAATCAAATTATTAATATGAAGTCTAGTTGTTTTGAATTTGGTCGATCTGGATTTTGAGAAGAGGATGAATCAGACAGAGAGAAATAATATATTATTAAATTTAGATTGGGTATAATTCAGAATAACAGAACGGATTGGATGGTTAAGGGTGTTTCGGGTTAGCGTGAGGTCGCGGGTTCGAGCCCGAGCCTGGCGGAAGCAGCAATTTTGTTTTGGAATTCTTTGTGAGGTAGTTTTCTAATTATTTTTATTTTTATTTTTATTATTTTTATTATTATTATTATTATTTTTATTATTATTATTATTATTATTATTATTATTATTATTATTGTTATTGTTATTGTTATTGTTATTGTTATTGTTATTGTTATTGTTATTGTTATTGTTATTGTTATTGTTATTGTTATTGTTATTGTTATTGTTATTGTTATTGTTATTGTTATTGTTATTGTTATTGTTATTGTTATTGTTATTGTTATTGTTATTGTTATTGTTATTGTTATTGTTATTGTTATTGTTATTGTTATTGTTATTATTAAGTATTAGTATTGTTAGTATTATTATTACTAAGTATTAGGATTATTATTATTATTATTATGATTATTATTATTATTGTTATTATTATTAGTATTAAAATTATTATTATTACAAATGTAAGTATTATGATAGAAATCCATTTATTATTATTATAGATACAAATATGAAATTCTTTATTATTAATGTTATTACCAATATCATTTAAAATATAATTTTATCTTTTTACTACTATTGTAACTATTATTAGTATTAACATGATTAGGATTATTATTATTATTATTATTAATATGAAAATAATAAAATTTATTATTATTTTCTTCTTTAATATTAGTATTAGTATCATTTTATAATTATTAGTATTATTATTAATATTATTAACAAAAATATTATTGATATTATCATTATAAGTATTAGTATGATTATCATTAATAGTATTGTTATTATTAAAAACTATTATCATTACTATCATTACTATCATTTTTACAAAAATTATTATTTCGATATCATTAAAACTATTATTATTATTATTATCAAGTATTATCTATATCATCATTATTAAAATAATATTGATTATGAAAATAAAAGTTTTTTTTAAATGACGTTGTTAAGATTATAAGTATTAAATTAAAGATTATAAAATATACTTAAATTACATAACTTAACTATATTAATAAAACTTATAAATTATTAAATATAACAAGTACATCACTAATAATAATATATAAATTTTATTCGATTACAATTATGTGTGTTAATATATATACAAATGATATAGGTTCGTGAATCTGAGGCCAACCCTGCATTGTTCAGTATCGTCGTATGAATATTTTTACTACAAAATATTGTATCGTGAGTTTCATTACTCCCTTTTTATATATATTTTTGGGACTGAGAATACATGCGCTGATTTTACTAATGTTTTACGAAATAGACACAAGTGATCAAAAACTACATTATATGGATGGATTATGAATATTGAATATCACCCCTTTTTAGCTTGGTAACCTAATGATTAGGAAATGGGTATGGCCCCTAATCGACGCGAATCCTAAAGATAAATCTATGGACCTCGACAAGTCCTATCTGGGGTACGAATGCTTTAGTACTTCGAGATTATTATTATTATACAGAAGAGAGGTTCTGTTTGGGGATATTCTATGCATTAAAGTTAAGTCGGTTATCAAGCGTTCACCATATGAATGAATTTTAATTCGCGGGTTACGCGTGTTATTATGTAATCGGGTTACGTGTACAGTTAAATATCTGAAATCTTGTGGTCTATTAAAATGATGGAAATGAATGATTTTGATAAACTAATGAACTCACCAACCTTTTGGTTGAAACTTTAAAGCATGTTTATTCTCAGGTATGAAAGAAATCCTCCGCTGTGCATTTGCTCATATTAGAGATATTACTTGGAGTCATTCATGACATATTTCAAAAGATTTGAGTTCATCAAGATTATTATTAAGTCAATTATAGTTGGATATATTATGAAATGGTATGCATGCCATCAACTTTCGATGTAATGAAAGTTAGTCTTTCAAAAACGAATGCAATGTTTGTAAAATGTATCATATAGAGGTCAAGTACCTCGCGATGTAACCAAATGTAATGTATTCGTCCAGATGGATTTGGACGGGGCATTAGAGTTGGTATCAGAGCGGTGATCTTAGCGAACCAGGTCTTGTATTAGTGTGTCTAACTGATAGTTATTTAGATACATTAGTGGGTCTGGACTTCGACCGTGTCTTCATGTCAAAAGTTTTGCTTATCATTTCGTGTCGAAAATCATCTACTTATTATCCTTAGGAAATTACCTGCTTATCATTCTTAGGGAATCATTTGCTTATCATTCTTAGTCTAGACACATCTTACTGCATTGATTGCATGAATAGTGTATAGACAAAACTCATATCTAGCGTATATGCTAATTCATATCTTAGCGTATCTGTTACTGTAAACTTTGCCTGACACAATCCGTAAATTCCTCCGTAATCTACGAAATCTTCTGATATATATATATATATAGATATTCTATATAATTAGAATACCACCCGATAGTCAGGAATCATTTCATATCGAAAATCCTTTATTCAATTGTACGAAATGGAATTCGCCACTAGTTCAAGTCCTTCAGATTCCGATATGGAGTGTCACTCGAGCTCCGAAAGTAGTATAACCGGAATAGATCAACCAATTAACCATCATCAATTCTGGATGAATTGGGGATGAGTTCGTAGTCAACTAAACCAATGGAAATGCGAAGAAGGCGATACTTTCCATCAACCAAATTTCCTTCTTGGCGATGAATCTGAAGCACTCACCGGCGAACCAATCCGAAACACCATTTTCACCCTCATTACCAGAATATCTCGCCATGATAATATACTATCTAAAATTCAAAACCTTATTCATCCGCTCGTTCCGACCGACAATCATCCCGGTTTAATAGAAGAATTCAATGAACTTCGCGCTCGAGTAATCAATTTGGAGAATATGGTGCAAAAATTTACCAGCTTTAGCAACATCACCAGCACCAACAATACCATCAACAACCCATGCCTCAATATCTCATTCTGTACCTCGAGTATAATCATCGTTCTACATTAATTATCTTCGTTCTTCATGGCGATTATGTAATCTCTAATGTTTTAGAGATTATGTATTCTAGTTCTAACAGTAAATCAAATGAGATTAATATTATATTAACTCATTAAATCCATGATTACATCTGAAGAAAATATATATGTAAGTATATTTTCATAAAGATTGTAATTAAAAATTCTTTCGTACAAACTGTTAATGGTGAAAATATTTTAACGGGTAGGTAATACCCGAGGAATATTTAGATTTCACATTAATAAGTTACACTGTACATTTTTCGAATCTGATTCAACAGTCGTTTACTATCCTACTTACATCCACAGATATACGTATCTGTTCACCGCAGAATAACCATTTTCATTCAATTTCATATTTGGATTTTGACCTATCAGAATCCAATAAGTGGCATAATGAAGAAAACATTGGACAAAAATAAAATTTGTTAGAAACAAACAAATTAACCATGAGAAAATTTTGTTAAGAATCCACGCTAACAAAATCCTAGCTATCTGTTCCTAGCTAACTGTTAATTCCTTATTACATTTTATTATCGCAGTTTATTTATCGCAATTTATATTCTCGTAATTTTATTTATCGTCATTTAATTTCTGTTATTTATTTTACGCACTTTATTTATCGTCATTTAAATACTGTTATTTACGCATTTTAAATATCGGGACACGTATACAATGTTTTGACGTATCATATCGACGCATCTATATATATTATTTGGAATAACCATAGACACTCTATATGCAGATGGAACGCTAGACGCGGTCCCGAGTTCACTTGGGAGCGTGAAGACCAGATGAAGTAGAAATACCCGCATTTGTTCTCAGATGCCGAGTCAACCCCTGCGCCTGCTTAAATTTCGGGACAAAATTTCCGTAACGGGAAGGTACTGTCACGACCCTACTTTTTCCGTTATCTTTTTCAGTTAATTATTTAACGACCGTTAACTGTTAGTGTGCCACTTCATTTCTATGACCTATATTATTATTATTTGTAATAATATGTATATATTAATTATTATGTGTTATGTGAATATTTGTATTCATATTTTAATTTATACGTTTCTACGTCTCGCGGATTTCCATCCGGCGAATCTTTTTGGTTTTCAAACCAACGGACGCGTTTTTGGGATATTTAAATCCTAAATATTTTAAATATGATATTTTAAGATCATATTATTATATAGTGTATTTATATTTATTTTTCGTCGCGCGTTTGTTATCTTTCCGAATTTTTAATCGCGTAAGTGCGTTTTCGCGTTTCGGGACTCGTTCGGGCTTTCGGGCCACAAGGAATATACATTTAAGTGAGATGGACCAAGTGGGGCCCACCCCACTGAAAATTTTGGCTGAATGGGGGAGGGAGGGAGTATTACTCCCTTGATTTCTTTTTTTTTTTGGAGATTATTTTTCATTCCACCAAAATATCCCTAAAACCTAGCTTTCAATTTTGCTCTCTTTTTCTCCATTTTTCTTGCCCTTTGACTGTCGCCCATCCACCACCATTCATCACCATCATCATCTAAAATTAAAGCTTGTATCAAGGATTGATTAATACCAACGCGTTCCTCTCGTTCTTCTCTACGCGATTACACAAATCGTTTCTCGATTAGGGTATAAACCCTAACCCTAGAACTTTCAATTTTTCAATTATTTTCTGTATTTTGATGTTTATTTAGTAGTATGATGTTTGTGGATTATTGTAATGATGTTGGTATGCATAGATGTACTCGAAATCACATGTTTTCGGTTTGTAAAATTCTGGACAGCAGATAATTCGTGTATTCTGAGTTTGTGACTGATATAAAAGTTAAAATAAACTATCTAGATGAGTTCCTCTCATCAAGACATTAATTTTAGACTCCGGATTCATGTCGTTTCGATTCCCGGAGCCCTAGTTATGATCAAATTACTAATTTGTTAAAATTGAATTGTGGATTGACATGAAACAGGTTTGGTCCGACTTTGTGACCTTCCTTGGTGTCTTTAGGGTGTGTTAGTGTGTTAGGACTGATGGTGGGACGAACTTTCATGTTCGGGTCACCTAAATCCGAGCCACGGTTCACCCGTTACGACTAAAACACGGTTTTGAGAAAATTGAAGGTCCAAGTGGTGTCATAGCTGATTACCACGACTTGTGGACTGTTCTTGGTGTATTATTGAGTGCACCATTGTGTCGGGTGGTTTGAATAGGCGGAGATGCATATAAGGCTCGCCAGAAATCAACACCCGGGGCTCAAAATACGACCCGATGAACTTTTGAATTAAAACTTATGATTAATTCTAAAACTTATGATAAAAATAATGAAACTCATTATTAATTAATTACTTATGATAAAAGAAGTAATTATTATTATTTAAGAATTATTATATAAATATTTATTATATCATTTAATTATTATTTATGATTTAATTAACATTTTAATTTAACTTATGATTAATGACACTTTTATTATTAATGGAAAATACTTATGATAAGTATTAAATTTATTTTATAAGAATATTATTATAAGACTTATAATGAAGATTAAATAATTATTTAATTATTATAAGACTTAATTATTATTTAATTATGATTTAATTATTAAATACTTATGATTTAATAATTATATTTAGAAACTTATGATATGATTAATAATTCATTATTAATTAATAATACTTATGATATGATTTAAAATTTATTATTAATTAATAATATTTATATTATGACTAATATTTAATTAATTAATTAAATACTTATGTTATATTAATTATATCATTTCAACTTATATTAACTTTAATAATTCATTTTATTTAATTAAACTTATGTTATGACATAATTATACACTTTTAACTTTAATAAACATTATAACTTATGTTATTATTATAACTTACACTTTTCAAATTAACGTTGACTATGTTTGACCAAGTTTGACTTTTGAGTTGACTTTCGGTTGACTTTGACTTTCAGTTGACTTTTGTTGACTTTCTAAATAAGGAAACTTTCCTAACTTAAAAACTTTCTAAAAATAGAACTTTCCAAAAATAGAAACTTTCCAAAAATAGAAACTTTCCAAAAATAGAAACTTTCCTAAAATAGAAACTTCCCAAAAATGGAAACCTGCTAAAAATAGAAACTTTTCTAAAAATAGAAAGTATGTGTCCGTACGCTGTTCCAGTCAAACCGATGCTTGCCGAGTGTTGTTCTATGTCTACTTGCAACATGTACAATAGCTATCATACTAAGACTTGACCTAAGTTAGTTATTTATATCGACCTGCTTTATTTATAGGTCGGCGTTGTGATCGTTCCTGATCACTTTATTCTATTTGCTGTTCGCTTGTTTGTGTGGTTTCTTCAGTTGCTTTTAAGGTGAGTTATAGTCCCGTTTTTACATACTTTTCAAAGTATATTTTTGAGATGTGATTACATGCATTTTATTTCACGTTTAGACACAAGTGACAATTAAATTTAAATTATTCATTGTGAGTTGGACAAAAATATTCCCTAGTCTGGTAACTGTAATCATTGGTTTCTACCAGTGAACGCGAATCCTACGGATAGATCTATCGAGTTTGACAACCCCATTTCGAGCTAGTCGCGCTAGCAATTTATAATCGGAATGTTTAGTACTTCGTAATTTGTTGTAGATACACTGTCCAAGTGTATATTTTTATTGTGTTTGGCAAGGGTAAATAAAGGGTTAAGTGGTTACCAGGTGGCTCATTGATAATGGAATAATGTTTAATGTTTTCTAACATTTTTAAATCTTGTGGTCTAAAGTTTACTTATTTATTTAAACCTATAATTCACTCAACCTTTGTGTTGACAGTTTACTTGCATGTTTTCACAGGTACTTGAGTTTTGTGATGCTTCCGCTGTGTTTAGAAGAGTCTGCATGCATTTGGGGCAGATTTTATGAAACATTTTATGAAACTTAATCTTGCATTCTATTTTTGGATAATTTAAAATTGTGGGTTTGTTGGCAAGGTTTTGTGTCAACTTTTGGTTTATTACTATGGTTGGTTGTTTAAAACTACATATTTTGGTTTGTTTCCTTTTTGGGAAACTTTTGAAATAAAAGAATGCAACTTTATTTATTTAATTCATTTAAGTCCGATCAAGCTGTGGGACCAACTGACGGATCCGTTAAGTATTTTGACGGGGTCGTCATAGCTATACAGGGTTGAGGTTGATTCTACAATAATATATATACTTTGAGTTGTGATCGAGTCTGAGACATGTACACGGGTCACGATACGTATTAATTAATTCGAATATTATATTTTAAGCTATATATGAATTATTGGACTGTTAACTGTGGACTATCAACTGTGGACTACTAACATTGGACAATTAAAATGAATTAAAATACTGATTATAACATATGAAACTAAACATTTCTTCAAGTTTGCCAATTGATTTCATCTTAAACCTCATTTGTATCTTGACGATTACAATCTGCGTTAAACATTTCATGATTCTTGAAAACACCTCAATCGAGAGGACGAACCAACCGCACTTTATCCATGAAAGAAAAGATTGATACATATAGTTAAGCACCTGAAAACACTCAGAACCCGAGTAAACGTTTAACACGTATCTGTGCTAACTCCTTTGGCGTTGTTATTACCGAAAATAACATTGCAATTCCTTTTCAAAATAGCCAGTTTTGTCACAGCTCCAGCAAGTCAACATCGACTCTTCATTTGAAATAACCTTATTATAACCTTGATAGATATATGCGTGCTCTTTTATTGTTACTGGGGAACCTTTTATATTCCACCATATTACCAGCAGACGTATCAGCAACCTCGTTACTCCTTAGCTTCAATCTCTCCGACAAATCACTATATTTATCTATTGAAGTCTTATCATGAACTCATCGGCATCTTGTAACGATAATTACCCTACCAAATGTCAGGAGGCATCTATCGATAATCTTGAATATCTCAGCGATTCTACGACAACAATTATATATATATATATATATATATATATATATATATATATATATATATATATATATATATATATATATATATATATATAAAACTTCTATCCCTTGGATCTACGAATTTAAATTCTGCATTTCTGAAAAGCGCTCTAGCCTATGAATCAGTTTTCTGAGTTCTGAAAAAGCCGATGAAGCCGCACAAACTAAAAAATGTTTAAACAGTCAAAAGTTTGATGATAAAGAATGAAGTGTTGAAAAAGCTCAAATATTTGGGTACTGAAAAATGAATTGAGCAAACCATGAAGGAGACTCTAAACAAATCACAAGGACTAAATTTGTATATAAAGAATCCTGATGATTCTTTATCTGATGAAATCTTTAGCGAACACCTTGCTTCTGAATCTAAACCCTTACGGATAAATCTTCTTCATCATCCTTCGATATTAGAGATTCTAAGATATCATCATATCTTTCATTATAAATATCTTCGATATTTCTGAAGATATTTTCATAACTAATCTTATCTGAAATCATTTATCTCTTCGCGATATCAGCTTTACATCAGAATGGAAACTGTTTTAGTTTCTAAATTCTGAAATATTCGAACTTAAAAAATGAATGATATTGAAGTAGTGTTGGGAACTGAAGCATGAGTTAGTATAATATAATGATACTTGATCAACGTGATTATATTACAGTAAGTTATGCTGAGTTTCTATTGGAACGTGATGATTCACAGATCATAACGTCATCATGTGCCATGTTACACGACTCTTGCATTCTATCTAACTTATAAACATATCAAGAACATATTTCTTGATAGTTCTATCTTTTCCCGTAACTTCTGGTAATTTAACCAATCAAGATCGTGCTATTATGTCCCTTTCTACTTAGAACATTAGGATTATTTGAAACTCCATACCTATGAATTCTGGACTATTATTCGCTTGATTTAAAGTTGGGAAAAAAACAAAAGAATGAAGATCTGAAATAAAAATGGGAGTATAAATCACAGTAAATTGGAGAGAGTATTAACTGTGGATGTCAATGATTACAGAAGGACAGAAGCAGAGACATCAAAATATAAGGGAAGATATAAAACCCAACAATAACTCAGAAATTACAAACCGTGGATATTAATATGAATAGCAATATAAAGACACGGTATAATTAAGAATAGTATCACCTCAAGGTAATAGTAGAAGTAAACAGATTTTTCTAGTGGAAGTTTGAAAAGAAGGATGACAGAAATGATAATTAGGAAAATATCAAGGATTAGAACTGGATTAAGCATATTCACAATCTTTTGGGTGTATGAATTAAGGAAGAAAGTATAGAAATGGTGAGAATAATGGAACGAAAGAGTTTAATTTATAATGAAAATATCAGACAGAGTAATCGAGGCAGATCACCGTATTTAATTATAGAGATCTTATTTTCCTTATTCGCCGAAGAATCAAATCGTTCGGATTTCGAAGATTTTCTTTAAATCCCTTGAATTTCGGAATTCAACCATGACTAGTCAAAAATTATGATGAAACGTGTCTTCCTCATTTCACTATTTAGTGACAGCTTCATTCGTACCATTCGAGTAATCGAATTATTTTATCCGTATTACTCAATGATGATAAAACTCTATTTACCAACTCATATTCGTCATGAAAACATTCTTATTGTCAGCCATGACCATCCCAATCAAATTTTGGGGATGAAATTTCTTTAACTGGTAGGTACTGTGACGACCCGAAATTTTTTGACCAAATTTAAACTTAATCTTTATGTGGTTTCGACACGATAAGCAAAGTCTGTAATCTTAAGTCTTAAAATTTTGAAGTGTTTCAAATATTCAATTGACCTTCGACTGTTCTCGATGATTCATGAACAATTAATTCTAAATAGATATGTGTGTATGTATATATAAATAATAATTCAATGTATTATATATTGTTATTAAAAATTAATAAAATAAAGATAGGATATTATAATAATTATTATTTAAAATATATCTCTATATATAAATAAATTAAATAAAAAAATAAATGTTAAATGATTTCGAAAATAATTTATTAATATTAACAAAGTATGAAATGATATACTCTGAGATTATTGTTTCAATATATATATATATATATATATATATATATATATATATATATATATATATATATATATATATATATAACTAATATATTTACGTACTTGGTATTCAAAACATAATATACATATATATATATATATACATGATTGATATACATAATTAATGATTTTGTACATTATAATATATAACATGTAGAGATATTAAATATTCAAAATTTGTAGTTATATATATATATATATATATATATATATATCATATAATTGTTAAATATTACAAGATTAATAAATTGTAATAATAATATATGTGACTTCAATTTAAAGATATAGTTATTATACTAAAAATTGTATGACTACTTTCATTAAGATTAAAATTTGTATTATTAACTAATATTTCTCGATATATAATATGATGTGTGATAAATATAAATTGTTTATAATATTAAGAGTATTATTATTATAGTTATCATTAAACCTATTATTTTCATTAAATAGATTATTATTGTTATTATTAATTTACCATATTATTATTAATTATCTCCATCAATAATATTATTATTGTTATTAATATTATTATTATTATTAATTAGAATTATTAATATTAATATATTTATACTATTAAATAGAATAATGAAAATAAATCAGATGAGGATCGCAATTCGTTTAACATCACCATCCAAACTGTATCGACTTTATGTTTCCTGTCTCTAAATCTATTTCATGATCGAATGCAATCACAGAAACCTCCAAGATTCTGTTAGCAATCCCATTCAATTTTTATTATTATTTATTTTGTACCTGATGATTCTTGTTGTCCATTTTATTTGCTATAAAACCATCAAGTAATTCATGATATTAGATAGAAAGTCACTAACACGTTTTATCATTACTACCAACTATCAATTATTACTGCTTTTATCGACTGAAATAAACAGAAAAGAAAGAACACCCAGTGCATTTGCTCATATTAGAGATATTACTTGGAGTCATTCATGACATATTTTAAAAGACGTTGCATTCGAGTCGTTGAGTTCATCAAGATTATTATTAAGTCAATTATAGTTGGATATATTATGAATTGGTATACATGCCGTCAACTTTCAATGTAATGAAAGTTAGTCTTTCAAAAACGAATGCAATGTTTGTAAAATGTATCATATAGAGGTCAAGTACCTCGCGATGTAACCAAATGTAATGTATTCGTCCAGATGGATTTGGACGGGGCATTAGAAATTAGTGGCGTTCACTAATTCTTAGATTACTAGACTATAAAGGGGTGATATCCGGTGTACTCGTAACTCAATCGTAGAATGTTTTTAAGTACTTGTGTCTATTTCGTCAAACATTTATAAAGTAGCAAATGTATTCTCAGTCCCAAAAATATATATTGCAAAAGCATTTAAAAAGGGAGTAATGAAACTCACGATACTGTATTTTGTAGTAAAAATACATATGACGGCACTGAACAAGTGCAGGGTTGACCTCGGATTCACGAACCTATATTATTCATATATATATATATATATATATATATATATATATATATATATATATATATATATATATATATATATATATATATATATATATATATATATATATATATATATATATATATATTAAAACATATACTTGTAATCAGACAGATATATATATTATTATTAGTGATGTAATTTATATATTTAATAAGATATAAGTTTCATTATTTATTTATATATTTTCATTTTATATATATAAATGTTAATATAGTTAAATTATGTGTACAAAATATATTTATATATATAATCTTTATTTTCATACTTACAATTTTAAATACGTCATTAAAATTTTTATTTTAGTAATCATAATTATTTTAAAAATATTGATATAGATAATACTGAAAATAATAAAAATGATAATTTTAATGATAGTAAAATAATAATAATATTAATAAAAATGATAATAATGATAATATTTATAATAATGCTTATGTTACTAGTAATAATAATTCTAATAAAATGATACTAATACTAATAATAATAACATCTACAATAATGATAATAGTGATAATAATAATAATGATACTAATTATAATAATCATAATAATAATGGTAATAATAATTTATAACTATGTTAATAATAATACTAATGTTTATAAAATGATACCAATACTAATTTTAATAAAAAATAATAATAAATTTTATTACTTTCATAATAATGATAATATAATAATCATAATCATAATAATATTAATAATACTTAAATTGATAAAATTTATATTTTAAATGATGATAATAATATTAGTAACAACAACAATAATAATAATCATATTTATAATTATAATTATGATAATAATAATAATAAATGGTAACTAATACTTATTTTAGTGATAATAATAATTATAATACTTGTACTAATAACAATAATAATAATAATAATAATAATAATAATAATAATAATAATAATAATAATAATAATAATAATAATAATAATAATAATAATAATAATAATAACAATAATAATAATAAAAGTGTATACCCTTAAAAGAGCTTTTCTAAAAAAAATTGCCACGAAGTGGACTCGAACCCAAGACCTCTCACTCACCCACTAAACCTCTAAACCATCCGTCCATAAGTGTTTTTCTGATATTAACCCCATCTCAAATTTATTTTAACCGTGATTTTCTGTTCTCCTTCTTCTTCGATTTAAAAGTCAACCAGAAGCAATCAACCATAGCGAATACAAACTGAATTGGTTTTTGGATTCATGTACTAAACATAAACGATTCATTTGTGGTTGTCTTGTATTAACAGCAAACGGAAAGAAAAAAAAAGCCTGTTGTTGTTCGCGAAAAAAAAATGAACTTAATATTTGATTTTGAAATTAGAATGTTTTGAGACCTCACATCCTTCATAAAATATCTTTCAAATCGACATTAGAATACATTAGAATCATTAATTGATCCAGAACTTTTGACACTAATTCGAATTTCACTAGAAAACATCGTTTGACTTTTTGAGTTTAAAACTTTGAAATCAAAATTAGGACTCGATAGATGGAATTGGATTTTGAAACTTTGCAGAAAGTTTAGATAGACTAATCCTAACACTTCTGCATTTTTAGTTTGTGACAATTTATTCGGATTCGAATTGTGAGCAAAAAGTTACTACGAACAGAGGTATTCGAGCTTTGTTTCATAATTTCGGTTTTATTTCATACAATGAAGTAGAGGATAGCGGTATTTAAGGATGGTAATCGAATAATTGGAACAGCAACATGATTTGATCGAGCATTATTTTCTTGTGATAATTCAGTCGACATGAATGGAAGGAATAACAGATAAAGAAAAAAAATTAAATCTTGATACTGATATCTAACAGATTTCGATAGTATCTGTATTTGATTTGTAAGAATTGAGACCATCATCTACAGCTGGAAAATGATTTAAAACAGATTTTGGAATGGTATATGTGGATATTTCGACTGGTAACAGATTTGAGAGAGAAAACAAAATTTATAAATTCTGATTGTGATGTTAAAGAGATTCCCATTTTATTTACAGCTATTTAATATTAGTAATAAATAATTATAAATATATTAATAATAATAATACTATTAATAATAATAATAATAATACTAATTACTGATAATTATATTAATAATAATAATATTATTATTATTATTATTATTGACAAGATACTAAATATAATAAAATTAAAAATAATGGTAATAATAATATGATGATATTAATAATAACGATAATGATAATTTTAGTAAGTTTAATAATAACTAATGATAATAATAATAATAATGTTAATAATAATAAGAGGTATTAGTTCCTAATAATAATATTAATTTATAATAATACTAATAACTCTTAATAGTAATGATAGTAATATCTAATAATACAAGTGATATAAAAGATATAACAAATTGCATGCATTCTATTTTCATATTAGAATAATGATATCAATAATACTGATAATACAAATATTAATATTAGCATTAATAATAATAATGAAAGTAATGATCATATTATTAATATAACATTTATACTTTAACTTATAATACATATAATATACTAACTTTACATTTCACTAATTATGTAATACATATTTTTTTATAATAACATATTTGAATATTTATATGTACATATAATATTAATTATACATAGTAATCATATATATTTATATATATATTTATTTTAAATTACACCTAATTATTTTGTACCTTATTTTACATATTTAATTCAAATGTTTAAATTATATTTTATAATTTTTAATTATCATATATACTTACACCTATATATATGTATATATATATATATACATATATATATATATATATATATATATATATATTTAATTACATAAATATTTACAAATAAATTGTTCATGAATCGTCGAAAATAGTCAAAGGTTATATGAATTCATGAAAACAGTTCAAAAGTTTTGAGACTCGGCATTACAGACTTTGCTTATCGGGTCAGAAACATTCAAAGATTAAGTTTAAATTTGGTCGGAAATTTCCGGGTCGTCACAGTACCTATCCGTTAAAGGAATTTCGTCCCGAAATTTGATTAGGATGGTCATGACTGACAATAAGTATGTTTTCATGACTCTTATGAGTTGATAAATAGAGTTTTATCATTATTGAGTAATATGGATAAATAATTTGATTTTGGTGAAGAGTACGAGTGAAGTTATCACAAAAGAGTGAAATGAGTAAATGCAAGTTCGTCTTAACCAGTGACGTAGTCACTGTTGATTTTTGGAATTCAAGGAATTTAGAGAAGATCTTCGTAATAAGATTTGATTCTTCGGTAATTAAGGAAATTAAGATCTTCTTTGGTTAAATGCGATTATCTGTATCGATTGCTCTGTCGGATATTTTGCTATAAATCCACCCTCTCAGTTTCCTTGTTTCCACACTCCTACCTTCTATACTTTCTTTCTTAATTCATACTTTTGTTTTCTCTTCCCGACTTTAAGTCAAACGAATAATGGTCCAGAATTCGTAGGTATGAAGTTTTAAATGAACATGACTTAATGTTCTAAGAGAGAAATTGTAATAACACGATCTTGATTGGTTAAATTACCAGAATTCAAGAGAAAAGATAGAACTATTAGGAAGATATGTTCTCGATATATTTGGAGATTAGATAGAATGTAAGAGTCGTGTAACATGACACATGATGCCGTTATGGTCTGTGAATCATCACGTTCCATTAGAAACTTAGCATGAGTTACTGTAATATAATCACGTTGATCAAGTGTCATTATATTATACTAACTCACGCTTTAGTTCCCAACACTTCTTCCAAAACATTCATATTTTAAATTCGAATTTTTCAGAATTTAGAAACAAAAACAGTTTCCTTTCTGATGTAACACTGATTCCGCTAAGAGATAAATGATTTCAGATAATAATAGTTATTAAAATATCTTCAGAAATATCTAGGATATTTATAATGAAAGATACAATGATATCTTAGAATTTCTAATATCGAAGGATGATGAGGAAGATTTGTCCGTAAAGGTTTAGAGTCAGGAGCAATGTATTCGATAATGACTTCAGCAGATACTGAATCATTTAGATTCTTTGAAGACATGTTTAGTCTTTGTGATTTGTCCACATCCTCTTTCATGGTTTAGTTAATACGTTTTCCAGTTCCCACATTTCTAAGCTTTGTCAACATACTATTCTTTATCATCAACTTTTTGGCTGTTAAGGTCGTTTACAGTTTTTGTTGCTTCATTCAACTTTTTCAAAATTTAGAGTATTGATTCGTAGACTAGGTGCTTTTCAGATTTCACAATTGAAGTGCATAAGTTTAGGAGATAGATGTTATATGTACATATATAACTGTTGGCATAGAATTGTTGCGAAATTCTAGAATAATGATTGAAGCTTTTTGGTATGACAAGATGCAGATGAGTACATGATAGGGTTTCAATGAATATAATGATTTTTCGTAAAGTCAAAGATCAATGAAGTTGCTGGTAAGTTTACTGTTAATGTGGTGGGATATAAACAATTCCCCCGTAAGGATGACGAAAGGTAAACTTATATATCAAGGTTATAATAAGGCTAATCCGAGCGAAAGGTCAAAATTGATTTGTTGGAGCTGTGACAAAATTGGCTAATTTAGAAAGGAATTGCAAAGTTATTTTCAGTAATAACAATGCTAAAGGATCTAACACAGATATGTGTGGTTGGATCATCCTCTCGATTGAGGTGTTTTCAAGAATCATGAAAGGTTTGAATGCAGATTGTAATCATCAAGATACAAACGAGGTTTAAGATGAAATCAAGTGGCAAACTTGAAGAAATGTTTAGTTTTATATGTTATAATCAATATTTTAATTCATGTTAGTTGTCCAAGGTTAGTAGCCCACAATTAGTAGTCCATAGTTAGTAGTTCAATAATTCATATATAGTTTAATATATAATATTCAAATTAATTAATACGTATCGTGACCCATTGTATACATGTCTCAAATTCGAATTAATTAATCTACTGGTACTTCATCCTTTGTCTTTATATAATATTTTCCATTATTATGCTTTGTGATATTGTTGCCATGATTAACGAGTAGTTATCTTTAGTGTATGCTATGATGTAGTCAGTTATAATGCAAAAATGATATTATGGTTTGTGTATGTTGTCGAGATGCTTTCCGATTATGCTTTAAACTCAATCGCTTTTCCAACTAATAGAACGTAGTTATCAGCTCTGTTATTGGGAAGTCTCGAACCCCGATTCAGAGTACACTATCTGTGTCACCCCTTGGTAAGAGAAGTCTATCGGATACAATGTAAGTTTGATTGAGGCACACCAGTTTTAGTAAGTCCACCGAGCCTAGGATTTCGACTAAGGACTTTTTCGTAGTGAAACATCTAACTAGACCCCTAGTACATTGTCGGTCCTAGACCATGCTAGTGTAGTAACAAAGCATATAAATTTTGTGCGTGCATGCTGAAGCACAACGGTTGTTGTAAGCTGTACCTCTGCTAAGTAAGGCCATGGAAACCGGTCAGTGATGATTAGTACACTTCACTATAATGCGGTCTCAAGCATTGCGCCCCACTTGAGGGATTCTTGGTTAATTAAGGAACTGTTTATTTAAACACATAAAGGATTGGACCGTTAGGATAATCGAACGTGTTCATGGAAGTCAAACCTGACTTGGCCATGGTGTTCTTTATGGTTGCACTCTTTTTAAGGGCCTAACTATCTATTAAACCCAATCATTAACGAAAGCATCGAAGCACATCATATCTCTCGGATATGGAAAAATTTGTATTCCATTATGCTTAAGAAAGTTTAGACCTTTGTGGAATGTTAATACGTCACCCAACCGAGTCGCTCAATTGGATGAGCCGTCTAAATGTGTATGCCTGTAGTCAGACTGCACGGGCATAGGGGGAAGGGACGTTGCTGTCTATTCAGAATCTTCAAGCCTAACGCATTACCCAGTGACATGTCTTATGACAGGGGCGTTTAGGACTAGCGTAATGAATACAAGTTCAATACCTATTCATGAGCTAGCATTCCATAATCTCTGCAAAGTAACTGATGAAGCCATAGTATGCACTTGTTTTAACCTTATCTGAATTACAAATTTTATCGTATTACTTTACTTTATCTTATAAACTAGAAAATCCAAAAATTAGGAATAACCTACTACTCCTTTACTTAAGGATTATCTTAAGCTTTAATTATAGGTTCGATTCTACTGATATCTTAAAAATACGAATCTAGGTCATACTTCCCTTACTCATAATAAGGAGTAGTACGATTTAGGCTCCGCTAAATATAAATTTAAAACTATTAACTCCCCCTCTTGGAAGTTGATTCTAATGTCTTGTGGCCTGACGACAACGCATAAACAAAACCGTCCGTTTCGGCCATATCAGGAGGAGTCAAAGTTTTTGGCGCCGCTGCCGGGGAACTGGCTTCAGACAATACTGCTTTTATCAAACTCATTCACAAGCATTTAGTGGTGTCTAAGAAATACAATTATACACAGACTTGGTTGTTGGATTTTTCGAACAGTCTCCAATTATATTGGGACCAAAAGGATCCTGCCTCTCCGTAGTCGGCCTGACCACTTGGTTTGTTGAATAGTTCGTGTGAAGCTTTGTTATCGAAATACCGGAGAATCAGTAGCAAGAACCAAAAACATATTTAAACTTAGGATAATTACCTTATATTACTTTAGATTACCTTAGATTACTTTATATTACTTTAAGATTAAATTAGATTGCCGTAGATTAAATTAGGAATTTAGTTTATCTACTTAAAATTTAAAACAAAAAGGCATACCTAGTGTATGACCCAAACCCGATCTAGACCAGGGCCGTTGTTATTCGTTCCTGATCCAGACGCAATAATCTCTAAAGCACGCAAAGAAGAACGAATCAGAAATCAAATGGCGTTACGCGTTACTATAGCGGAAAACACCAAACCCTCAATTGAAGGTCGAAGAGGAGCAATCAGATTTCCAGAGATTCAAGGACACTCGTTCGAGTTAAAGTATCACATCATATAGCTCATCTAAAATAGCTTTCAATTTCATGGATTACCATATGATGATCCTAATTCTCACCTTGATAAATTCGTCTCTTTCGAACTCCTACAAACAACCAGGGATATGACCAAATATAGTTCGGCTATACTTGTTCTCCTATTCTCTTACTCATCATGCACAAACATGGTTTGAAGGATTGGAAAAAGATTCCATCACGTCATGGACGGAGATGGCTACTAAATTCTTAACCAAATATTTCTCTCATTCTAAACAAACCAAGCTTAAGAATGACATCATTAACTTTAAACAAAGTTATGATGAATCTCTTTACACCGATTCAAAACTCTGCTGAAGAAATGCCTTAATCACCAATTAGAACTGTCAGCCCAAATATGTACCTTCTACAATGGTCTTTTGGTAAATCATAGGACGACGATCGATGCAGCAGCTCAAGGAAATCTGATGAACCAAACAGCAGTCGAAGTATGGGAATTGCTCGAGAACATGACAATGCATCATCATGACTGGAACAGTGGTGAAACAACATCATCATCTGCTCCACTCTCCGCACTTAACAATCAAACGGAGGCCATCCAATCCCTCACGAATAAGATGGAATCTCTAGCCAAACAACTTGGAGAATTGAAGACGCAACCACAGCAGGTTAACCAAGTTTTGTCCCGCATAAATTGTACCAACCCGTAACCCACTGAAGAATATCAAGTTGAGTATGAGAATCCTGACGGTTCAGTCTGTTACGTTCAATACCCAGCTCGTCAATTAAATCCCGGATTCAATCAACAACCTAGGGTTAACCAATTTCAAAAAACAACCAGCCTTTTCGCTACCGTTACCCATTTTATCCACCCCAACAATCTCAATTGACTTACGATCAACCACTTATACTCACTGGACCACCAGCTGTGGAAAATTCCCCAACCACCTAAATTATAAAAGTAACCAACCCTGCTCTCGGGACTGATGATCAGTTGACTCAGTTCATTCAAGGACAACAACAGCTAAAATCAGAGTACTGCATCTAGACAATACTAGACAGAGATACTAATGCGAAATCAATTGTCTATGCTCAAAAGTCTAGAAACACAGCACAGACAGTTATCACAACGTCTTGAGACCCGACCATAAGGAAGATTACCTAGTAATACTATCCAAAATTCCCACATAGAAGAAGCTAAGCAAATGGATTCCATAATCTCAGAGGAAGAACCACGGAGAAGGTCAGTTAGACTCAAGAACAAGTCGACATATACTCAGAAGCTGCCCCCTTAAACTCCAGTTCGTGTACCTTATCCTGGGGGGCTACAGGAAGAACCATCCAAGCTTGAAACCTACAAACTTGATGAAAGATTCCTGGACACCATGTCTAAAGTTCCCAACCAGAAGAAATATATCTGAAGGCTTCTCTCTACGAAGGAAAGGATTCCAGATTCTAACAAAATTTCACTGAGTGAAGAATTTTCGGCATTGCTCAGAAACTCTCTGCCGTAAAAACTAGGAGATACGGGCCGATTTATTTTCCCATGTTCAATCTACCAGTCTTGAACCATTCATGCACTAGCAGATTTAGGAGCAAGTATCAACCTAGTCCCCTACTCTCTACCAGAGATTAGAGTTAGGAGACTTGTCACCAACCAAAATGACAATCCAGCTTTCCGATCACACAATTCGATATCCTAAGGGAATAGTTGAGAAAGTCTTGGTGAAAGTTGACAACTTCTTGTATCCTACGGATTTTGTAGTGATTGACATTAAGGAAGACCTACACACACCAATAGTGTTAGGAATACCTTTCATGAACATGGCTAGGACTGTCATTGATGTGTATAATCAAACCTTGATCTTGCGATCACATGGGGAGAGCGTTACCTTCAAAATTGACCAACCTACCGATCTTTCTGGACAGGAAGAGATGTTTGCTATTTCCACCGGACGGATCACTTCCGATGATGAGTCTCTACCACCATCCAATGATATCAAAATGTGTGTCGAATCACTGTCTGCTGACGACCCAGAAATGGAAGAAGAGGATCCCAGCGAAGAAATAGAAGAAGATGAAGAATCTGAGAAAGAAGAGGAAATGGGGGACGTAAAAGAAACTACGATGATACCCTCTCTAAGCTTGGAATGTCATGAAGAATTAATGAGGCTAGAGACAGAGGATCACAGTTTAATCATTCGTTTCAAGAAGAAGACATATAAGGCCGAGGTTAAAGATATAGAGATCGACCCTGCAAGTGTTGAAATGAAGCACCTGAATACTGAAGAAGCCCGTTCATCAGATGAATCCACATAAGTAAGTGATACCAATGATGACAAGGAAGACCAACATGAAGACATTCTACATGACTCATATTCTCTACCTGAACCAGATCAGGAGGAGTCGGACTCTTCTTCAGATTAGATTCCGGTCATATCTAATCACGTTGACATGATAACTTTCATCAATGACACCGATGAATTTGAAGATATTCTCGAAGCTATCCGTAAATCAACAATTTATTTCACACTACGCTTAAAGGAATGGATCAAGGCTATCGAAGATGAATACAACCTCTATGTATAGAGAGAAGATGATAATGTTGAAATCTTAGAAGGGCGCATTCAAGACTTTATCAATACTCTTTAAAAGCATATCTACAATGAAGAAAGGCAACGAGAGCATAATTTAATTGTCGAGATCAGAAGATCATTTACTCTAAGGTTTACAACACCTTAGCCGGATCTGCACTTCCGTTCTCAGAAAACCAACGAGCACTACTGACTCTCATCCGGAATCATATGGATCTTTCCACCGGACGCCCTAATTATCACTCTGACTTGAAAATGATCGAAGATATTCACAGCCTCTTTGCTCTTTTGGAAAGAGATAATTTTGAAAGCACACCAGAAAGGCTAGTGATTTACGTAACAATTGATCATCATGCCGATTTGATTATCAAGGCGTTACGAGACGTAGTGGTAAAGGAAGGTAGACGCAACAATTCATTCTCAATTCTTCAACCAGACCGAGTCAACATTGCCACCTATGTTATGAAGCAGATAACACGTATCTTCCACAAATCCACGGATCCTAGTTTCACATTCTAAGCTGGATGTCGGGAGATATATTCTAAGGCGGTGACACTAATGCTTGGGTTAGGACTGCTTTTCACTTCTTTTTAGCTTCACCTCTTGACCAATTTGTGTAAAGCTACAGACTCCTACTGTGGAGATCACTGTTCAGAAGATTTTGAAATATTGAAGATACAATTTTTGACACTATTTGAAGACCTCCGAAATGAACATCCTATCAGAGAGATAATCACCACCAGCACTACCTCAATGATTGACCTTCATAGATCAATCAGCAGAGCTGTAGATCATATTCTCATCGGACTTCAAGATTTGTCGCGAGCCGAAACCGCACATTATCTCTCCTTCAGAAGATCTTCACGAGAAGTACCGGATCTACTACCACTTTTGGACCAGCACTTTCTCTGAATCTATCTACTGAGACTCACATTCCCTTTAGAAGACCACAATTACAACTACCAGGGGGAATGTCTGCTTTTTAGGCATCATTACAGTCGAGCCAACGACCTTAAACAAAAGTGCTTCTCGGGAGGCAACCCGTGCAATAAATTAGAGTAGAAGAATAAAGGATGACAAATGAGCCAATCAATAAAGGACGTAACTTCCAAGATTGCTGTAACAACCTGCCAGCCAGTTTCTTCGCAAGCAACCATGACCATCTGCTGCGGGTACTCCTTTCTCCTCGTTACTAGCTCAAATTTAAATTATGCCACATCCTAGCTTATCATTAAGTGTGAGATTCCAACCCAAATAACACTAGATAAATATTTCCAAATCTTTAATTAAAACTCCTAAGTGTGGGATTCACTAGGTACATTGAGGAAAATGTTCGTCTAAGTGTGGGATGTTGGTATAAACTTTTTATGCCATATTAAATAGCCCCATTACAAAGATTCCAAGTTCTTAAGCAAAATTTCAAAATTTTTAACAAGAGAAAGCCTTTCTGAAAAAGTACTTTTGAACACCTGAAACATTTGTAAATAAAATCAAGGCTTAAGTAAGGTAGAAATCTTGTTGGGACGAACCGAATCTCTAATAGAGCATTGCATGACTAGGCATTATCGACCTAAATTGATTATGGTGAGGCACCCAAATAAGACCATATAAGCATTCATCTTTAATGCTTCACTATTTTCCGTAGAGAGTGCCGATGTCTGTACTCAGAATCAGAACTTGCTCTAGATCTGCATTTCCAAGTAACGAAATGTGATTCGTGTATAATTAGAAGAGCTAGCCATTTGTCAAAATAAGCCTTCCATACCATCACCACTTCTACCACATCAACCCATCATTTCTATCATCATTATTATCACTCGAAAAAACCAGAAAATGAGATTCCTTCCGAAAACTCGATGTTATAAACCTCTCAAGTATCACGACAAAGGTCTTGAAAAAGTTTACCAGCAGAAAGTTTCTCGAGATAAAATCTCCAAAAAAAAGTGTATTTTCAAAGTTCTAAGAAAAGGAGCAGAACTTATAAAGAGAAACGCCGAAGAAGAACTCGATCGAAAACTGCCTATCACTCCAAAGGAGGAAAGTTCGAAAAGTGCTTCCCAAAAATATCAGCACTCCTATCTATCTTATATTTTCCAAAATTACGAATAAAAGTCTTTAAAAAGACTATATCACCCTTTCTTACCCCTTTTAAAACAACTTCACCACCACTCTAAAATTCCTTTCCATCATTGACAAATGACCTAGAAGCTATGGTTACTACCGATTTCACATTAGTAGCAAGGATTTGAGCCTTTATCAAGCCTATGACGATAGAAGCAACATGACTGGCTATGAGTGAATTCATTTCTTAGATCTATAGGGAATCCTAAACACTTGAGTGATTTGAGTGACCCGTGAAAGCTATCCTAAGTCATGTAACCTCCTCGCATGCTTGCAGAGATAGTTTCAACCCTGACATAGATAACTCACCTTATTTTTTGCCCTAATAATAAAAAGCAAACCACTTGGGCTATTAGAAAGGAAACTCTGAAAAGATTTCTTAAAGTAAAAATGTGAAGTTTGCTTGAGGACAAGCAAAGTCTAAGTGTGGGATATTTGATATCGGCTAAAAAGTCACGTTTTCACCCAGGTATTGAGGCCCAAAAACAATAAAGTTCCAAGCTTTATCGCCAAAATACCCGCTTCGTCAGTTGAAAAAGAAGTTCAACTGATTATGAAGACGGTACAAATCACAAGAATCGGAGCTAAAACGAAGATTCTAGAGCGAAAATGGTGAAAGATGAAAACCAAGCTACGATCAAGGAAATCAAGTTACGATCAAGTGAAATCATCAGACCATACGGCTTGCCATACGGCTTGCCATACGGCCTGCCTATAGGGAAAACGGCCTACCATACGGCCCAGGCAAACGGCCAGGCAAAACGGCTAACCAGTGTAAAAAGGCATTAAAAACGGCCTGCCATACAGCTTGACATACGGCTTGCCAGCCGTATACAGGCCAAAACCAAGTCTATTTAAAGGGTTTTTGTCATCCATTTTTACACACACTTCAATTCACTTCTTTCTCTCTCTTTCTACAATATTAGTCATACTTTCAAGGTCTTCGACTCCGTGTGGGAAACCTAGTACCTGGAGAAGAACGCCGAAGATTGTATTAGGAGCGGTCTGGAGTTCGAAGTTGTCACTTTTGTATTCGAAACTCGTTTAATCTACTGGTAATTCTATCCTTTGTCTTTAAAATATTTTCCATTATTATGCTTTGTGATATTGTTGTCATGATTAGCGAGTAGTTATCTTTAGTGTATGCTATGATGTAGTCAGTTATAATGCCGAAATGATATTATGGTTTATGTAGGTTGTCGAGAGGTTTTCGATTATGCTTTAAACTCAATCACTTTTCCAACTAATAGAACGTAGTTATCGGCTCTGTTATTGGGAAGTCGCGAATCCCGATTCAGAGTACACTATCTGTGTCACCCCTTGGTAAGAGAAGTCTATCGGATACAACGTAAGTTTGATTGAGACACACCAGTTGTAGTCCACCGAGCCTTGAATTTCGACTGAGGACTCTTTCATAGTGAATCATCTAACTAGACCCCTAGTACATTGTCGGTCCTAGACCATGCTAATGTAGTCAACAAGCATATAAACTTCGTAAGTGCATGCTGAAGCACAATGGTTGTTGTAAGCTGTACATCTGCTAAGTAAGGCCATGGAAACCGGTCAGTGCTGATTTGTACACTTCACCATAACACGGTCTCAAGCATTGCACCCGCTTGAGGGATTTTTTGTTAATTAAGGAACTGTTTGTTTAAACACATAGAGGATTAGACCGTTAGGAGAACTGAACGTGTTCATGGAAGTCAAACGTGACTTGGCCATGGTGTTCTTTATTTTTGCACTATCTTTAAGGGCCTAACTATCTTTTAAACCCAATCATTAACGAAAGCATTGAAACACATCACGTCTCTCGGATACGGAAAACTCTGTATTCCATTATGCTTAAGAAAGTTTAGACCTTTGTGGAATGTTAATACGTCACCTAACCGAGTCACTCAATTGGATGAGCCATCTGAACGTGTATGCCTGTAGTCAGACTGTACGGGCGTAGGGGGAAGGGACGTTGCTGTCTATTCAGACTCTTCAAGCCTAACGCATTACCCAGTGACGTCTTATGACAAGGGTGTTTAGGACTAGCGTAATGAATACAAGGTCAATACCTATTCATGAGCCAGCATTCCATAATCTCTGCAAAGTAACTGATGAAGCCATAGTATGCAGTTGTTTTAACCTTATCTGAATTACAAATTTTATCGCATTTACTTTACTTTATCTTATAAACTAGAAAACCCAAAAATTAGGAATAACCCATTACTCCTTCACTTTAGGATTATCTTAAGCTTTAATTATAGGTTCGATTCTACTGATATCTTAAAAATATGACTCTAGGTCATACTTCCCTTACTCATAATAAGGAGTAGTACGATTTAGGCCCCGTTAGATATAAATTTAAAACTATTAACTCCCCCTCTTGGAAGCTGACGTCTTGCGGCCTGACGACACCGCATAAACAAAACCGTCTGTTTCGTCCATATCAATATCCCAAGGCTAATCACACAACTAATCGACAAAACTGGTTGTAAAAGCATTTTTTAACTAAAATAAAACTAAATATCCAATCAAATTCTAAGTCAGCAAAAGTAATTTTTTTTCATAAAGTACGACAATAATAAAGCTAAAAAGGTGATCAAATCATCCAGAACACAATAAGTTAAAATGCCCCTTATGTGCTTAAATTCATATCAATTGATTATGCTTAATCAGTCAAATTTAATATAAAATCAATATAGAACACCAATTTAAAAAATGACTGTGAGCTGCACATCTTGAAGCAATAAGAAGAATAACTCATAATTCAAACCTATCTCAAACAGCTAATATCCTTAACTCTTGAGATAAAAGATAATTACCAAAATTATTGCTTTGATAAGATACTTGTCTGTTATATGCTTTTTACTTAACTAAATGTGTTCTTGCATGTATATTTAGAAGTATATCTTATACATGTTTCTTCTACGTGCTTATATGCTTATGTTCTTATAATTCTTTAGCATAAAAAGAACTACTACTAGGTGCCTTTAGACTTTAGACTTCCTATTAGAATTGTGATGAATAGGTCAATAATAGTCTACTCACTTAATGCTCAATATAAATCTAGTGACAAAGTAGGAATAAGAAACACACCCCCTGTTATGAGATTCTTTTGAGAAAATGCTTACTGAGAACGTATGATGTAGTTTTGGGCTCACACTGCTTAAATGCTTAGGATAGGAATAGGGTTGTTTATTGCATTCTCATCTAAGGAATGCTTGATTGTAATCCACCTTAACTAGTTTTAGGTTGCGTATTAACCTCACAATGCACAACTAAAATGATTATTAGAAATACATTGACATATGAATGTTGTTGAGAAATATTTAATATAACACATAAGGACTTTAATATAAATTATCTAGAATGTTAACAACAACATAGACATTAACTGCTTATATTTTTCATGATCTTACCAAAATTTCTTAAATCACGTGTCTAGAACACATCTCAAATTGGTATGTGATCAATAACTATTGCTTGCTATATGCATTTATTATGTGTTATGATATCACCAAAAATGGACGGTTATGTTTATCGTGTAACGAAGTTGCCTAAACGAGTCTCAGTAGGCAGCGAGTGATGAATTTTATTTATAAGAGCGGGGCCTAAATCTACTTTTTAACTTTCCAAGGGTAGAAAGAGTAAGTTGACCCAGGGTCGTGTTTTGGAATGGTTTAACAAATTGAATTTCAAACGTATAATTGCTTTGGATTAAATTGACTTGATAAAACATAGCAGTTATTGTAACGACCCTGGAATTTCCAACGTTAATTATTAATAATTATTATTATTAATACTTGTGATTAAACGAATGTATGTTATTACATTTACTTGTTACCATGATTGATCATACTTGTGTTTAACGAATGTATTGTTTACATACATTTACTTGTTGCCGTGATTAACCGTACTTGAACTTTAAATGCCCGGAATGTCTTTGTGACACACGAAACTTTCACGAATAATATTTTCACATATTATTTACATTCATGATTAGTTTTATTAATCATTTTAATTAACTAAAGTTACTAGTTAGTTACTTGGGCTTTAATTGGATTTATTTGTTAATAACTTGGAACTTGGGCTTTATATTTGTACATGGACTTAAAGAGCCCACCCTACACCATACATGGACTTAACTAGCCCATTCTACTTCATGTAAGTATCATTTTAGATGTAACTAGTTAGTTTATACAATTGGAATCTTGTTAGCTCTTAATCCCCATGCAAACCCATCTTATATCCAACTTTTGTGAACTTTTACATGCATAACCTAGTGTGTTTTCCTCTTCCTCTTTCCCTTACTCCAAACTGTCGGTTTGGAAGTGCATATGGGGAGAGTTTGGTTTTCATTTTCATTACATACTCACTCATATTTTCTCTCATTCAAACACACACACAAACTTGCAATTACTTTCCTCTCAAATTTTCTCTCAAGTGTGAGTTACTTTCAAGTTCTTTCTCTCATCTTTTTCTTGCTAGAACCGTAGGCCAAACACCCCTTTATATCATCATCATCATTTGTTGTTGCTACTTGTTCTTGTTTAATGTTTGATTACTTGTAGTTATTAGTTGTTGTTACTTACTTACTAGCTTTCAAGAAGCAAACTTATTAGTTTGATTCTTCATCTAACTTGTTCTTACAAGGCATACAAGAACATAAAGTTTCTAGCTTATGTTCTTCATTTGTTGTTTCAAAAGTTGTAAGTTCATGGTTGTAAAACTCATACTTGTAATTCATGTTAGTAAACTTTAAAGTTTACTTTCTTAAAGATCAAACTTTGGTTTGAATCTTTAAAGTATGAACAACCATGAACAAATTACTTGTTTACTTAGTTTACTTCTTCATTTTGTACACTTTAATTTCATGTTTGTTGTTGTTGTTGGTCAAGTACTACAAGTTAGTCTTGATCTCATACTTTCTTGAAACTTAAAGTTAACTTTAAAGATTCAAGAACATGGAAGTGTAGCTCTTTATTTATAACTTTACATACTTGTGTTGGATTTAACTTAATAACCTTAGATCTAGACTTTTGGGTCTTGGATCTTCAAGATCTAACTAAGAACTATGTTCTACATCTTAAGATCTTGATTAGTTAGTTTACTTTCAAGTTTGTAACTTGTTTTTACTTTTAAAGTTCATGTAAGTGTTAGATCTAAGACCTTGATGTAACTTTGGTTCATCAACTTCATACCACTCTTAAGTGAGTTGATCTACATGTCTTAGACTCACACTTGTGTCATAATTATCAAAACTTAGTTAGTATTACTTTTATAGTTCATGTATGTGTTAGATCTAAGACTTTGATGTAACTTTGGTTCATTAAAACACTTGTAACACTTAAGTGAGTTGTGCTTCATGTCTTAGACTTACACTTGGGTTATGATGGTCAAACCATGGTAAATATGATGTAAACACATCAATGAGTTGTACACTTGAAGCTATAGGCATCAAGGATGAGAAACATGATGAACAGCAAGCACCAAACTCACCGGAACCCATTATTTTTCTGCTTTCTGTCTTCTACCAACTGTTTTCTGGTTTCTGTAACAGACCAGTAGACCTGGGCTGTTGTGATTATGATTTTCAAATAGCTCTGTTCGAGTATATAACTTTTCATATAGGACTCATCTTCATCCGAGTTACGGTTTAGGATTTATGGCCCTCCGATCGTCACTATGTCCTTTTAACGTTGTGCAGAAATTTCTGACCTACTCGCACTTAGACCGTAGCCACGGTCAAACGAAGAAGAGTTTGCTTCTGTAAATTTTACCACACTTAAAGGACTCATATACGGAGCCATATCCACTGGTCTCACCTTAATTCAGTAAGGGTAGAGGCTGTGGTGACTGATCGAAGTCAGCCTTTGTTTTAAACTACTTTCATAAACGAAACTTACTTTACGCCTTTTGTTTGATGATGATTAATGATGACCTTTAAGACCTTATTTACGTACTTTTAAACCTATTCGGACGATTTACTGACTTAGTACTATTTGACTTAGGTTGAGGACTTTCGGACCGATTACTTGCACACTTTTCCCGACTCGACATTACGACTACATTATCATTGTGAGTTATAGCATTCCCTTTTTACTTTAACTTATTTTGGGAACTGAGAATACATGCTGATTTTATGTTTTACATACTAGGAACGAGTACTTAAACTTATATATGTGTGGGTTATACAACGGCATAAACATTCCCTTTAGCTCGGTAACGTTTAATCATTGGTTTTTGAACCGTGAACGTGAATCTTAGATATGGATCCATAGGGTTTGACATCCCCACTCGGGCTAGTAGCACTAGCATTTAACGATTGTTTAATACTTCGTATACATACGCACTTGCCAAGTGTACTTTCAGGGGGTATAAACGTTAAGTTAGTTACCAAGTGCCCACGGTTAACATATACTTTATCATACTATTTTGAAACGCTCTTTGTAGCACTGAAATCTCGTGGCCTACCTTACTTATTGTTATACTTAAACTATAGCTCACCAACCTTTGTGTTGACGTTTTTAAGCATGTTTTTCTCAGGTGCTTGAGGTTAGCTTCCGCTGTGTACTATCGTGCTGTAGACACCCGCTGCTTAGAGTTGTCATCGCATGAACTACTTTACCTTGCATTCAAACTTTAGTACTTTTGAACTATGACTTGTAACGACCATTGTGGTCACATACACTTATTATTTGCTTCTACTTAGTGAAGCATGCTTTTGGATTGTAAAACATTCGATGTTGGTTTAGACATCACTTTATTTATGAATGCAAACTCTTTTTGAAATCGCATATAGTACTTAACCTTGTAATGATCCTGTTGTTGATGATTCGTACACGATGGTTTTGTACGGGGCATCACATTTGGTATCAGAGCATTGGTTGTAGGGAATTAGGTTGCATTAGTGAGTCTAAGACCGACCCGAGTAGGATTCGCTAATAGGACTAATCTACAACTTGCTAGTTTACTTTTTTCCGCTGAACTTACTGCATGCTGCTGCTTGCTTTTACTGCTATATGCCGTATGCTACTACATGATTTCACTACTGTATGATATCACTTGCTTTCGATTGCATGCTACTTCTGTACGATTCGTTATTATTGCCATGCTACTTATTGTCATACATGATTTAAACTGTTGGCCTAATACGTGCTTGCTTTATGACTTACGGACATGGAAAATTTATTTTTCCTTGTTCAGATGTCGGATGTTCCACCTGCTATCATTTTGGGCAGTTTAGACTCTTCAGCTACCCCACCTACCACCGTTGCCGATCCACCGATCCCGATACGCACGAGTGACCCCGGCGCTTCATCTTCCGGGACTAGCAGCCAGCCGCCTACACCAGTGGCTACTATTGATGGACACGTGGACCCTACGGAGATTCCAGCTCCGTCTGCTCCCGGACCCTCGGAGCCACAGCCCTGCATCGGTGGTGTTGTGATTCCCGCGAAGTTCGGGGATGTAGAGACCCGTCCTAATCCATCCGGACGAAGTCCATATCGATTACAAACGATTCACAACAGTTGATTACATCGCGAGGTAATTGACCTCTATATGATAAATTTTACAAACATTGCATTCGTTTTTAAAAGACAAACTTTCGTTACATCGACAGTTGACAGGCATGTAAAGCATTTCATAATATATCCAAATATAATTGACTTAATAATAATCTTGATGAACTCAACGACTCGAATGCAACATCTTTTGAAATATGTCATGAATGACTCCAAGTAATATCTCTAATATGAGCAAATGCACAGCGGAAGATTTCTTTCGTACCTAAGAATAAACATGCTTTAAAGTGTTAACTAAAAGGTTGGTGAGTTCATTAGTTTATCATAAAGAATCATTTCATAATTTTAATAGACCACAAGATTTCATACTTCCATTTCTCATAATCATACGTCCCATGCATAGAGACAAAAATATCATTCATATGGATTGAACACCTGGTAACCGACATTCACAATATGCATATAAGAATATCCCCATCATTCCGGGATCCTCCTTCGGACATGATATAAATTTCGAAGTACTAAAGCATCCGGTACTTTGGATGGGGCTTGTTGGGCCCGATAGATCTATCTTTAGAGTTCGCGTCAATTAGGGTGTCTGTTCCCTAATTCTTAGATTACCAGACTTAATAAAAAGGGGCATATTCAGTTTCGATCATTCAACCATAGAACGTAATTTCGATTACTTGTGTCTATTTCGTAAAACATTTATAAAAGTTGCGCATGTATTCTCAGCCCAAAAATATAAAGGGTAAAAAGGTAAATGAAACTCACAATACTGTATTTTGTAGTAAAAATACATATGACGACATTGAACAATGCAGGGTTGGCCTCGGATTCACGAACCTATATCAAGTATTAACACATTATAGTATAAATCAATTAAGTTTATATATTTGTTATGTATTAATTATTCTTATAATATATTATGATACTTATTTGATATTTAATTAATGTTATATCAATAATATTAGTTGAAACATAATTTTATGTAATATTATTATATTTTATGTAATAATATATTTACATATATATCTTTTGTTTTGTAAAATTAATAATTGTAGAAATACCTAAGGATAATAATAATAATATTAATAATAATAATAATTTTTAAAAGTATAAAACTACCTTAGGAGTCAGTTTTAAAAAAATTGCACCAAGCCGGGCTCGAACCCGAGACCTCTCGTTCACTCATCAACACCCTTAACCATTCCTCCATTTCAGTTTTTCTGATTTATAATACAAACCCAAATACTTATCTATTACATGTTTCAACCCACTTTATCTTCTTCACCAAAATCTAAACAATCAAGCAACTTCATTCTTAATAGTCAATCATCAAAATGGTTTTAGAACTTCTAAACAAACATGAAACAAAAAATAAAAATGTGTTCATGATATAAAAAAAATGAGAAAAAAAAAACAAAAAAATCTACTGCTTGCTAGTAGCCAAGAAAAAAAAAATTTTGTTTTCAATTTTGAGTTCGTTTTGGACAATCTTTACAACATGAAACATGTTTCAAATCATTCCTAAAAACTATTGAAATCGTCAATTGAACTTAAAACATCAAAACAAGCTCTAATTTCTCCAAGAACAAAACAGTTCACTTTTGACAATTTAACTTTGACTCGCAAATTCGAATTCGTTATCAAGAATTGGAACTTGAGATTTTGCAGAAAGTTTAAGTAAATGATTACTAACAACTCTACATTTTTAGTTTTTGAAATTTGTTTTTAATTCACGTTAGTGTATATCACTGTGAAGAACTCAAGAACTCAAAAATTGATTTTAAGATTAAGAGTGTTATAGGTTATGATTACAACATGAATTGTGTTGTAAATCATTCCTATAATCTTTATGGATCATCAAATTAACTGGAGATATCAAAACAAACTCGAATTTGATTCAAGAACACTTAGTTGACTTTGAAAACCAAAACTTTGACTCTCAAATTAGAAATTAATAGAAAGAATTGAGGATTGAAAACTTACAGATAGTTTAGATAGACGATTCCTAACATGACTGCATTATTACATTTTGAAAATTTGTTCTAAATCAAAATATGGTGAAAAAGATGAATGTACAGAGTGTCGAGCTTATTTTCTGGGTTTTCTTTGTTTTCAACTCAAATTGCAGTTTGTAACTTATATAGAGTGATTAGGTACATGATTTAACAGTTAAATTGATTTCCAATTGAATTGTAAAGTAGACTTGTAACAAACTGGAGACATGAAGTACGTAAATTATTTTCATGTGAAAAAAAAGGAAAAAAATTGATAGTTACTTCTAACATAATGGGATTCCCTATTTTTATTTTTAATAAATATTAATAGTAAATACCCTAATAATATTAATAATAATTCTAATAAAATAACTAAATAATATCATAAAAATGATAATAAATAAAAATAAGAATTCGTTTAAATCATAAATAAATTTTAATCTTAATTATCTTGTACATTATTTTACATTTTCAATTCAAATGATTATTTTGTATTTTATTAATACAACTTAATATGCACTCTTATATTTATACATGTATATATATTTACATATTTATTTACACACAATTGTTCGTGAATCGTCGGAAATAGTCACAGGTTAAATGAATCTATATAAATAGTTCAAACATTTCGAGACTCAACATTACAGGCTTTGCTTATTGTGTTGGAACATATAAAGATTAAGTTTTAATTTGGTCGGAAATTTCCGGGTCGTCACAGTACCTACCCGTTAAAGAAATTTCGTCCCGAAATTTGAGTGAAATGGTCATGGCTGACAATAAGTATGTTTTCATGACGTATCCGAGCTAGAAATTAGAGTTTTATCATCAGTGAGTAATATAGGTAAAAAAAATTTGATTACGCGAAGAGTATAATCGAAGCTATCGCAAGAGAGGGAACCGATGACGTAGTTATGATTGATTTCCGGAATTCATGGGATTTAAAGAAAATCTTCGTAATAAGATTTGGTTCTTCGGCGATATAGGAAATCAGATCTTCTTTGATTAAATGCAATAATCTGTTTCGATTGCTCTGTCGGATATTTTACTATAAATCCACTCCCTTCGTTTCCTTATTTTCACAGCTCACACCTTCCATTCTTTCTCCCCTGATTCATATTTTTAAAGTATTCATTAATATGCTCCATCCAGTTCTGATCCTTGATATACTCTTAACTTTCATATCTGTCATTCTTCTCTTTCATCTACCACCGGAGGATTATATTTACTTCTACTATTATCTTGGGGTTATAGTGTTTTTAATTTTCCCGTGCCTTTACGTGGCAATAAGTATTGATATGCACGGTTTGTAATTTATGTGTTGTTGTCGAGCTTTATATTTTCTTTATATTCAAGAGTTCCATACTTTCGTCTCCTCTTCCCGACTTCAAGTCAAGCGAATAATGGTCCGGAATTCGTAGATATGGATTTTGAAATGAACATAGTTAATGTTCTAGAAGGAAATCGTAATGGCACGATCTTGATTTTTCAAATTACTAGAATATCTGAAAAGATAGAACTATTAAGAATATATGTTCTTGATATACTTGGAGATTGGGTAGAATGTAAGAGTCGTGTAACATGGCACATGATGACGTTATGATCTGTGAATCATCACGTTCCATTAGAAACTCAGCATAACTTACTGTAATATAATCACGTTGATCAAGTGTCATTATATTATACTAACTCATGCATCAGTTCCCAACATTACTTCAATAACATTCATATTTCAAGCTCGAAAGTTTACAGAATATAGAAACTAACAGTTTCTATATGATGTAACACTGATAGTACGAAGAGATTAATGATTTCAGATAAGAATTGTTATGAAAATATTCTCGAAAATATCAAAGATATTTATGATGATATTTTCAGAATTTCTGAGATCGAATGTTGATGAAGAAAATCCTTTCGCAAGGATTTAGAATAAATAAGGAGCAAGATATTCACTAAAGACTTCATCAGAAACAGAATCATCAGGGTTCTTTATGTACAAGTTTAGTCCTTGTGATTTGCTCAGAGTCTCCTTAATGGTTTGCTCAATTCATTTTTCAGTACCAAACTTCCTTTTGAGCTTTTCCAACGTATCTTTTTTTTATCAAACTTTTGACTGTTAAAATCATCCATAGTTTTTGTAAAATTTAGAGCATCAATTCACAGACTGGGTGCTTTTCTGAAGTTCAGAATGGAAGATCATAGTTCTAAGAGATAAATGTTATATGGATACATATAACTGTTGATGTGGAAACGTTGCGAGACTCAAAATACAAATTTGCTGATTCCCGGTAATTGGTATGGCAGTTCTCGTTACAAGATGCGGATGAGTATATGATAGGGTTTCAATGAATAAATATAATGATTTTTCAGAGAGATTTAAGCCAAAAAAAACAACAAGGCTGCTGGTACGTCTTCTGGTAATATGGTGGAATATAAAAGAATTCTCCGTTATAAAAAGGGTAATTGTATATATCAGGATTATAGTAAGGCTACTTCGAATGAAAAGTCGAAGTTGACTTGCTGGAGCTGTGACAAAATTGGCTACTTTGAAAAGGGATCGCAAAGTTTTTTTTGCTAATAAATGCCAAAGGATCTGATGCGGCTACGTGTTAAACTTTTACTCAGTTGCAGAGAGTTTCTCAGGTGCATAACTATATGCATAAACCTTTCCTTCCATAGATGAAGTGCGGTTGATTCATCCTATCGATTGAGGTGTTTTGAAGAATCATGAAAGGTTTGAACGCAGATTGTAATCGTCAAGATACAGATGAGGTTTAAGATGAGATCAAGTGGCAAACTTGAAGATATGTTTAGTTTCATATGTTATAATCAATATTTTAATTTATTTTAATTATCCAATGTCGACAGTCCATAATTGATAGTCCACAATTAACAGTCCGATAATACATATATAGCTGAATATATAATATTCGAATTAATTAATACGTATCGGGACCCGTGTACATGTCTCAGACTCGATCACAACTCAAAGTATATATATTATTATAGAATCAACCTCAACCCTGTATAGAGAACTCGATCATTACTGCATATAGAGTGTCTATGGTGATTCCAAATAATATATATAGATGCATCGATATGATATGTCAAAAACTTGTATATGTGTCCCGATATTTAAAGTGCGTAAAATAAATAACAGGAATTAAATAACGATAACTAAAGTGCGTAAAGTAAATAACAGAAATTAGATGACAATAAATAAAATTGCGGGAATGTAAATTGCGATAATTAAATTGCAATAAATAAAATGCGATAAATAGAATGTAATCAGTTAGCTAGGAACAGTTAGCTGGAACAGTTAGCATGGTTTCTTAACAAAATTCCATATTGTTAATTAGTCTGTTTCTAATCAATTTTTATTGTGTCCATTATTTCTTCATTATGCCACTTGTTGGATTCTGGTAAGTAAAAATCCAAATATGAAATTGAATTTGAATGAAAATGGTTATTCTGTGGTGAACGGATTAGTATATCGATAGATGTAGGTAGGATGGTAATCGACCGTTGAATCAGATTCGAAGACTGTACAATGTAACTTATTAATGTGAAATCTTAAATATTTCTCGGGTATTACCTACCCGTTAAGATATTTTTACCATTAACAGTTTGTACGAAAGAATTTTTAATCACAATCTTTATGAAAATATATTTATATATATATTTTCTTCAGATGTAATTATGGATTTAATGAGTCAATGTGATATTAAACTCATCAGATTTACGATTAGAACTATGATACATAATCTCTAAAACCTTAGAGTTTACATAATCGTCATGTCGAACGAAGATAAATGATGTAGAATGATTTGTGGAACGATAATTATACTCGAGGTACAGAATGAGATGTTGAGGCATGGATTGTTGAAACTTGGGTTGTTGGTGGTACTTGTGCCATTGGTGCTAAGGCTGGTGATGTTACTGGTGTTAGTGATACTGTTGATGATTGCAAATTGTATACCGTGCTCTCTAAAGTTAATACTCAAGCTCGGAGTTCTCTAACTTCTTCTACTAACCCGAGTTGTTTATCAATGTGAGGTAGAGGTCGGATATCTTCTCTAGTTCCATTAATGGTAGTTTCAAGACGAAAAATTCTTGCAAATAGGGTATAAACGGTATTGCGAACGGGTTCGCCGGTGAGCGGGTCAAGTACTCCAAGGTTAGGTGGTAGATTTGATTCATGATATGGAGTACCTTCTTCCTTTCTCCATAGGGTGAGTATGTCGCGAACCCATCCCCATTTTCTCCAGTAATCACGGTAGTTGATTGGTTGGTGTGCTCCTGTCACGCTGTCTTCGGAGTCAGAGAACTTGGTCGATTCGTAGAGGCCATCTTAAACGATCTCAGGAAAGATTTTTGGTATGAAGAGTTTAGTGGCATCAATTGATAGTTAGATGGTATTCTCAATGCATAATTTGCATAGATATATATAGTACTAGGATCCCTTAAATTAAGGAGAAATTTACGAGAGATATCAGGCAAGGTCTACAGTAACAGATACACTAAGATATGAATTGTCAGATACGCTAAGATATGAATTTTGTCTATACACTATTCATGCAGTCAATGCAGTAAAATGTGTCTAGACTAAGAATAATGAGTAGGTAATTTCCTAAGGATGATAAGCAGATGTTTTCCGATAAAAATGATAAGCAAAACTTTTGACATGCAGACACGGTCGAAGTCCAGACTCACTAATGCATCCTAACGACTATCAGTTAGGCACGCTAATGCAAGACCTGGTTCGCAAAGACCACCGCTCTGATACCAACAGTAGAGACCCATCCTAATCCATCCGGACGAAGTCCATATCGATTACAAACGATTCACAACAGTTGATTACATCGCGAGGTAATTGACCTCTATATGATAAATTTTACAAACATTGCATTCGTTTTTAAAAGACAAACTTTCGTTACATCGACAGTTGACAGGCATGTAAAGCATTTCATAATATATCCAAATATAATTGACTTAATAATAATCTTGATGAACTCAACGACTCGAATGCAACATCTTTTGAAATTTGTCATGAATGACTCCAAGTAATATCTCTAATATGAGCAAATGCACAGCGGAAGATTTCTTTCGTACCTGAGAATAAACATGCTTTAAAGTGTCAACCAAAAGGTTGGTGAGTTCATTAGTTTATCATAAAGAATCATTTCATAATTTTAATAGACCACAAGATTTCATACTTCCATTTCTCATAATCATACGTCCCATGCATAGAGACAAAAATATCATTCATATGGATTGAACACCTGGTAACCGACATTCACAATATGCATATAAGAATATCCCCATCATTCCGGGATCCTCCTTCGGACATGATATAAATTTCGAAGTACTAAAGCATCCGGTACTTTGGATGGGGCTTGTTGGGCCCGATAGATCTATCTTTAGAGTTCGCGTCAATTAGGGTGTCTGTTCCCTAATTCTTAGATTACCAGACTTAATAAAAAGGGGCATATTCAGTTTCGATCATTCAACCATAGAACGTAATTTCGATTACTTGTGTCTATTTCGTAAAACAGTTATAAAAGTTGCGCATGTATTCTCAGCCCAAAAATATAAAGGGTAAAAAGGTAAATGAAACTCACAATACTGTATTTTGTAGTAAAAATACATATGACGACATTGAACAATGCAGGGTTGGCCTCTGATTCACGAACCTATATCAAGTATTAACACATTATAGTAGAAATCAATTAAGTTTATATATTTGTTATGTATTAATTATTCTTATAATATATTATGATACTTATTTGATATTTAATTAATGTTATATCAATAATATTAGTTGAAACATAATTTTATGTAATATTAGTATATTTTATGTAATAATATATTTACATATATATCTTTTGTTTTGTAAAATTAATAATTGTAGAAATACCTAAGGATAATAATAATAATATTAATAATAATAATAATTTTTAAAAGTATAAAACTACCTTAGGAGTCAGTTTTAAAAAAATTGCACCAAGCCGGGCTCGAACCCGAGACCTCTCGTTCACTCATCAACACCCTTAACCATTCCTCCATTTCAGTTTTTCTGATTTATAATACAAACCCAAATACTTATCTATTACATGTTTCAACCCACTTCATCTTCTTCACCAAAATCTAAACAATCAAACAACTTCATTCTTAATAGTCAATCATCAAAATAGTTTTAGGACTTCTAAACAAACATGAAACAAAAAATAAAAATGTGTTCATGATATAAAAAAAATGAGAAAAAAAAACAAAAAAATCCTACTGCTTGCTAGTAGCCAAGAAAAAAAAAATTTGTTTTCAATTTTGAGTTCGTTTTGAACAATCTTTACAACATGAAACATGTTTCAAATCATTCCTAAAAACTATTGAAATCGTCAATTGAACTTAAAACATCAAAACAAGCTCTAATTTCTCCAAGAACAAAACAGTTGACTTTTGACAATTTAACTTTGACTCGCAAATTCGAATTCGTTATCAAGAATTGGAACTTGAGATTTTGCAGGAAGTTTAAGTAAATGATTACTAACAACTCTACATTTTTAGTTTTTGAAATTTGTTTCGAATTCACGTTAGTGTATATCACTGTGAAGAACTCAAGAACTCAAAAATTGATTTTAAGATTAAGAGTGTTATAGGTTATGATTACAACATGAATTGTGTTGTAAATCATTCCTATAATCTTTATGGATCATCAAATTAACTGGAGATATCAAAACAAACTCGAATTTGATTCAAGAACACTTAGTTGACTTTGAAAACCAAAACTTTGACTCTCAAATTAGAAATTAATAGAAAGAATTGAGGATTGAAAACTTACAGATAGTTTAGATAGACGATTCCTAACATGACTGCATTATTACATTTTGAAAATTTGTTCTAAATCAAAATATGGTGAAAAAGATGAATGTACAGAGTGTCGAGCTTATTTTCTGGGTTTTCTTTGTTTTCAACTCAAATTGCAGTTTGTAACTTATATAGAGTGATTAGGTACATGATTTAACAGTTTAATTGATTTCCAATTGATTTGTGAAGTAGACTTGTAACAAACTGGAGACATGAAGTACGTAAATTATTTTCATGTGAAGAAAAAGAAAAAAAATTGATAGTTACTTCTAACATAATGGGATTCCCTATTTTTATTTTTAATAAATATTAATAGTAAATACCCTAATAATATTAATAATAATTCTAATAAAATAACTAAATAATATCATAAAAATGATAATAAATAAAAATAAGAATTCGTTTAAATCATAAATAAATTTTAATCTTAATTATCTTGTACATTATTTTACATTTTCAATTCAAATGATTATTTTGTATTTTATTAATACAACTTAATATGCACTCTTATATTTATACATGTATATATATTTACATATTTATTTACACACAATTGTTCGTGAATCGTCGGAAATAGTCACAGGTTAAATGAATCTATATAAATAGTTCAAACATTTCGAGACTCAACATTACAGGCTTTGCTTATTGTGTTGGAACATATAAAGATTAAGTTTTAATTTGGTCAGAAATTTCTGGGTCGTCACAGGGGAAGGGCCATTCCGTAACCATATGCGCATGCCGTGCCGACGCGCTCCTAATGGACGTTTAGTGCCGATTCCGCCAGGCAGACACAGAGAGATGTTGGCCGCCTTCGGACTGCCAGTTCAGCCACCAGTGCCGCCACCACATGATTCGGATGACTCATCATCCGCTGATTCTTCATCATATGATTCTTCATCATACTCCAGTGACGACGAGGACCCTGCTGATATACCTATTCAGCCACCCTCTACCCCGCTGAAGAAGCGGTACCGTCCTGATGGCACCGTCTTTCTAGGGGTGAATGGAGGTCGTGCTTTCACTGACGCTTTTGGTCGGTGTCAGAGGGTTACTGCCCGTAAGCGGCTTGTGACGTACCCTGCCGACCCACTCATACGTAAGGCACCTCGTTACGTGCTGACTATTTCTGGAGCCGGGACATCTGCACCCCGTTTCGTGCGGTCTGCACCATCTGCTCCACCGGCCCCACCTGCACCACCAGCACCGCCCGCCCCACCAGCTCCCACTGTCGAGGAATTGACAATGGAGGTGGGAATCCTCCGAGCTCGGGTTACTGAGCTCGAGGAGCAGTTTGCTCAGGTTTTAGACATCCTACACCCACCTTCACCATAGGACCTTTTGTATTAGATTTCATGATGTAATCTAGTTGTAATTTCATATTTCACTTATGTATTGTACGAATCTATCATGATGTCTGAAACTTATTATTAATGAATGGAAACTTTGTGATGTTATTTTTGCACAAGTATTATATTTACGTTACTGTATGGTGTTTTGCGGTACTTGTATCAACTTGCGTTACTTAATTAACATGTGTTGTGCTGTTTACATGTTGGTTGTTATATACTATATTATTATATATTGAATGCTGGATTTTGACTTGAGTCAAAATATTTATATAGAACACCATGGCTAACGGTCGATCCACACCTACTGCTGCTCAAATTGAAGAGATGATCCAAGAACGTGTAGCCGCAGCCATTGCGGAAATGCAACCCCAAGCTCCACCGCCACCACCACCGGTTATTCAACCCGTTCGAAATGGGTGTACTTACAAGGAATTCCAGAGCTGTAAACCACATAACTTCAGCGGCACTGAGGGACCGGTTGGTCTCACCAGATAGTTCGAGAAACTTGAATCAGTATTCCGAGTTAGCAACTGTTCGGAGGACAACAAAACCAAATTTGCTTCTTGCACGCTATCTGACGGCGCGCTCACGTGGTGGAACACAATGGCACAGGCACAAGGTATCGATGAGGCGTATGCTACGCCATGGGAAGAATTTAAATGTGCCATGATTGAGGAGTATTGTCCGAGAACCGAAATCCAAAAGATGGAAATGGAATTCATGCAGTTAAAGGCCATTGGGAACGACCTTGATGGTTACAAAAGGAGATTTTTGGAACTAGCCCTGATGTGTCCGACAATGGTCACCCCATAATTCAAGCGAATGGAGAGGTACTTCTGGGGACTCCCTAAGTCCATTAAAGGAAACGTCACCTCGTCCAAGCCACCGAATGTTCCCGAAGCGATGCGCATGGCGCAAAGATTGATGAATCAAATAACCATCGATGAACTGGAGAAATCTAAATCTGAAGCGGGTACTAGTAAGAAGCGCAAATGGGATAACCACAACAACAACAACAACAACAAGGGAAGGAACTATGAACAGAACCCGGCGAAACGACATGAGGGTTTCAGAGGAAACAACAACGGTGGAAACCCCAACCCCAACAACAACGCCAAATCCAACCCGAACTACAAAGGAACCCTACCTCAATGCAAGAGGTGTTACAAACACCACACTGGGTATTTCAATGTTGTCTGCGAGAAGTGCCAACGGTCTGGGCATATCGGAAAAGACTGCAAGGTCACCACTTTGAATGGGAAGCCGAACAACAATGGACCGAAGAAGTGTTATGAATGCGAGCAGACGGGCCATTTCAGAAATGCGTGCCCAAACAAGCGAAAAGACGGTGGACCACCCCGCGCTAGAGCTTTCAACATTAATGCAAGGGATGCACGCGAGAATCCTGACTTGGTGACAGGTATATTCAAAATTAACAATCTTTTAGCTTCTGTCTTGTTTGATACTGGTGCAGATAGAAGTTATGTATGTAGACATTTTTGTGATAAGATTAATTGGTCATTAGTCCCGTTAAAAGAGAGTATGCTTGTCGAGGTCGCCAACGGTAAACTTGAAAAAGTTGACCACATTAGTCGAGGAGCTATTATCAACATAGCTGGTGCAGATTTCGAAATTGATTTGATACCTATCAAACTGGGAAGTTTTGACGTGATCGTCAGTATGGATTGGTTGAGCAAGATAAAGGCCGATATTATCTGTGGAGATAAAGCAGTTCGCATACCACAAGGAGATGGCGAACCACTGGTTATCTACGGAGAGAGATGTACCTCGAAGCTGAACCTCATTAGTTGCGTGAAAGCGCAAAAGATCAGGAAGAAGGGACGTTTTACTGTCCTAGCACATGTGAAAGCGGTAGAAACTGAGGTGAAGAGCGTGAACGACGTTTGAATTGTGAACGAATTTTTTGATGTCTTCCCAAAGGAATTGCCTGGATTGCCGCCGCAAAGAGTAGTAGAGTTTCAGATTGATTTAGTGCCAGGAGCTGCACCTGTAGCTCGCGCACCTTATAGACTCGCACCTTCCGAGATGCAAGAATTACAGAGTCAACTACAAGAACTACTTGACCGTGGATTTATCCAACCAAGTTTCTCACCTTGGGGTGCACCTGTGTTGTTTGTAAAGAAGAGGGATGGATCCTTCTGTATGTGTATCGACTACCGTGAACTCAACAAATTGACTATCAAGAATCGGTATCCCCTTCCACGAATTGATGATCTTTTTGATCAACTACAAGGATCAAGTGTTTACTCAAAGATTAATTTGCGATCCGGCTATCACCAGCTGAGGGTGAAAGAAAGTGACGTGATGAAAACTGCATTCAGGACCCGTTATGGTCATTATGAGTTTCTCGTGATGCCATTCGGTTTGACAAATGCACCTGCCGTGTTCATGGACTTTATGAATCGTGTCTACAAGCCATACCTGGACAAGTTTGTTATCGTCTTCATAGATGATATCCTCATCTACTCTAAGAGCAAAGAAGAGCACGAGCAACACCTCCGACTAGTACTTGAACTCTTGAGACAAGAGCAACTTTACGTCAAATTTTCCAAGTGTGAATTTTGGTTGAAGGAAGTTCAATTTCTGGGTCATGTTGTGAGCGACCAGGGTATCAAAGTAGATCCCGCCAAGATTGAAACCATCAGCAAGTGGGAGACCCCCACTACTCCAACTCATATTCGCCAATTCCTAGGTCTCGCCGGTTATTACCGAAGGTTTATCGAAGGTTTCTCTCTGATTGTGCGTCCTTTGACCGCGCTGACTCACAAGGGCAAGAAGTTCATTTGGGAACCCACGCACGAATCAGCATTTCAGACTTTGAAGAAGAAGTTAACCTCCGCACCTATCCTATCACTTCCTGAGGGCAGTGACGACTTTGTTGTTTATTGCGATGCATCGAAGAGTGGTTTTGGTTGTGTACTAATGCAAAGATCGAAGGTTATTGCCTATGCCTCCCGCCAATTGAAGATTCACGAACGGAACTACACTACTCACGATCTTGAACTTGGAACCGTTGTCTTTGCGCTCAAATTGTGGAGACACTATTTGTATGGAACTAAGAGCACTATCTTCACCGATCACAAGAGTCTCCAGCACATTTTTGATCAGAAGCAACTAAATATGAGACAGCATCGATGGATCGAGACACTCAACGACTACGACTGTGAACTCCGTTATGACCTTGGCAAGGCCAATGTTGTAGCTGACGCTTTAAGTCGAAAGGAGAGGATGACACCTCTTCGTGTTAGGGCTCTAAACATCACCATCCATTCGAACCTCAACAGCCAGATTAGAGTAGCCCAAGATGAGGCTCTCAAGGAGGAGAATATATCTCACGAACATTTGAAGATACTTGTCTCTCGATTCGAGGTTAGGGAGTCTAGACTCCGATGTTATGCTGGAAGAATTTGGGTACCTCTTTATGGAGATCTACGGAACCTTATACTTGATGAAGCCCACAAGTCGAGATATTCAATTCATCCTGGAGCGGGCAAAATGTACCACGACCTTAAAGAACAGTATTGGTGGCCGAATCTTAAGAAGGACGTTGCGACCTATGTTGGTAAATGTTTAACCTGCTTGAAAGTTAAAGCCGAGCATCAGAGACCTTCTGGGTTACTTCAACAGCTGAAAATCCCACAATGGAAGTGGGAAAGGATCACGATGGATTTCATTACTAAGCTACCGAAGACGGTGGGCGGATACGATACTATTTGGGTTGTTGTTGACCGCCTTACCAAATCTGCACACTTTCTAGCGATGAAGGAAATGGATACAATGGAGAGACTTGCTCAATTATACATAAAATAGGTTGTATCTAGTCATGGTGTACCTTTATCAATCATCTCAGATCGCGATCCCCGTTTTGCTTCTAGATTTTGGCGTTCTTTGCAAGAAGCCATGGGAACTCGTCTTGACATGAGTACTGCTTATCATCCTCAGACTGACGGGAAAAGTGAATGAACGATTCAGACCTTGGAGGACATGTTGTGTGCATGTGTCATTGATTTCGGAAAGGCCTGGGAAAGGCATTAGCCACTCGCCGAATTCTCGTACAACAACAGTTATCACTCGAGCATTAATGCTGCACCTTTTGAAGCATTGTAATACCGCAAGTGCCGATCTCCTATTTGTTGGGCCGAAGTAGGCGAAAAGCAAATCACCGGACCCGAGGTAGTCCACGAAACCACAGAAAAGATCGCTCAGATTCAAGCTAGACTTAAGACTGCCCGCGATCGTCAGAAGAGTTATGCCGATCTTAAATGTAAAGACTTTGAATTCAACGTTGGTGACCGTGTGATCTTAAAGGTTGCACCTTGGAAAGGTGTGATCCGTTTTGGAAAACGTGGAAAGTTAAACCCACGATACATTGGTCCTTTTGAAATCTTGGAACGTGTTAGACACGTTGCATACCGTTGGATCTACCAGCACAATTGAGCTCAGTTCATCCTACCTTCCACGTGTCAAACTTGAAGAAGTGTCTTGCTGCACCCAAACTTATCATACCATTGGAAGAACTTACAATTGACGACAAACTCCACTTCGTGGAAGAACCTGTTGAAATTATGGATCGTGAGATCAAAACTTTGAAACGCAACAAGATTTCGATCGTCCGAGTACGATGGAATGCCAAACGAGGACCTGAGTTTACTTGGGAGCGAGAGGATCAAATGATGCGGAAGTATCCTCACTTTTTCCCGACTCCTCCATCTACCTCAGCTTAAATTTCGGGATGAAATTTTCTTTAACAGGTGGGTAATGTAACGACCCAGGAATTTCCAACGTTAATTATTAATAATTATTATTATTAATACTTGTGATTAAACGAATGTATGTTATTACATTTACTTGTTACCATGATTGATCATACTTGTGTTTAACGAATGTATTGTTTACATACATTTACTTGTTGCCGTGATTAACCGTACTTGAACTTTAAATGCCCGGAATGTCTTTGTGACACACGAAACTTTCACGAATAATATTTTCACATATTATTTACATTCATGATTAGTTTTATTAATCATTTTAATTAACTAAAGTTACTAGTTAGTTACTTGGGCTTTAATTGGATTTATTTGTTAATAACTTGGAACTTGGGCTTTATATTTGTACATGGACTTAAAGAGCCCACCCTACACCATACATGGACTTAACTAGCCCATTCTACTTCATGTAAGTATCATTTTAGATGTAACTAGTTAGTTTATACAATTGGAATCTTGTTAGCTCTTAATCCCCATGCAAACCCATCTTATATCCAACTTTTGTGAACTTTTACATGCATAACCTAGTGTGTTTTCCTCTTCCTCTTTCCCTTACTCCAAACCGTCGGTTTGGAAGTGCATATGGGGAGAGTTTGGTTTTCATTTTCATTACATACTCACTCATATTTTCTCTCATTCAAACACACACACAAACTTGCAATTACTTTCCTCTCAAATTTTCTCTCAAGTGTGAGTTACTTTCAAGTTCTTTCTCTCATCTTTTTCTTGCTAGAACCGTAGGCCAAACACCCCTTTATATCATCATCATCATTTGTTGTTGCTACTTGTTCTTGTTTAATGTTTGATTACTTGTAGTTATTAGTTGTTGTTACTTACTTACTAGCTTTCAAGAAGCAAACTTATTAGTTTGATTCTTCATCTAACTTGTTCTTACAAGGCATACAAGAACATAAAGTTTCTAGCTTATGTTCTTCATTTGTTGTTTCAAAAGTTGTAAGTTCATGGTTGTAAAACTCATACTTGTAATTCATGTTAGTAAACTTTAAAGTTTACTTTCTTAAAGATCAAACTTTGGTTTGAATCTTTAAAGTATGAACAACCATGAACAAATTACTTGTTTACTTAGTTTACTTCTTCATTTTGTACACTTTAATTTCATGTTTGTTGTTGTTGTTGGTCAAGTACTACAAGTTAGTCTTGATCTCATACTTTCTTGAAACTTAAAGTTAACTTTAAAGATTCAAGAACATGGAAGTGTAGCTCTTTATTTATAACTTTACATACTTGTGTTGGATTTAACTTAATAACCTTAGATCTAGACTTTTGGGTCTTGGATCTTCAAGATCTAACTAAGAACTATGTTCTACATCTTAAGATCTTGATTAGTTAGTTTACTTTCAAGTTTGTAACTTGTTTTTACTTTTAAAGTTCATGTAAGTGTTAGATCTAAGACCTTGATGTAACTTTGGTTCATCAACTTCATACCACTCTTAAGTGAGTTGATCTACATGTCTTAGACTCACACTTGTGTCATAATTGTCAAAACTTAGTTAGTATTACTTTTATAGTTCATGTATGTGTTAGATCTAAGACTTTGATGTAACTTTGGTTCATCAAAACACTTGCAAAACTTAAGTGAGTTGTGCTTCATGTCTTAGACTTACACTTGGGTTATGATGGTCAAACCATGGTAAAGATGATGTAAACACATCAATGAGTTGTACACTTGAAGCTATAGGCATCAAGGATGAGAACCATGATGAACATCAAGCACCAAACTCACCGGAACCCATTATTTTTCTGCTTTCTGTCTTCTACCTAATGTTTTCTGGTTTCTGTAACATACCAGTAGACCTGGGCTGTTGTGATTATGATTTTCAAATAGCTCTGTTCGAGTAGATAACTTTTCATATAGGACTCGTCTTAATCCGAGTTACGGTTTAGGATTTATGGCCCTCCGATCGTCACCATGTCCTTTTAACGTTGTGCAGAAAATTCTGACCTACTCGCACTTAGACCGTCGCCACGGTCAAACGAAGATGATTTTGCTTCTTTAAATTTTACCACACTTAAAGGACTCATATACGGAGCCATGGCCACTGGTCTCACCTTAATTCAGTAAGGGTAGAGGCCGTGGTGACTGATCGAAATCAGCCTTTGTTTTAAACTACTTTCATAAATGAAACTTACTTTACGCCTTTTGTTTGCTGATGATTGATGATGACCTTTAAGACCTTATTTACGTACTTTTAAACCTATTCGGTCGATTTACTGACTTAGTACTATTTGACTTAGGTTGAGGACTTTCGGACCGATTACTTGCACACTTTTCCCGACTCGACTTTACGACTACATTATCATTGTGAGTTATAGCATTCCCTTTTTACTTTAACTTATTTTGGGAACTGAGAATACATGCGGATTTTATGTTCTACATACTAGGCACGAGTACTTAAACTTATATATGTGTGGGTTATACAACGGCATAAACATTCCCTTTAGCTCGGTAACGTTTAATCATTGGTTTTTGAACCGTGAACGCGAATCTTAGATATGGATCCATAGGGTTTGGCATCCCCACTCGGGCTAGTAGCGCTAGCATTTAACGAGTGTTTAATACTTCGTAGATATACGCACTTGCCAAGTGTACTTTCAGGGGGTATAAACGTTAAGTTAGTTACCAAGTGCCCACGGTTAACATATACTTTATCATACTATTTTGAAACGCTCTTTGTAGCACTGAAATCTCGTGGCCTACCTTACTTATTGTTATACTTAAACTATAGCTCACCAACCTTTGTGTTGACGTTTTTAAGCATGTTTTTCTCAGGTGCTTGAGGTTAGCTTCCGCTGTGTACTATCGTGCTGTAGACACCCGCTGCTTAGAGTTGTCATCGCATGAACTACTTTACCTTGCATTCAAACTTTAGTACTTTTGAACTATGACTTGTAACGACCATTGTGGTCACATACACTTATTATTTGCTTCTACTTAGTGAAGCATGCTTTTGGATTGTAAAACATTCGATGTTGGTTTAGACATCACTTTATTTATGAATGCAAACTCTTTTTGAAATCGCATATAGTACTTAACCTTGTAATGATCCTGTTGTTGATGATTCGTACACGATGGTTTTGTACGGGGCATCACAGTTATTGCGAAAAAATAAAGGGTTTGGAGAGATATCTGGAGTATGCAGATCAAGGGGATGTTGACCAAGATATATGCCTAGGCTAGTGAAAGGTAATTATGTGATAATTAAACCTATAGTTAGGATAATGATGATCTGAATGGAAGAGCCAATAATGTAATCTTATCGATCCTTGGGCTCTAAGAGGTCTCGTCGAGGAAGGACAGATATGTCACTCAGACTAGACTGGTGGATTGTGTCTATACTTCAGAGGTTATCCTCAGTCTAGCACCAGGTTTTGTTGGTTGTTATGCTCTAATCATAACCCTAGTTATCTGTTCGGGGGAACAGAATAATGTCGCGCTATTTTGTGTAAACACTGTCACTAGCAGAAGAGGCCTGCCGGGTTAAGTTGACAAAACTTAAAGAAGTACTAACAAACCTATCATCGTACTATAATAGATCATAATACCCTAACTATTATACGACATTATAGCGTTGAACTAATTATGAAACAGATAAGAACATGAAAAGTGCATACAATACTTAGTACAAGCAATCCTAAGCAACGTCAGACAAGAACATGCAATAGGGTTGAGTCACACCATTAAATACCTATCGGGAACATACGTCGTACCGAGTTCATAGAATCTTCAAATACAGTATAAACAAGCGTCTTAGTCCCATGAAATAGCTAATTTCATATAGGTGGACAAGTCTCGATCACAACCTAAGTTGGTCAATCCTCAAGATTCTAGTGTACAGACTTATTAGGGTTATAGATTCAGCACAACGACAGTAATCGTACTATATTTACATAATTACACTAGCCTAAGTTTCTATCATGTCAAAATATGAATAGTTTACACACGCATAATAGTATTAAAAAGCATATTCAAACATTGATAAAAGAAAGACATGATTAAATAAAGAGAACGTTTAGATTAGAACCTGAAGAGTGGTGCGTACAGAAATATTCGTCCGAGATCGTGGGGACTCGGAAGTCTTTTCTGTAAAACTAACTTCTAACTATTAACTAACTAACTACTAACTAATTTAATTATTGAATTATTTCTATGATGGAAAAATTTGAGATGATTTGAAATGCAATGCATATGGCCCTTTTATAGGCGAAAACTGGCACTGGCAGTCCGTGGCAGATACCCGCGCAAAATTGGCCAGGCCGTGGAAGGTGCCCATAGAATGAACCAGGCTGCCCGTGGAGAGTGCCCGTGTTGGTTTTTGGAAGCCAGTGTGGCCTGGTTATGGTAGCCTGTGTAGCTTGTTTCCGAGGTCGTAACTTGATTTCATCATTTTCGCTTTAGATCCTTCGTTTTAAGTCTATTTTCGCTGATTCTTCTTGCATTGCCTTTGTAACTACTAAACCTACAAAATAAAGCAAATAAATGCCTATTTCTTCGATAAAGTTTTATCTTTATTTTTTTGGGCCTTATATCGAGCGTCAAAACGTGTCTTTTTGGACGATATCAGATATCCCACACTTAGGCTTTGCTTGTCCTCCAGCAAAATGCTATTAATAAGAGGTCTTTCTACTCAATTCGTACCTTGCTAAACCTCAGATTCTTTTATTGTGCTAGAGTCACAAATCAGAACATTATTCGAAAGTAATAGAAAAAGTTTCAAACTTTATGTTTGTAAGTAATTAGAGGGGGGTGAATAGTTACTTGATACGTTTTTAACACTTTTTCGATTGATCACCCAATTCGATTTAACTTTGATAAATCAATTCAACTCAAACTTGATGTGTGTAGTGTATATGTTCAAAATGATAAATGAAGTAATGTAAAGAACATAGACACAAGGATTTATAGTGGTTCGGGTGGATGTTAACTAATCCACCTTAGTTCACTCCCCGATTACACAAATCGGGATTTGTTACTTCACTAAGCACTTTTCTCCAAACCTGGTGGAGATCCGATTTACAAGTCTTCAACTTCTTTGGTAGACAACAAACCTAATCTTTCTGTCCCTTTGAATGATCAACTCTAACCTAGATCAACTTGTCTTCACCTTGGACATGTATTAATCTCCAAAAAAGATTAATCAACTTCCTAAGTCCCTTTAAGGAAGTAGATCAGTAAGCTAGCCTATGCTTCTACTAATTGAAGTTACAAGACTTATACACTTTGCAATGATGATCTTAAGACAATACTAGGACATACATTACATTAAGTAAACTCACAAGATAAATGATTTTGATTAGTAAGTTTACAACAACCCAATTCTATATCTCTAAGATCATAGAATCTTCTCTTGCTTGATCACATTTGAGTAGTAATTGATGCACTTATTATCACTGGAAATAATCCTTTGAAATATGCAAGAGGGTCATCTTGAAATGCTCTTAAATGTTTGCCTTTTATAGTGAGATTCAAAAAGTAGCCGTTGACACACTGTTGCCTGCACGGTCGACCGTGGTGCGACCATGCGTGCTCCAGTCCAGATTTTGTATCCGTTGAATAGCCATTTGACTCAAATTTGAACACCACATTTTGGCACTTTTACTACTTCTAGAACCTGCAAAAGAAACCAAACATCCTATACAAGTACTATATGTATTAAGTGTGTGAGATTTGGTCTTAATGCATGAAAGTGACTAATCATTCCAAAAGTGGCAAACCCAACATTCTTGGAGAAGTGTCTTGATTAACATTTTAGGTAATCTCAGTTTGGTCAAGACTTAGTTAGCCACTTTAATGTTCTTGGTTCAATTCTAAAGACTAGTCACTATGTCATTAACTTTCTAGTTTCAATTAATCACAAGTCATGTTCTTTTTAAGTTTAGTTAGAGATTAATTGAATAATGTCTCTACAAGATAATCATGAAGTATGTAGAGACATCAAAGTTAAGTCATAAACAATCACCCTTAGTTACTTACACTAGACCAAATATACAATTGACTATACTTTCATTGTGAACCATTTTACACTTAATCTATTGGAGTAGGCTAGTTACTTGAATCCTAACTAGTGAGCACATGGCAAACATATTAATCAAGTTGACAAGTTTATGAGTATTAAGCATATTGACAAGTAGCAAGTAATACTCACATATCAAGAGATAGTTATTCTAGGATCAAACATATAGATACTTGCACAACTTATAATTCAAACTCTTAACAAGTTTAATTTCAATATAACACATTGCTTGATTAATGTGTAAGCACACATTAATGTCTAACACATGCACAAGGGAAGAGCAATCTCTAGTTGGGACTTGGTGACCATCCTAAATGTATCTAAGTGTGTTTTAGGATTACAAGTCATTACTAGTTAACCTTGAGAGCATTGTTCCTCATTTAGCCTTAATTAATCACTAAGTCATTTCTAATAGTAGTTATTGTTCTAGTGACATTGGCTTAAGTGTGTTGGTACTTGATGATCATACTAAGGATATCTGGATAAGAATTAAGATTACAAGTTGTTGATTAACATTTATGTGTTATGCCTAATCTTGGTTAATTTGTCATTAAGATATCATTGGGCGTAATTAATCACAGTTAGTGTTTTTATGACCAAAACTCATTTGAGTATGGAGAAGACATCTATTCTAAGCATGTTGAGAAAGGTTTCATGAATTATAGATGTCGGGAACTTGTCAAACTTTATTTAGTCAAAAACGGTAACAGAGAAAACTGCGGTCGCACTGCGGTTGACCGTGGTGGCGACCGTGCAACTTGTTTTCACAAAACTATGTTGCAATTCAGTTTGGGGTTTCACGGTTGACTATGTGGTTGACCGTACCTTGACCGTGTGTTTAGCTGAACTTTTAATTTCATTCTTTAACCTATGTTGGACTTGGTCATTTGTAAGATAAAGAATGGATTAGAGACCTTGCGTGTTTTATGTTATGATGTCAGTCATCACTTATGCATATGTATGTGTCATCATCAAAACATATTCTTTAGTTAATCATACTTTAGTTAATCATACTTAAGTTTATCGTTTAGTGCATTAACCCACATTCAACCAACATTCTCCCCTTTTTTGATGATGACAAACATACAAGTGATAAGGGACATTTTGCTATAAATACGCAAGTATTAACAATCACTTGTATCCATCTTTCTCCCCTTTTGTCGAAGCAAAAAGGTTAGCTCCCCCTAGAACTAAGTTCGCCCTTAGTGCAAAGCTCCCCCTTAAATTCTGCACGTTGGAAAAACATATATTAAAACATAACAAGCACACATTTTATTCAAGGTAAAAACGAAACATAGTGATGCATATATGAAAATATGCATGGAGACTACAATAAATTAATCTTCCTATAATGCTTGAACATATCTTGATGGAATTAAGCATCGGTGATGGTGCATTTGTTTCCTGAAGAGGATGTGAGGTTTAGTGCGTCGAGATGCTTAAACAGGAACGTCAAGCGGCGACCATAGGGATAAGGTTGCATAAGATTTTGTTTGAGATCTTGCATCCTTGAAGCCATTATGAAGGCAAGATTTACTGGTATGGACTTGGTTAGACACCACATGAGTCCAAGTTCAGTTATGGACATTTGATCGTCACCTTCTTTTCTGAAGAAAATATTGTGACTTATGATCAATTTGCGTGTTCCATATTCTACTTGAATATCACTGTCAAGGATGCCTTTTTGACAAAGAGTGCTTAGTTTGAGTTCGGGATCAAGGAATAGTGAGGTTAGTGCTCTTCTTGGAATGAACTTGGGAAAAAGTTGTATATGATTCTTTGTATCATAAAACTCAACTCCTTTAGTTGGCACTCTGAGGATGTAGCCAAATTGATTGAGTGTCATCACATGTTCTTGATCAAACAAAGTAAATTTCACCTTTTTATTAGAGGTAAATTCAAACTTTGAATAGAATTGTTTAACAAGAGAGGGAAAGGTGTAGGTTTTGAGTGAGAGAAATGATCCCCATCCAATTTTATCAAACTCTTTTTGAAGAGTAGGATAGTCGTAGAACACTTCATGTTCTTCTTGGATATGTCTTGAATCATCTTGAGAGTTCTTCTTTTCATCACATGGAAGTTTGTTGTGAAATTTTATCATTTTGAGATTTGAGTGATGTTTGGAGTTTGAGAAGATAAAGGGTTTTGGAGAGCTCATTGTTTTGGGGTGCAAGATGTTCTTTGAGATTTCTCAATTTAAAGAATCTTGAGCAAAGGATTTTCATCCATTTTGAGTAATTGTTTTGTTCAAGAATTTTAAAGAAGGAGTTAAATTTGATTGCTTTTAGATTTTGTTTGTAAGTTAGTGGTATTGATTTGATGTTGGTGTGTATTTAATGAGCCTTGAATGAATTACAGTCAATCTACGGTCACTGTCACGGTCATCCGTGCCTGCGACCGCATGTTATCTGCAATACATTTAATCTTTCATCTTTTTGAGTAAGATTAAGGCATTACAGTATTCAAATGCGTTATGTTTACATTCAACCATATAGTCATAGCATAATTGTCTTACACATTCCTCACAACAATTATCCTTCTTCAAGAAATTCTTAGATTGATTCACTTGAGTTTTCATCCTCCGTATCGCTTGTCTTGCAGGTCAACTTCTTTATTACCCCTTTCATCATCTTCACAATCTTTGACTCCTTTTTGAGATTCTTAATTTGTTCCTTGTAGATTTTGTTCATCTTTGCCATTATCTTACACTCTTGAGCTTGTTCATCGGCTTCTTCATCGTCACTGTCAGGTATCACAGTAGTTTCTCTACTGGTCCCTGCTTCACTTGACGTTCTTTTTCATTTTCGAGTGGTTACTTCTGAGGTTTTTGATCCTTTGTATATGGAAAGTGTAGGTTGATGAAAGTTATCACTTGTGACACCCAAATAGTCAAACACTTTATTGAGATGTAGTACATAGGGTAGTGCACGGGTGGTTTCTGTAACAGTTCCGTTCATCCTCGATGCCATAAGATATGCCATGTTTACTTTGATATCATTTTCTAAGCACCACATCAGAGCAAATTGGGTGGCATGGACGTTTGAGTGATTTCCAGATTTGCAATAGATGTTGTGGATGATAATTTTGTTCCAAGTGTCATACTTATGACGAAGGTGTTTTCCTTGTACACTAGATTTCTCAATTTCAGCTCTTGGAGCATCATTTTTGCACAGTGTATCGATTAGAGGAGTTTAGTCTGAAATGAAGTCAGGAAGATTCGAAAGATCATGTTGCCTGTTGTAGAATTTTTCTCCCTCGGTGGGAACATCCAACATGATCCCAAAATCCTTGAGTGAATAACGATAATTAACGCCCAGAAGATTGAAGAATACTTCATCATTCACAAAGTTGAAATTTGCGTAAAATTCTCGAATGAGAGAGGGATGGATCAGACCGTTTAGAGTGAGAAAGGATTTCCATTTAAGTTTTTCAAACTGCCTTACAAGTTCAGGCATTTCAGTGTAAGCAACTCTTCTTCCTTCGGCAATTTTTCTGCCTGTCAGAAATTCAATGTTGTAGGCAATTCTCTCTTTAATATCAGATGGTGGATCATATGAGTCTTTTCTTTTTGCTACAACGGTCTTGTCTTTGCCTCTTGCCATTTTCTACACAATGATACTTCATTAATTCAAAGTGTATAATTCAACTGTAGGCAACAAGTTTTGCAAACTTTAATTATCATCAATACTTAGATGTTTTGATGTTAATGTTCTTCACATTTTCACTTTTCATTAGTGTCAATGAGTTTGCAACTAGATTAAGATTTTTACAAAGTTCATATGTGTTCTAGACTTTTGAAATCATCATCAACACATGTTTTGACATTCAACATTATTACACTCAATTAGCAACAATGTCATTCATATCATATGAACAATGCTTCTATGAAAATCTAACCTAGATGTATAATGAACCCCAGAATTGTCCAAAGTTAAATCAATGCATAGAAATACTACAATCGTTACTACAGTCGTTTCTAAATTGTTCTTTCAAGAACAATTTCAATTGTTTGCATCAATTTAAGCTTTGATTCATTCTAGTTAGGGTTTCTTCATAACCCTAATTCATTATACAAACACAATTGAATGTTAGGAAAGTTAGGATTAATCATACCGAAAGTTGGAATTGAAATTGAAGGAATGAGCGTTCTTTTCCGTGCGGTCGATCTCCTCAGCCGTGTGTAGGTGTGTGTGTTTTGAAGTAGGTTGAAAAGAAATAAAAGTGAGGGTTTAATTTAATTTAAAATAGAATCAGACCACGCACTGTCGAAGCACGGTCAACCGTGGTGTTATCCGTGCAGGTATTTTTATACGTACATGACAGGAATCTGCGGTCGGGTATACGGTCAGCCGTGGTGCTGCCGTGGATCCTTCTGATCAATTATTTCTTCACTTCTTCTTTCTTCGAACGCGTTTTGACGATTCTTAGTTTCTATAGAACACTTGAGGACAAGTTTTCTTTTCCTAACATTGAATGATTACATCCTCCCGATGTTTAATCATCAATGACACGTAATATACTATATCTATATGTATGTATATATATATATATATATATATATGTATATGTATGTTTATATATATATGTATATATATATATATATTTATATATATATGTATATATGTATATATATATATGTATATATATATATATATATATATATATATAATATACTATTACATTAAGTAAACTCACAAGATAAATGATTTTGATTAGTAAGTTTACAACAACCCAATTCTATATCTCTAAGATCATAGAATCTTCTCTTACTTGATCACATTTGAGTAGTAATTGATGCACTTGTGATCACTGGAAATAAGCCTTTGAAATGTGCAAGAGGGTCAGCTTCAAATGCTCTTAAATGTTTGCCTTTTATAGTGAGATTTAAAAATTAGCTGTTGACACACGATTGCCTGCACGATCGACCGTGGTGCGACCGTGCGTGCTTCAGTCCAAATTTTGTATTCGTTGAATAGCCGTTTGACTCAAATTTGAACACCACATTTTGGCACCTTTACTCCTACTAGCACCTGCAAAAGAAACCAAACATCCTATACAAGTACTATATGCATTAAGTGTGTGAGATTTGGTCTTAATGCATGAAAGTGACTAATCATTCCAAAAGTGGCAAACCCAACATTCTTGGAGAAGTGTCTTGATTGACAATTTAGGTAATCTCAGTTTGGTCAAGACTTAGTTAGCCACTTTAATGTTCTTGGTTCAATTCTAAAGACTAGTCACTATGTCATTAACTTCCTAGTTTCAATTAATCACAAGTCATGTTCTTTTTAAGTTTAGTTAGAGATTAATTGAATAATGTCTCTATAAGATAATCATGAAGTATGTAGAGACATCAAAGTTAAGTCATAAACAATCATCCTTAGTTACTTATACTAGACCAAATAGACAATTGACTATACTTTCATTGTGAACCATTTTACACTTAATCTATTGGAGTAGGCTAGTTACTTGAATCCTAACTAGTGAGCATATGGCAAACATATTAATCAAGTTGACAAGTTTATGAGTATTAAGCATATTGACAAGTAGAAAGTAATACTCATATAGCAAGAGATAGTTATTCTAGGATCAAACATATAGATACTTGCACAACTTATAATTCAAACTCTTAACAAGTTTAATTTCAATATAACACATTGCTTGATTAATGTGTAAGCACACATTAATGTCCAACACATGCACAAGGGAAGAGCAATCTCTAGTTAGGACTTGGTGACCATCCTAAATGTACCTAAGTGTGTTTTAGGATTACAGGTCATTACTAGTTAACCTTGAGAGCATTGTTCCTCATTTAGCCTTAATTAATCACCAAGCCATTTCTAATAATAGTTATTGTTCTAGTGACATTGGCTTAAGTGTGTTGGTACTTGATGATCATACTAAGGATATCTGGATAAGAATTAAGATCACAAGTTGTTGATTAACACTTATTTGTTATGCCTAATCTTGGTTAATTTGTCATTAAGATGTAATTAGGCGTAATTAATCACAATTAGTGTTTTTATGACCAAAACTCATTTGAGTATGGAGAAGACATCTATTCTAAGCATGTTGATAAAGGTTTCATGAATTATAGATATCGGGAACTAGTCAAACTTTATTTGGTCAAAAACGGTAACAGAGAAAACTGCGGTCGCACTGCGGTTGACCGTGGTGGCGACCGTGCAACTTGTTTTCACAAAACTGCATTGCAATTCAGTTTGGGGTTTCACAATTGACTATGCGGTTGATCGTACCTAGACCGTGTGTTTAGTTGAACTTTAAATTTCATTCTTTAACCTATGTTTGACTTGGTCGTTTGCAAGATAAAGTATGGATTAGAGACCTTGCGTGTTTTATGTTAAGATGTCAGTCATCACTTATGCATATGTATGTGTCATCATCAAAACATATTCTTTGGTTAATCATACTTTGGTTAATCATACTTAAGTTTATCGTTTAGTGCATTAACCTACATTCAACCAACAATGTTTTTAACGTCGGATTCGAGTTCGTTTCTTGCTTCAAAAAGGGCGTACTTTCCAATTTTCAACTGTAGAATAAACATGATTAGGCTTCTCACTAATGGATCACTCATATCACTCAAGTGTTTAGGGTGACCTACTCTAGTTGTATTGTCTCTCAGAAGCTAGTCGTGTAATGACTATCTTCATAAGCTTGGTCAAGAATCGATATCTCTACATGTTAGAAATGGACGGCACTGATCTTCTTCCTAGTCATTCTTTCAAGAAGAAGAAGGGTTTAAGGGTTGGGAAAGAGAAGTGAAGGATAATATGATATGGGTTATTTCCCAGAATCTCGAAATTTCAAGAGAATTGATAGATTAGATCTTAACGAGGATATCCCTTTTTCTATTTTGGGACAGAATTGGCAATTTTGTTTTAGTGAAGAGTTTCTTTGGAGAGTGCGACTTTTCGTGGAGACTGCTGTCTAGAATTTAGCCTTGTTTTTCGGCCGTTCTCTTGGGTCACAAACTTCTATTGCGGGGATTTTCATGCCTAATTTAGAGACTTTTCTCTTCTCCTCGCTTTTAAGGGTCTCTCTCTCTCTCTCTCTCTCTTTTGTTTTTTGCATATCCCTCCTTGATAACGTTTATCTATCTCTTCTTGTGCCCAGAAAGAATGGTTTTTTTTAGCCAAAATAGGTCTTTGACCTATCCAAAAAAAATCTAGAGATTTAGAATATTTCGACAAGTATTTTGAAGCAAATTTGGTCGATCTATCTCATTGAATCTTTGAATACGGAAAAGAAATGAGGATGAATGGGTAACGTATTTGGAAATGAATTTGGGGTGAGAATTTTCTGATTCATCAATCTTTTGAATGAGTTGGTTGGTTTAAGTACTTGGTGGTGGAAACTAAAATGGAAGGTTTTTGTCTCCTCTATTCAGAATGATTTCGGTAGAAGTATCGCACCTTCACCCCGTATGGCACTTACTAACCATTGGTCTTGAAACGTATGATAAGAGCAAGTTCTAACTCAAACCATACACCGGCACACTCTTCAAATGAAATAGAAAAGTATTGTAGATTGTATTGTTCATATAATTAATTTGGGCCCAAGTTAACGTCACTATTTGTTGGCAGGGGTCGTGCTTGGTCATGCGTAGCCTTTTTTAACAATCATTCGAAAAGATATCATTTGATAAAATCATAAGTTCTAGCTTAATCGTTCCGTTGTTGTAAATATTTGAAATCTAACTTTTGTAATTTTATAGAAGCTTTGGGTGGATTGAGGTACAAAATTTTCAAATTTCCCATATTTCTAGCTATTATTATGAGGACTAAAAAGAATTTTTGAAAGTTATGAGCGTGATGATTGCCTTAATGTACCCTGCCCAATTACCACCACCATCCCACACTTAGAAGAACATTGTCCCTAATGTTCTCTTTTAAGAAAGTTTTATCATTTCGTATATTTAGGACAATATTTTTCTAGAATCTATGAGTAAGTTGTGGGCGATGATCCCACACTTAGAGATTTTGGTGAGTTATATTATTGTAAAAACATCTAAGGAGGAACGAATCTCACACTTAGAGTTTTTACTATAAATAATAAAAGGGTGCTAAGGACAGATTACTCCCCTATGTTCGGATTACTGGAGAATGACCAGATTTAGTGGTGGAATTAACTAGATTTTTCTGAACATGGTTCTGCACAAACAAAAGAGCAATTCCCACTACAAAAAGTTTTTTTTAGTACATAATATAACTGAAAAAAACTATAAACCAAAAATATAAACTAGAAAAGTTCATGATAAACTCACCTGTGATGTCGAGTTTGATATCCTCTAAGAATCAAGATCTCTGAGTGTGTCTTCGTCAAAATCATCAAGACAGGTGATACCCCTCAGCCCATGCTCCATTGATCTCACATGTGCGAGGAGTGAGTCAAGACAGAGATCTGACGGAATCTACAATTGTGAACGACCTGCGAATGGGTCGTCCACCTCTCGTATGGTATCAGCTATCCCAAAGACCTGAGCGACTGTAGCAGCTGGTGGAGTGATAGGTGCCATGGTGATAGGAATGGTGACAAGATGGTCATCAGCAAATGACTCAACATTGATTTCTTGGTGGATAATGTCAGGAATCTCGATAACTGGAGATGGCGCGATATGAAGAGCAGAGCCTCGGGATGCAGCAGAAGTAGTAGAGACAACAGGTGCGGGAGTAGGAGGGAGAGGTGTAGTCCTTCGTGCAGGAGGAGCAGTATACTCTAATCTGAACGACGCAGGTCTCAACGTACCATTGGGCATGCTGAAATGGTCAAGCAAAGCCCTCAAGGCATGGTGGCGACTCTCATGGTCTCATAAAAGGCACCATGTAACAGCTGCATTTTCTATGGTGACCCCATAGTGGAATACCATCTTTGTAGACTCTGTAGAAGCTCTCCTAGGCACTGGTCGTGAAGCGAAATGAGGTGATTGTCTCGGTGGTGCTACTCGAGTGTCATCATCATATAAGCACGGTAAAATCAGTCTACATGGATGGAGGTGTCTTGTACTCGGTATATGATGTCCCATACTAGAGCAGGAGGTATAAACTCAGTCGGTCCTCTTCCTTTTTACAGGAAGGCCGATGGAAGAGCTGGTACACATCTATCTAACACATTCAACAAGCATTTAAGTTCTAAGAAATTTCACATATACCGCAAATGAGGTCTTAAAAGCCTTCTGTAACACGGCTTCTGAATAGGTGAAATACTTAGGTTTAGTACACAGGAAATAGTAAATCATTAAATGAAAAATAAATATGGAAATAAAAATACTAACTAGGATAGATTTGGGGTGCCTCCTAATAGCGCCTTGTTTAAAAAGTCTTCATAGCTCGACTTTCCAAAATACCTTGTTGACTTAAAGTCAAGGTGGGTCAAGGGAAAGAGGATCTTCTTCCCTGGTGTGGTCTTCTAAATAGACTTCCAGTTGGTTCCCGTTAACTTTGAAGTTCCTAGTAGGTCCTTCTAATTCTCCGGCTCCATGTGGAAAGACATGTATCTCTGTAAACGGCTCACTCCATCTTGATTTAGACTTACCAAAAAATCTTTTGAACCGCGAATTGAAATCTAGAACTTTATCTCCATGAGCGAACTTTGTAGGTATGAGTTTTGTATCGTGTAAAAGCTTGGTCCGTTCCTTGCAGATGTAAGAAGTTACGCTTAGTCTCTTAAATCGGCGAGTTCATTCATCTGCATCTTGCGATGTTTACCAGCATCTGAAGGATCGTGGTTGCAGGTCTTCAATGCCCAGAGAGCTTTGTACTCTAAATCTATCGAAAGGTGACATGCTTTTCCATAGATCATTTGGTATGGTGTAGTGCCAAGTGGGTTTTGTAGGCAGTACGAAATGCCCATAGAGCATCATCTAGTTTCTTGGCCCACTTATTTCCATGGTGGCCGACAGTACGTTCCAAAATTCTTTTAAGTGCTCTATTTGTGACTTCTGCTTATCCATTAGTCTGCGGATGATATGCAGTGGACATCTTGTGGGTAACTCCGTATTGTTGCATCACCTTCATGAATTGAGTGTTGTAGAAGTTTGTACCTCTATCACTTATAATAGCGCGAGGAGCTCAGAATCGGCAAAATAGTCTTTTAAGGAAGCTGGTGATGACCTTGGCATCAGTGTTTGGAAATGTTTGAGCTTTTACCCATCTAGAGACATAATCAATAGCTACGAGGATGTACTCTTTCCCGTTGGACTTATGAAAAGGTCCCATGAAGTTTAATTCCCATATATAAAAAATTTCTCAAGCTTGAATGTTGGTGCATAGCATCTCATTCTTTGCAGATATAATTCTTTGTCTTTGTTAAGCATCACATCGTGTCACAAGGTCTTGAGCATCTCGAAATATAGTCGACCAATAGAAGCATGAATCATAGATCTTTCTAGCGGTGAGGTTTACTCCGTGATGACCTCCGGTTGGTCCTTGATGACATTGCTAGAGAATTCCTAGTGCTTGTTTTTCGTCTACACATCTCATTATTACTTGATCTGGACAGACTTTAAACAAGTATGGATCGTCCCAATAATAGTGCTTAGCATCTCTGTAGAACTTTCGTCTTCTAGTAGTGCTCATTCCTTTGTGGACTACTCCTGCAACTAAATAGTTGGCTATGTCGACGTACCAAGGGGTATCGGTGAATTGTGATCCTAGCTCGACTCGTCCCAAGCTCATAAGTTGTTCTTCCAAAAATTTGTCTCTAATATCTTGTTCAACAAGTTTTTCCATCGCCGAATTTTCAAGGCGACTAAGATGATATGTTGCGACATTTTCTGCTCCCCTTTTTTTCTTTAATTTCAATGTCAATTATTGGAGTAACAGGATCCATCGGAGGAGTCTTGGTTTTGCGTCTTGTTTAACAAAATGATATTTTTTGGGCTGAGTGATCCGTGTAAACCGTAGTTTGAGACAAGATTAGGTAAGGTCGGATTTTATCGAAAGTGAATACTACAGCTAGCAGCTCCTTTTCAGTAGTTTTATAATTCTCCTGAGCTCCGGTTAAGGTTTTGATTGCGTAGTAGATCGGATGAAACTGCTTATCTCTTCTTTGGCCTAACATTGCTCCTACTGCAAAATCACTGGCATCACACATGATCTCAAATGGTATACTGCAATCAGGGGCTAACATTATTGGTTCATATGTAAGCTGTTCCTTAAGATAGTTGAAAGCTTGAACAAATTCGTCAGTGAAGATGAACGGGACTTCTTTTCCCTAGATGATGAGTGATCGGTCGAGTGATTTTTGAGAAATCCTTGATGAAGCTTCGATAGAATCCGACATGTCCTAGGAAACTTCGAACTGCTTTTACTGTATTAGGTTGAGGGAGTTTGGATATGGTCTCGATTTTGGCCTTGTCGACTTCTATTCCTGACTTAGATATCTTATGTCCGAAAACTATTCCTTCTTTGACCATGAAGTGACATTTTTTCCAGTTTAAAACTAGGTTTGATTCTTCACACCGGGTCAGCATCTTGTTGAGGTTGGAAAGGCATGAGGAAAAGGTACTTCCAAAAATGGAGAAGTCATTCATGAAGTCCTCCATACAACGCTCAATCATGTCGTGGAAAATTGCACCATGCATCGCTGAAATGTAGCTAGTGTATTACATAGCCCGAAGGGCATGCAGAGGTAGGCAAATTTTCCATAGGGACATGTGAATGTCATATTCTCTTGATCCTTTGGGTCAATAGGAATTTGAAAGTACCCAAAAAAACCATCGAGGAAACAATAGAAATTATTTATCGAGAGTCTTTCCAGCATCTGATCGATGAACAGAAGTGGAAAATGGCCTTTTTGGGATGCGTCATTTAATTTAGATAATCTATACAGTCCCTCCAACCGGTGACTTCCCGTGTTGGTATTAGATCGTTAGTTTCTTTTTTAACCACGGTCATCCCTCTTTTCTTTGGAATAACCTGTGCAGGACTAACCCATGGTCAATCGAAAATTGGATAGATCAGACCGGTGTCTAGAAGCTTAATTACTTCTTTCTTGATGACTTCTTGAATCATCGGATTCACTCTCCGCTGCCATTGAACTAATGGATTGAAGTCATCTTCCATGAAGATCTTGTGTGTACAATAGTTGGGGCTAATTCCCTTAATGCCAGTGATTTTCCATGCTATCACCTTTTAATGTGACTTCAGTACCTTAATGAGTTTGGCTTTCTCTTGTGGCGTGAGATCCCTAGATATGATTACTGGAAGTTTTGATTCCTCTTCTAGGAATGCATATTCTAGATGTCAGGTAACTTTTTCAATTCTAGCTCCGGTGGCTCTTTAGTGGATGGTTTCATTCTGGCAATCTCTTTTCTGTCCAAAGAGTCATATCCTTCCTGAAACTCTTGTTCTTCTTCTGCATGTAGAGTGACTACTGACTCTATCTATTCCATTATCCTTGATATTGTCCTTCTTAACGCTTCATCTTCCGAAACTTCTTCTTTTGTTTCGATGGATGGTTCAGGAGTTTCTTCACAGCTCTCTGTTAGTTGTGGTTCCTGATATAACGAGATGAAGTCGGTTCTTCATACGGTCTTCTCCACAATAGAGGTATAGGAATGCCTTGTCTTAGAGGTGCTATGATTGTAGTCGCGCCATCAGGATCTTTTTCGGAGAGTAGAGATTTCTGTTGACCTAATCTGGAGGACGGATATGTGTTAGGATCATCTTCAGAAAGTTGACCTTTGCTGCATATCACCATGGATTTTTCCAGGTATTCGTCGATAAATTCTTGAATAGAGTCTGCTAAACTGATGTCTTCTTCCCAAGGTTGTTTCACGAGCTAATCTATATGGAAAGTCACTTCTTCGGTGCCAGCTCTAATTTTTAATGACTTTTTGTGCACATCAATTATGGCCTTGGCAGTATTTAAAAATGGTCTTCCAAGTATGAGGGAAACTTTTGTATCCTCCTCAATATCAATAATGACGAAATTGACGGGAAAAGTAAACTTGTCCACTCTAACTAGGACATCCTCAGCAATTCCACGAGGGAGTTTAACTGATCTGTCTGCGAGTTGGATAGTCATTCTGGTTAGTCTTATATCTTTAAGTCCTAGCTTCTTAAATAAAGAATAGGGTATTAGGTTCACACTGGCTCCTAGATCCGCTAAAGCGTTACTAATCTAGACATCTTGCTAGTATCAAGGTACGGTGAATCTTTAAGTGTCTCCTAACTTAGGGGAATACCATGTTGTAGTTACAACGAGCATTCTTCACTTAAGGGTAAGCTAATAATCTCTCTTAATCTCTCTTTATGTAAAAGTAATTCTTTGAAAAATTTAGCACAGTTTGGCATTTCGACTAAACAATCTACTAGTCGAACATTCAGATGTAAATTTTTAATGATATCCCAGTATTTAGAAAATTTAGCATCCTGCCTTTCCTTCCTAAGTCTACCCGAAATGATACTCGAACTCGTGGAATAATTTCTGGAACTTTAGGATTCACCTGTTCTGGTAGTTTGACTGTGGTGTCAATTGAAACGGTTCTGTGTCAGAAAGGTTTTTGTGTGGGAGGATTTTCAATGCTGGTGGGCATATTAACACTTGTTTCCTTCCCTCCTCTATTCATTACTATGTAAGATCATGTTTTCTCAGGTGTTTGGGACGCCGTCCAAAAATATGGGACGCCGTCTAATTATAAAGGGCTGGACGCCATCCAGAATCCTGGACGCCGTCCAGTTGAACTGGCGGGCCAGCTGTGTTCTTTTAGATATTAAATGGGGGTAGTTTGGTCTTTTCACTTTTTGAGGCGAATCTAAGGCCACAAGATCAGTTCTAGGAGCCTCATTCACTCCACTTTCAACTACCTCCTCCTTCCACTTCAATTCTAGAGAGAGAGTGATTCTCGGGTGAGAAAGCTCAAATCGAGGAAGAAGAAGTTGATTTCGGGCCAAATCGCGTGTGTTAAAGTTGTTCATCTAATCACTAGCTTCGTTGTGATTGTGGTGGTATGCTCTAATCTTGATTTCCTTATTTTAATTTGTTTAAGGGTTGGGGTTTGGGTTAGTGATGAGCACAAAACCCATATTTGGTGATTTTGGGTGTTCTTGGGTAAGATTGGGTCATGAGGACCCAAGGATGACTAACCTAGGGTTTTGGAAATGTTAAATGGACTTATGAGTCATAATTGGTTAGTTAATTACTAGCACACCTAGTTATTAAGCAAATGGGTGTAAATTGGGTTAGTGGATGACCCAAAATGGGTGTGTGACTTTAAAATGGTCAAATGGGTAACAATTGACCTAGTTAGGAAAGATGGGTATGAAATACCCTAATTGTGTATTAGTTAGTGTTGTGGACCTTAGTCACTAGCTTTTAGTGATATGTGATGGTCTTGACCTTAAATGGACGGTTGGTGAAAATGAGGCATTTAATGCATTTAAGTCATTAAATGCACATGAGTGAATGGTTGGTGTTTAGTCCAACTAGTTGGTGTGTTGATTGAGTACTTATTGTAATAGGTGCGTTACGTTGAAGGTTGCGAGCTTAGTTTAACGTTCACCGGTGGCGTTAAGGTAAGTGGAATAATTATGCATGTATGTATATAGTGTATTTATTTGTGTGCTATGGTATGAACCACGGAGCCGGTAGTACCATAGTATGTGTGAGTGTATTAAGATGTGAACCACGGAGTTGGTAGCATCATGGTACGTGTGTCGTAGTGTGAACCACGGAGCCGGTAGCACTATAGTACGAGTCGTTAAAGTGTGAACCACGGAGCTGGTAGCACTATAAAATGAGATGTGAACCACGGAGCCGGTAGCATCAAAGTGTGAACCACGGAGCCGGTAGCACTATAAAATGAAGTGTGAACCACGGAGCCGGTAGCACAATAAAAGAGTATGACTCAAATGCGTAGTGACGTGAACCACGGAGCTGGTAGCGTCATAGCATTGCGTGTGGTGTGAACCACGGAGCCGGTAGCACCATGACGCGAGTATGGTTAACTATATAGTTTGTGTATGTGTTGTTGTGTAGCATAATATATTATTTCGGTGAATATGCTATTGATTATGCTAGTTGCGGTATTTGGAGGTTATTAGCTTATACTCGGAGTTTGTATGCTAATTGTTATATACTAGCGATATTACGGTGTGTGTAAGTGTATGCAGGTAGTTATATTATATATGTATGTGTATAATTATTGCATTCACTAAGCTTTAGCTTACCCTCTCGTTGTTTACCTTTTAGGCTCCGGCGTGGATAAGGACAAAGATATTCGTTTGGAATAGTAGTGGCTCGGGGTTTTAGCTTTTGGAAGTTCGGCCAAGATTTGGGTAGTTTAACCCCAAACACCATGCTCTAGTGTCGTTTGGAAATTAAACTAGAACGGTCGAAACTTGTATTTTTGTACGAAACGTGTAATTCGGGCCGATGTGGGCCCGGCGATGTAAAACTTGTTTTGATGATGGAAATCTCTTAGTTTAACTTATTATGACACGTTGTAAAAAGGTTTTCGTTTAAAAGTGTCAGGAAGCGGGCTTTCCGCTCATGTAAGTTGGACCCCGGAGACAACATGCTTTAGTTCATTTGGACGTACTCCAGATCTTCTGGACGCCGTCCAAGCCTTCTTTGCTGGATGCCGTCCAGATAACTGGACGCCGTCCAGATGTGTTGATTCAGAAATTTTTTAGGCGTGTTTTTGAGATAGCAAACTCGGGTTGTTACAAGTGGTATCAGAGCATGGTCTAAGGGATTTAGGCGACTTGAGATAGGTGCCTAGACTTAGACTTTATTGTATATGCACGTTATGCGGGACTTGTAGGAGAGGGGTCGGATCGGGAATTGGTTAGTGCCTAGGTTTAGGTGAACTAACTATGCGCTAATTGTTTTGTGTTGTGTTTTGCGATCATCAAGCGAGATAGACGTTGTACTAGCAAGTTAATGCGACGTGCTCGTGTAACAATGATTAGCTACCATTGTTACGGGTTCAAATCGTGTCAAACGAGCGATGTACGATGATTGTTGAGCAAGATGGGGCGGTGAGGTGTATATGTATATATTTGTGTCTTGTCCTCTCGTTTCATTGTTTAATCTATTTCCGTTTTATAGTATGAAGACGAGAAACGGACCCGAGAACAATGATGGAGGTACGAGTGAGGATGTTGAGTTCACGGCCAAAGTTTAGGCCATCTTTAAACGTCAAAAAGTGGAGTTTCTCGAAGACGTTAAGAAGATGTTTCTAGATACGATTGACGTGCAACTAGTCAATGTGGTTAATGAACAAGTTAAGCTTGTTTTACAAGAAGATAATGTGGGAAGACGGGACTTTTTCTACAAGAATTTCAAGGATTCTCAACCTCCTACCTTTGAAGGTGAACGAGACCCTCTTAAGAGTGCCCGTTGGATCTTCGATATGGAGGGGGCTTTCCGTACTTGTGAATGCCCTCTCGATAAGAAGACAAGGTACGGGTGTAGTATGTTGTGGGGCGATGCTAAATTGTGGTGGGACGCGAAGATCCAACTTTATGGTGAAGAACAATGTATGGATTTCACTTGGGAAGAGTTCAAGGCGGAGTTTTTCGACGAATACCGAACTTCGGCCGATCTTACTAGACTTAAGGACGAGTTGCGTGCCTTGAGGCAAGGGTCGATGGATTTGAACACTCTCAAATCCGTTTTCTTGTCAAAGACCCAATTTTGCCCAGAGTATGTCAGGAATGATAAAATGTTGAAGGAAGACTTCTATCGAACCTTTAACGATAGTTATCAAGAAAAGATTAGTGTAAGCGTGGTAAAAAGTTTTGATGAGTTGTTCAATATAGCCAAAGGTTTTGAGGCGCTTGTGTTGAGAAAAAGTGGCTTTACATTTGGCAAAAGGAAGTTTGAAGCTACTAGTCATTCAAACAAGAAAAGTAAGGGTGCGAGTGAGAGTGTTGGTAGTGTGAAGAAGGGTACGTCCGGGGGTTTTGGACCCAAATGTTATAATTGTGGGCGACAAGGACACATGGCTCGCGATTGCACCAAACCATCTTCTACAACCAAACTCACTTGTTATAACTTTGGTAAGGAAGGGCACCGAAGGCCGGAGTGTCCCGATTTGAACACCAATCATGTTAAGAAGTTGGAGAAGGCGGCGGGTACGGCTAAGGGAGGAAACTATTTGATGACCAATGATGAGGCCAAGCAATCCAATGAAGTTGTCTCAGGTACTTTCATGGTTAACTCCAATCCGGTAAGGATCCTATTTGATAGCGATGCTAATTTGTCATTTGTTTCTCCAAGATTCATGCCTAAACTAAATAAGCCGCTAGCTAAGTTGAGTCATTCGATAGAAGTTGAAATAGCGGATGGTAAGACGGTGCTAGGGGTTGATGTGTGTAATGATTGTGATATTGTGTTTGGTTCCAAAACGTTTAAAATTGATCTTATCCCGATGACCTTGGGTGAATTTGATATTGTCGTTGGTATGGATTGGCTCGATCGTTATAGAGCCGATATTGCATGCCATGAGAAATCTATTCGTGTGAAGACCCCAAGTGGGGGAGAGTTAATTATTCATGGCGAGAGACGGAGAAGACTTGTTCCATTATGCACTTATGCACGGGCACATCGTTTTCTTGTTAGTGGTGGCATGGCTTTTCTTGCTCATGTAGTTAATACTCGTGAAGAGCCACCACCCATTCGTGAAATTCCCGTGGTTAGTGAATATGAAGACGTTTTTCCGGATGAATTGCCGGGTGTTCCGGCAGAAAGACAAGTTGAATTTCGCATTGAGTTGGTTCTGGGGGCTACTCCCATTGCTAAAACACCTTATCGTTTAGCGCCAACAGAAATGCAAGAGTTTTTAAATCAAACCCAAGAATTACTTGAAAAAGGTTTTATTCGACCGAGTGCTTCTCCATGGGGTACTCCAGTTTTATTCGTGAAGAAGAAGGATGGTAGTATGCGGATGTGCATCGATTATCGGGAGTTAAATAAAGTGACGATAAAGAATCGTTATCCATTGCCTTGGATTGACGATTTGTTTGACCAACTCCAAGGTGCAACGTATTTCTCTAAGATTGACCTACGGTCCGGCTATCACCAAATGCGGGTCCGTGAGGAAGATATTGAGAAAATGACTTTTCGAACGCGTTACGGGCATTATGAGTTTGTAGTTATGCCTTTCGGTCTTACGAATGCACCGGCGGCATTCATGGATCTTATGAACCGAGTGTGCCAACCTATGTTGGACAAGTCGATGATTGTGTTCATTGACGACATATTTGTCTATTCAAAGAGTATGAAGGAACATGAACATCATTTGCGTGGTGTGTTGAAGACGTTGCGGAAGGAGAAGTTGTATGCAAAATTCTCCAAATGTGAATTTTGGCTAAGGGAAGTTCAATTCCTTGGTCATATAGTGAACAAGGATGGTATTCAAGTAGATCTGGGGAAGATTGAATTGGTGAAGAGTTGGGGACCACCGAGTACGCCTACGGAAATCCGAAGTTTCCTCGGATTGGCCGGTTATTACCGTCAATTTATCCAAGACTTTTCTAAAATCGCTTCTCCTTTGACGAAGTTGACGAGAAAGAACGCGAGATTTAATTGGGAGAACGAGCAAGAAATTGCCTTTCAATTGTTAAAAGAGAAATTATGTCAAGCTCCGGTGTTAGTGTTACCGGAAGGGGTAGAAGACATGACGGTTTATTGTGATGAGTCTCTAAATGGGTGCGGGTGTGTTTTAATGCAAAGAGGTAAAGTCATCGCTTACGCCTCTCAACAATTAAAGGAACACGAAACGAGATATCCGACTCATGATCTTGAATTGGCGGCGGTGGTTCATGTGTTGAAAATTTGGTGCCACTACTTGTATGGTGTTAAGTGTATGATTTATTCGGATCATAAGAGTTTGAAGCATCTTTTTGATCAATGAGATTTGAATTATCGTTAACGTAGGTGGATGGACGTGGTGAAAGACTACGATTGTGAGATACTTTATCATCCGGGCAAGGTGAATGTGGTCGCGGATGCATTGAGTCGAAAGAGTAAACATCCGGCAATACGAGTAGGATCGTTACGCATGATCATTACTAACGATTTTCTTGTGAAGCTTAGTGAGATTCAAATTGAAGCTTTTATTAACAACAAGCATGAGGAACGAATCGTGGGGCAAACGGAGTCTATTACCTTAGGCCCGCATGGTTTGTTGTCCTTTCAGGGATGAGTATGGGTGCCTAAGATGGGTGGTAATCGACGAGTGCTACTTGATGAAGCACATAAGTCAAAGTATTCCATTCACCCAGGCGCGACAAAAATGTATCTTGATTTGAAGAAAGAGTATTGGTGGCCGGGCATGAAACGCGATGTTGTTAAGTATGTTGAACAATGCGTCACGTGTTTGCAAGTTAAAGCCGAACATCAAAAGCCGTATGGTATGTTACAACCTTTAGAAATCCCAAAATGGAAATGGGAGCACATTACCATGGATTTTGAAATGACCCGTTCATATTACTATAAACGCAGTACGTTCTCATTGGTCCCATAGCGAGGTATTTGACCTCTATATGATACGTTTTAGAAAATATTGCATTGGTTTATAAAAAGCACATCATTATTATACATAATGCATGTTTTAAACAAGTGGGCGATTATTTAAGAAATAATCCCCAAAATACATCGGTTTCCAAATACTACACATGTGACGTAACAGTCGAATATAATACATGACAAAGGTTTTATTGAATGCAACACTTTATTTAAATAAAAGTATGAGACTCCATGCACAGCTTTCTCAGATAATGCAACAGCGGAAGACTTTCTTAAGGACCTGAGAATAAACATGCGTAAACAGTCAACACAAAGGTTGGTGAGATATATAGGTTTATCATTGATATAAATATAGACCACAAGATTTCATAGTTATAAATATATGTACACTCGCAAGTGTATAAAAGTATTCTATAAGTTGTTGAGCGCTTCGGTAACCATACTTAACCATCAATTTGGCATATTCCCTTTATTATGAAATCTCCCTACACTGTACCAAGTGTAGCAAAAACGAAGTACTATGCAATCGTTTACGATACTAGAGCGACTAGCTCGGTTGGGGTTGTCAAACCCGATATATCTATCAATAGGATTCACGCTTACATGTTCTTACAACATGTAAATATTAGTTACCAAGCTATTAGGGAAGATATGCAAGGTGGTACAACTCAACGTAGAATATATTTTAAGTACGTGTGTCCATAGGGTAAAACATAAAATGCATGTATTCTCATCCCAAAATATTTGTAGAGTTTAAAAATGGGACTATATACTCACAGTAGTAAAAGTATATTAATAATAAGTTTTCAACTTATTAAAAATATGACCGTCGTCCTTGGATTCACGAACCTATAACAATAATAACGATTCAGATAATAATATGACATATGAATAAAATAAAGCAAGTTCATAGAATACTTATATAATAATTTTTAACATTTTATGTTAGTAGTCCATTGTTAGTAGTCCTTTGTTAGTAGTCCAAAATAGTCCAAAAAGTCCAACAGTCCAATAATCGGTATATATATATATATATATATATATATATATATATATATATATATAATCTTTGAATTACCCCACGACGTATTGTATACGTATTGTCTTAGAATTAACTAAGACGTATTGTGTACGTATTGTCTTAGGATTTATCAAAACGTATTGTATACTTATTGTGTTAGGACGTACCAAGAATATTATTATACATATATACAATCACAGAATTAACCAAGATTATAATATTTTATATACTACTAATAACATGTCCAAATATATATATAGGATATAGGAGAAGTTAACAAGGATATGGTTAATATAGTTTTTATAATATAAATTTTGTCCATACAACGTTAATTTTAGCAGATTTTGTTTTGCTCGCCAAATATTCATTACAACTCTGTTTAAAGTGAATCAAATTGCTATGGATTCCTTAAGAAGTAAATTTTACAAAAAAATTCGAAAAGTTCATCCCAAGTAGTAATTTTTAGAACTTTACCCTCTTTTTGTGTCGGTAGACAGATTTGGAAAAATCCCGGTATCCACCCAATATATGTTTTTTGATAAAATACTTTCACTTTGTCTAAAATCGTGAAAAAAATACTGGAAGTCTTATTTACATATATTAACATATTTCCAAAGTCTTAGCCTCGAACTCAAAGTCTAAGATAGGTTTTTAATTCTCAACCCAAAACAGCCCGCTTTTTACCGAATGGAAATTAAAGGATATATGTTAAGTTTCAAGGTGTTCTTCATATGTACAAGTTATAAGTTCTTATATTAACTTAATATAACATCATAATACATATAAATAAGTGTTATTAGAGTTAAGTTAGAAATATTAGATTAGTTTTTCAAATAAGCTTGGTGTTCACCAAAACAAGTTCTAGTTTTTACAAGTTTTATAAGTATAATAAGATAGCAACTATACAAGGAATTGAACAAGGATTTTGAGAAGTATTTTACCTTGATTATGAAGAGGAAAGTTTATAAGATTAAAGTATGATATGAGAGCATTCAAGTGTGTGTTTTTAGTTTAAGAAAATGTGGAGTAAAAATGCGTTAAAATGGTCCTTATTTATAAGCTTATAATTTTGGCTTTTAGTGAAAATATCTAAGATAAGTTAAATTGTATTAAGTCATGCATGATATATTAAATTGATTAGGTCATGGATGACATATTACACAAATAATTGCAGATTTCTATTGGTATATACCAATAGTAAATACTTCTAGAAGCTGTGTATAATACGGGTAAAAATACCGTATGAATGCGAGTAGAATTCTTTGAGGAAATTGAACAGAAATACGAGTATAGCTATCCTTTATATGTATTGGTATATTATAAAGTGTATTCAATACTTGTAAGGATGTATTTACACTCGTAATACATTATATGTAAATACATTTTAACATAAGTTAATTACGTCGTTTAAATAGTAATATATATATTGTTTGAAAACTCTTTAAACTAGTAGTATGAAAATATATATATAATACTTTATTAATATACTTAATGAGATATTTAATTATCATATTTTCAAGTTAAATATATATAAATCTATATATATATACACAATAATTAAACAATTAAACAATTAAATCAAGTTATGACGTTCGTGAATCGTCGGAATAAAAGGGTGACCAAAAGCTTGTGTAAAACTCTTTCCGGAGGTTCAAGATTTATTAAAATTCATTGCTTATCAAGTCGGAATTATATAAAGATTAAGTTTAAATTTGGTCGGAAATTTCCGGGTCGTCACAGATTTCATCACAAAGTTACCAAAGACGGCGAGAACCCAATTTGATTCGATTTGGGTAATAGTTTATCGATTGACAAAAAGTGCCATGTTTCTTCCCATTCGGGAAGCGATATCGTCGGAGACCTTGGCTAAGTTGTTTATCAAGGAGGTGATATCGAGACACGGAGTTCCTATATCTATTATTTCGGATCAAGATACTCGTTTCACATCTCGGTTTTGGGAAAAGTTTCATGAAGATATGGGTACACAATTGAAATTGAGCACGGCGTACCATCCTCAAACGGACGGTCAAACCGAACGTACGAATCAAACATTGGAGGATATGTTACGGGCGTGTATTATTGATTTCGGCGGTAGTTGGGATGAGCACTAACCATTGGTGGAATTCTCGTACAATAATAGTTATCATACTAGTATCGGGATGCCACCTTACGAGATGCTTTATGGGCGTAGGTGTCGAACCCCGATTTGTTGGGGTGAAGTGGGTCAAAGAGAAATCGGGAGTACCGATTTGGTTTTAGAGACGAATAGTAAGATTGATATGATTCGGGCTCATTTGAAAAAAGCTCAAGATAGAAAAAAGGCGTATGCCGACAAACGAAGGCGACCGATTGAGTTTCAAGAAGGTGACATGGTGATGCTTAAAGTTTCCCCATGGAAAGGTGTCATTCGATTTTGAAAACGGAGAAAGTTAGCTCCTCGGTTTATTGGGCCATTTAAAATTTTAGCTCGTGTTGGTGAAGTTGCGTATCGTTTGGAATTACCCGAAGAGCTTGCGGGGATCCATAATACATTTCATGTTTCCATCTCCGTAAGTGTCTTGCGGATGATTCTTCATGGGTGCCATTAGACGAGATTGAGCTAAACAATAAGTTAGAGTATGTTGAGGAGTAGATTGCTATACTCGATGAGAAGGTCAAAAGGTTGAGAAGTAAAGAGGTGAGAACTTTTAAAGTTCAATGGCATCGTAGTATAGGTTCCGAGTTTACTTGGGAGCCCGAAGAGTTTGTTTTGGTCTATCTTCCTGCTTGTCATGCGGCTTGGATTGCGAGGACGCAATCCGGTTCAATTGGGGGAGAGTTGTAAGATCCTGTTTTCTCAGGTGGTTGGGACGCCGTCCAAAAATATGGGACGCCATCCAAATATAAAGGGCTGGACGCCGTCCAGAATCCTGGACGCCGTCCAGTTGAACTGGCGGGCTAGCTGTGTTCTTTTAGATATTAAATGGGGGTAGTTTGGCCTTTTCACTTGTTGGACGAATCTAAGGCCACAATATCAGTTCTAGGAGCCTCATTCACTCCACTTTCAACTACCTCCTCCTTCCACTTCAATTCTAGAGAGAGAGTGATTCTCGTGTGAGAAAGCTCAAATCGAGGAAGAAGAAGTTGATTTCGGGCCAAAGCGCATGTGTTAAAGTTGTTCATCTAATCACTAGCTTCGTTGTGATTGTGGTGGTATGCTCGAATCTTGATTTCCTTATTTTAATTTGTTTAAGGGTTAGGTTTTGGGTTAGTGATGAACACAAAACCCATATTTGGTGATTTTGGGTGTTCTTGGGTAAGATTGGGTCATGAGGACCCAAGGATGACTAACCTAGGATTTTGGAAATGTTAAATGGACTTATGAGTCATAATTGGTTAGTTAATTACTAGCACACCTAGTTATTAAGCAAATGGGTGTAAATTGGGTTAGTGGATGACCCGAAATGGGTGTGTGACTTTAAAATGGTCAAATGGGTAACAATTGACCTAGTTGGGAAAGATAGGTATGAAATACCCTAATTGTGTATTAGTTAGTGTTGTGGACCTTAGTCACTAGCTTTTAGTGATATGTGATGGTCTTGACCTTAAATAGACGGTTGGTGAAAATGGGGCATTTAATGCATTTAAGTCATTAAATGCACATGAGTGATTGGTTGGTGTTTAGTCCAACTAGTTTGTGTGTTGATTGAGTACTTATTGTAATAGGTGTGTTACGTTGAAGGTTTTGGTTTAACGTTCACCGATGGCGTTAAGGTGAGTGGAATAATTATGCATGTATGTATATAGTGTATTTATTTGTGTGCTATGGTATGAACCACGGAGCCGGTAGTACCATAGTATGTGTGGGTGTATTACGATGTGAACTACAGAGCTGGTAGCATCATGGTATGTGTGTCATAATGTGAACCACGGAGCCGGTAGCACTATAACACGAGCCGTTAAAGTGTGAACCACGAAACCAGTAGCACTATAAAATGAGATGTGAACCACGGAGCCGGTAGCATCAAAGTGTGAACCACGGAGCCGGTAGCACTATAAAATGAAGTGTGAACCATGGAGCCAGTAGCACTATAAAAGAGTATGACTCAAATGCGTAGTGACGTGAACCACGGAGCCGGTAGCGTCATAGCATTGCGTGTGGTGTGAACCACGAAGCCGGTAGCACCATGACGCGAGTATGGTTAACCATATAGTTTGTGTATGTGTTGTTGTGTAGCATAATATATTATTTCAGTGAATATGCTATTGATTATGCTAGTTGCGATATTTGGAGGTTATTAGCTTATACTCGGAGTTTGTATGCTAATTGTTATATACTAGCGATATTACGGTGTGTGTAAGTGTATGCAAGTAGGTATATTATATATGTATGTGTATAATTATTGCATTCACTAAGCTTTAGCTTACCCTCTCGTTGTTTACCTTTTAGGCTCAGGCGTGGACAAAGGCAAAGATATTCGTTTGGAATAGTAGTGGCTCTCGGGGGTTTTAGCTTTTGGAAGTTCGGCCAAGATTTGGGTAGTTTAACCCCAAACACCATGCTCTAGTGTCATTTGGAAATTAAACTAGAACGGTCGAAACTTGTATTTGTGTACGAAATGTATAATTCGGGCCGATATGGGCCCAGCGATGTAAAATTTGTTTTGATGATGGAAATCTCTTAGTTTAACTTATTATGACATGTTGTAAAAAGGTTTTCGTTTAAAAGTGTCGGGAAACGGGTTTTTCGCTCATGTAAGTTAGACCCTGGAGACAGCAAGCTTTAGTTCATTTGGACGCCGTCCAGATCTTCTGGATGCCGTCTAAGCCTTCTTTGCTGGACGCCGTCCAGATGTGTTGATTCAGAAAAGTTTTTTTTTTAGGCGTGTTTTTGAGATAGCGAACTCGGGTTGTTACATACTAGGGCATCAAACTCTTCATATTCTATTTCGATCCTTGCTGTTAATTGATTTATCGTAATCTGAAAGTTTATTATATGTTCTTCAAAAGTTTTTGTTAAAGCATCGAACTTGTTTTAACATTCTATGACTTGAAGATTTGTATTATATTGGTTCGTCATAAAGGCAGCTAGGATCTTTTGAGAATAGACAGAAGGTTTGGCTAGGGCGAAGATTGTATTGTAGTCCAAGTTCTTTTGCTTTTTATAGGCCCATCTAGGGTAAGGATACCTTAGTTTAGTTTTTGTAGCTTCGAGACTGGGTTTAGGAATTAAAAAAGTTTTGAAGCGCGAGGTTTAGGTCTTCTAACCTGGATTCTAGTACTTTTAAAGTTTGGGTTGAAATGTTGTCTTCCTCAGCAGCCTCATGACTCTCGTCTTCCTGTCGTGTTGCAATTGTTTCTAAGAGATTCCATGCTTTAGTTGCTATTCATGACATGAAATTTCCTTGCAAAGCCATGTTGAGAGTAGTTCTATCATCTTGATTCATACCATTGTAGAGTGTGCAAAGTATATCTGTGGAGCTTAAAGGATGGTCTGGACATTTCTTAAGCATTCTTCTTAAATGCTAGGCATACGGCTTCATTATCCTCTTTGATGATACGCATAATGATCTGTCTCAAAAAGACTCTAATTAGCAACATCCCGGCTAGGGTTTTACCCGGCGTAGCCCATCCAGAAAAGATAACGTCTTCCCAGCATCACCTAGTAACATGACCAGAAGGTGACTTATGTACGTACCCGAGAAGGATCACGCTGAACAGAGGCTAGCCGGGAACGCCACGTAAAAATCTAGCTCGGACAAGCATGCACGCTACCGGCATCACCTAACCGGATGCATAGGCATTAAGAACACAAGGACTATATTAACACGTAAATAAGCCTGCTGATAAACCTGCAACAATCTTGCCCGGACGTAACACTACCATGAAGAAACACTTGGCAAAACTTTCTTGCCTAAACAAAGAGTAAGACATCCACCCGTCGTAATTTAGATGGAACCACCACACTCCTGGAACTACCACGACTTCCCAGTTTAGTATTCTGACCCAGTACAAGGATAACGTTCCGGGACAAGCACTCTGTCTCGGAGCAAGTGCATTGTCCCGGAGCAGACATCACATCCCGGAATGAGTGCACTGTCTCAGAACGAGTACTTGATCCCGGAACAAACCTACAAACAAGCTGCACGCCACGTCAGCCCATGAATCTAGGAAATTTTGTTAGGATCTGCTCGATTATTCCCATAAAAGGGACAGGTGCCACATCAACCCTCGGGATTGGCAAGGTTTGTTACAAACATAAAAGGGACATGTGCCACGTCACCATGCCCTCATAACATCTATAAATACACAAACAAGACCATTCATTTACAAACACTGGATGCATTAATGTTACCCTGCCCAAATTAATTACAGTAACATCTCTCCAGTCAATAATATAATTCCGATTAAGATTCCAGTCGATATCGGAATTAATCTTCACTCTAAGATATTAACTTATTCGATTCCAAATCGGATAAGGTTAATCTCACTGATTATATTACGTCTTTGAAATCCAGATTTCAAATCAGGATTCGCACAATTATTGGAGTTAAAACATTCGATCCGTTATTTTTCCTAAATCAAGCACTCAAAACCGAAATCTATTGACACTAAACGATTTTGGTTTGATCACTCTTGATGGAAATTAATGATCTCATTCTTTAAACGGGTTCGTAGGGAAAGAGGATAGAACTTGGCTAGAACCTTGTTACTAGTTCTTCTTATGAGTGGATTGAGTTTGACTCAAGTCCATCAAACCATGTCAAAGCGTGTAATGACGGAGAATATTGAAAAAGGTCGAGCTTTAAAGTGTTTTAGTTAGAATTGTTTTGCTTGAAAGAATTAACCAGACTGATGAACTTATTCAGATGAGAGTTAGGATCATACTTGGAAGACCTTGGAACTTACAAAAGGTTTTATCATTTTTTTATCAGATTAGAACTTAGTTCCAGTATTCCTTCAGTTGTCTAGATGATTGGTCCTCCTCGCTTTTCTAAGCATAGTCTTTGCATAGAGGCGAGAGTAAGGTGATTTTTAATTTTTAAATTTTTCTAAATTTAAAAGACTGGATTTAACTTACAGATAATATTGATTGTCTGAAAGGATCCACAATTTAGTCTAAACGATTAAATTTTAAAATTCGTTCGCTAACCTTATCGATATAATAATTTTTAGGTTTCGCACAGACTCCCTTGTACCTAGGTGGCCAGATCGACTTTTTCGGAGAGGCAGGATCCTTTTAATTCCAATATAATTGAAGACTGTTCGGAAAATCCAACAACCAAGTCTGTGTATTTGTCTTTCTTAGACACCACCTAATAGTACTTAGTTATCTGATTAAAACTTTATCGGATTATTATATTTCGATTCACCGGCAGCGGTGCCAAAAACTTACCTATACCTATATATCATCGAAATGGACGGTTACGTTTGTCGTGTAACAAAGTTACCCAAACGAGTCTCAGTAGGCAGTGAGTGACGAATTTTATTTATAAGAGAGGTGCCTAAATCTACTTTTTAACTTTCCAAGGGTAGAAAGAGTAAGTTTACATAGGGTTGTGTTTTTGAATGGTTTAACGAATTGAATTTCAAACGTATAATTGCTTTGGATTAAATTGACTGGGTAAAAGATAGTAGTTGTTTTAGAATTAATGGTCCTAATTGCGGAAAGTAAGGGGTTTAGAGAGATATCTGGAGTATGCAGATCAAGGGAATGTTGACCAATATATAGGCCTAGGCTAGCGAAAGGTAATTATGTGGTAATTAAACCTATAGTTAGGATAATGATGATCTGATCAGAAGAGCCAATCATGTAATCTTATCGATCCTTGGGCTCTAAGAGGTCTCGTCGAGGAAGGACAGATATGTCACTCAGACTACACTGATAGATTGTGTCTATACTTCAAAGGTTATCCTCAGTAAAGCACCATGTTTTGTTGGTTGTTATGCTCCAATCCTAACCCTAGTTATATGTTCGGGGGAACGGAATAATGTTGCACTAGGTCGAGTAAACACAGTCACTAGCAGAAGAGGCCTGCCGGGTTAAGTTGATAAAACGTAAAGAAGTACTAACAAACATGTCATCGTACTATAATAGATCATAATAGCCTAACTATTATACTGAATTGCAGCGTTGAACTGATTATGAAATAGATAAGAACATGAAAATTGCATAAAATATTTAGTACAAGCAATCCTAAGCAATGTCAGACAAGAACATGCAACAGCATTGAGTCATACCATTGAGTGCATCTAAACTATTCATAACAGATCCTAAGAGGTCTCTGGGTCAATTATTATGTATACTAGGTCATTCATGTCTCAATTCCTAGGTTCTGTGTCCTAAAAATGTATTGAATACCTCTTGGGAACATCTGTACCGAGTTCATAAAATCTTCAGATACAGTATAAACGAGGGTCTTAGTCCTATGAAGTAGCTAATTTCATATAGGTGGACAAATCTCGATAACAACCTAAGTTGGTCGATCCTCAAGATTCTAGTATACAGACTTATTAGGGTCATAGATTTAGCACAACGACAGTAATCGTACTATATTTACATAATTACACTAGCCTAAGTTTCTATCATGGCAATATACGAATAGTTTACGCACGCATAATAGTATCAAAATGCATATTTAAAAATTAATAAAACCAAGACATGCTTAACTAAAGATGACGTTTAGATTAGAACCTGAATAGTGGTTGAGTACAGAAATATTCATCCGAGATTACAGGGACTCGGAAGTCTCTTCCATGAAACTAACTTTCAAACTACTAACTAACTACTAACTAATTTAATTATTGAATTATTGCTATGATGGAAAAATTTGAGATGATTTGAAATGCAATGCAAATGGCCCTTTTTATAGGAGAAAACTGCCACTGGCAGGCCTTGGCAGGTGCCCGTACAAAATTGGACAGGCCATGGAAGCTCTCGTGAAATGAGCCAGGCTGCCCGTGGAGAGTGCCCGTGGTTGATCTTGGCCGGGGGGGATGCCCGTGTTTCTGGTCTTCATGACAGCTCGTGCCAGGTAATGGGTAGCCCGTATTGGTTATCTAGCAGCGCTGTGGCCTGGTTATGGCAGCGCATGTGGCTTGTTTCCAAGGCCGTAACTTGATTTCATCGTTTTCGTTCTAGATCCTTCGTTTTAAGTCCATTTTCGCTGATTCTTCTTGCATTGACTTTGTAGTTACTAAACCTACAAAATAAAGTAAATAAATGCCTATTTATTCGATAAAGTTTGGATCTTTATTATTTTTGGGCATAATATCGAGCGTAAAAACGTGTCTTTTGGACGATATCATGTTGCTATTATATTCTCATTGTCTGCCACATATATACTATATGCATTTATTATATACATTCATGCTAGTTACTTATTTGTATTTATTACTTGCTATTTGATGATCAATAGGGGTCTAATCTCATTTATGCTTACGTGAGTATTAACTCATTTATCAATCTAAGATAGGTTTAAGGGAGAGCATTCTTAAGGGCGAACTTAGTTTCAATGGGAGATAACCCTTTTTGTTTCGTCAAAAGGGGGAGAAAAGTATTGTAAGTGATGTTAACACTTGCGGTTTTATGGCAAATTGCTTGCCATCACTTATAGGTTTTTCATCATCAAAAAGGGGGATAATTTTGGTTTAAGATGCAACATTAATATTGAAGTGTTAAATCCATGTTTTGATGATGACAATGATCGTGAGAAATGACAAGTAATGTTAAAGTAATAACACAAGTTCATAAGCTTACTTTTCTCTAGCAAACGACCACAACACAGAAAGTCTAAATCCAAGCGTGTTGTTATAACAAAAATCTTGCATAAGGAGAACATGTTATAAATCTTGCATAAGGAGAACATCACGGTTGGACTATTGATGAACCGTCTATGTTTTGTCAACTACGGTCAACATAACGGTTATGCCACAAATCGACCGTAGCTCTGTATGATCAAACTATGCTTTAAAAATTATATATTGATAGGACCTGATCACATCATTAACATACAAAATGAAGGAGTTTGTGTAATGAAGGACAAATTCGGACAAGGAAGTAGAATCGGACATAGATGATAAAAAGTAAAATTTATATTTCCACGACTTCTTAAACTCAGTTATGGTACAATGGCTATTTTGTTAGGAGTCTGGGGGTGATATTTATAGCCCTCATCAACCCCATTTACTAGTAATTTAATACACAACTTACACTATTTGAATATAAGTACTCTATTCACAATAATCTCCCCCGTAGTGTCAATTGTGGGTCATATGTGCTCCTAATCAAGTTTCTTGAGTGGTCCATAGGTGACTCTCCACCTTGTTCCATTTGGATCAGAAACCTTAATCTACTTCTCTAATATTTGTTTTGGAGGAACATATTTCGGAAGCCACGCTCTCTCGGATCACCCGGAAAAGTCAGGTACTCATTCTTTTCTTTAAATTACCTCCTCTTCCTTAAACCGCGAAAGATCTCAAAGTATCTTATATGAACTCAAAGTTTGAGGCGATCTCGAATCTGTTTGATAATTTCCCCAATAATCATCTTTGAATCAAGATCTTCAAGTGTACCTTGTCTATGCTTGAGATATCTTAACGCCAGCATGAGTGTTCCATAAGAATACTTGTTAAATTCTTCAGTTCTGATGAACACCTTTTCTCTTTGAGAATTTGAAAAGACGAATCCTTCGGGGTATATCTTTGTTGCAAATAGATCCATCTCTTTATGAGTTGAAATTGACTGATTTAGACAAGTAATATAGAGCTTTGTTCATTGAGCTTCAACCTAATTTAAATATATTTTCTTCGTGTTAGTTCAAAAACTTCATTTATAAATCTCTTCACACCCTCAATTGCCTTTGTATAAGCATACAACCTTTCTATCAGATTTCTAAGGTAGTTATAGATGTGAAGGATGTCAATCGTGTTGAGCTCGGGATAATCAGCCACTGAGAACGTATAGTACTTGTAGTCTTTGCGAATGACATGAAATGAGGTATGATATCTCTGAAAATTACTAACATTGATACACATTTGATGGCTTCAATTTGGAACCATCATTATGCCCACAAATTTTCACTATTTTTGATCTTATGAACTCTCCGCATCAGTGATACTCTGCAAGTTGATCTTTAGGAGTTTGGAATGATCCAATATATGTAAACGTGTCTTTCTCAGAACTTCCTTGATGCGGAAAATCTTATAAGCTCTTTCCTCAATGAATGAATCTCTAAAAGAACATCTTCAATAGGAATCTCAAAATGATGATAGTCGGCATCTTCATCAGAAGACTCCCATTCTTCAATTAATGGTTCAATATTATCCTCCACAGTTTCATCATTATTCAGATCAACATCGGATGGAATATCATCTAAATACATCACTGTACTTAGACAAATGCAACCACCATCATAAACTTCTTGTAAGAAAGTGGCCGATGTGTGAAATCATGTGTATAAATTACGTATGGAAAAGTACCAAAATAGAGACTAAAACACAACTAGATAAGTGTACCTAATTGTATAGTAGTACAGTTAATGGTAATGTCCAAGGTATCGTCCACAAGACAGTATTAAACGCCATTCATGATTATAAACTAGTAATGAAAAGAAAGCAAATGCAAGTAAAGCAAGTAAATAATTGGGGTGGTTGTTTAACGATCGACCAATCAAAGTGATGATAAATTAAAGACATTATTTTTGGTTTTTTATGATAATAAAACATTTTAAAGATAATTTGATATCAGATTATGAAAATATGTTCACCTAGACTTTCTTCACTAATGTTGGATGTTTTAGATTAAGACCCGGTCAATTACCAAACATTCGCCATTTAACCAACCCCAGTAGTCACTGTGTAAATAAAATACCCTAGATTATATAATGCAGGGTTCCCTGTCACTATAGACCTCTAAATTGCGGTTAATCAACTTGACTGACTTATAGACCTGAACTGTGATCGAGCATTCACTGTAATCAATAACAGTTCCAACTATCATTACACACAATAAACCCCTATATCTACTAGTTATGTGATACAACTTGTCACCATATTCGGTCCACGCACAAGTACCTGAATCAACTTAATATATTGAATAAAAATAACAAACTCCAATAAACGTCACTAATTTGGACAACAATATCACTCAACGTTTTTATGTTTTTACTAATGATATCATTTCAACATTAATAATAACTAAAAGAGCTTAAAACATGAAAAATCACACAATAATTATTATTAAGGGTTGAAAGTGCTTAAATGTCAAAAAGTAGGTTTTTAACATGGTTTTTAGTACAGTTTCTATCCAAGAGGTATATTCTACTGATAATGCTAAAAACGAACAAATATTTCATAGCATTATCCCTCAAGAAAGACAAGCTTTTAGTTGCAATTGTTCTATTTACAAGTGATATTCGTTTAAATAATAAAAGGTGAAGACAAATGACAGATTCGACGAATTGAAGACGCAAACGACCAAAAAGCTCAAAAGTACAAACTACAATCAAAGAGGTTCCAATTATTGATGAGAAACGTCTCAAAATTACAAGAGTACAAGATTCGAAACACAAAATACAAGATATTAAATTGTACGCAAGGACGTTCGAAAATCCGAAACCGGGACCAGAGTCAACTCTCAACGCTCGACGTAACGGACTAAAAATTACAAGTCAACTATGCACATAAATATAATATAATATTTAAATAATTCTTATAATTATTTATATTATATTTATTTAATTAAAACGTCGACAAAACAAGAAAACAAGGAACTTTGAGCTGCCACCGACGGCCATGCGATCGCATGGCCTGGAGGAAGAAATCCCATGCGATCGCATGGCTAACTTTTCCAGCCACATGCCTATAAAAATCGAGCTTTGGTGCATCATTTAACATATCTTTTTCCTTCTTCATTGATCAACGTATTATATATATATATATTATAATTTTAATTTTAATTTTAATTTTAATTCTAATAATAAGGGTATGTTAGCGCATATTGTAAGGGTGTAAGTCGAAATTCTGTCCGTGTAACGCTACGCTATTTTTAATCATTGTAAGTTATGTTCAACCTTTTTACATTAATGTCTCGTAGCTAAATTATTATTATGCTTATTTAAAATGAAGTAATCATGATGTTGGGCTAAATACTAAAATTGGGTAATTGGGCTTTGTACCATAATTGGGGTTTGGACAAAAGAACGACACTTATGGAAATTAGACTATGGGCTATTAATGGGCTTTATATTTGTTTAACTAAATGATAGTTTGTTAATTTTAATATAAAGATTTACAATTGGACGTTCCTATAAATAATCATATACACTCGATCGAACACGATGGGCGGGATATTTATATGTACGAATAATCGTTCATTTAACCGGACACGGGAATGGATTAATAGTCACTAGAATTATTAAAACAGGGGTGAAATTATGTACAAGGACACTTGGCATAATTGATAACAAAGTATTAAAACCTTGGGTTACACGCAGTCGATAACCTGGTGTAATTATTAAACAAAGTATTAAAACCTTGTTACAGTTTAAGTCCCCAATTAGTTGGAATATTTGACTTCGGGTATAAGGATAATTTGACGAGGATACTCGCACTTTATATTTATGACTGATGGACTGTTATGGATAAAAACCAGACGGACATATTAAATAATCCAGGACAAAGAACAATTAACCCATGGGAAAAAACTAAAATCAACGCGTCAAACATCATGATTACGGAAGTTTAAATAAGCATAATTCCTTTATTTTCATATTTAATTGCACTTCTAATTATCGCACTTTTATTTATTGTCATTGTATTTAATTGCACTTTTAATTATCGCACTTTTTAATTATCGTAATTTTATTTTATCGCACTTTGATTTATTGCAATTTCATTATCGTTATTTACTTTACACTTTAAATTAAGTTGTATTTATTTTTAATATTTTACATTAGGTTTTAACTGCGACTAAAGTTTTAAAAATCGACAAACCGGTCATTAAACGGTAAAAACTCCCCATTATAATAATAATAATATTACTTATATATATATATTTGTATTTTTATAAAATTAAAACTAATATAGCGTTAAGCTTTGTTTAAAAGATTTTCCTGTGGAACGAACCGGACTTACTAAAAACTATACTACTGTACGATTAGGTACACTGCCTATAAGTATTGTAGCAAGGTTTAAGTATATCCATTCTATAAATAAATAAATATCTTGTGTAAAATTGTATCGTATTTAATAGTTTTTCCTAGTAAAATATAAGCTATTTCATATACACCTCGCATAACATCATCTACCTACTCAGTCTTAATTAAGGGATTCAAAGACTTTTAAAATCAAAGATGAGCTCTCAGAGTGTTGATACACAAAGCTTAATTGAAGAAACACAAGACAAGTACAATTTAGGGTTTCCAATAACTAAAATTCAGGATCTAGCCGGAAGACCACAACAGAAGCTCAAGATTACCAACCGAAGATGCCAAAACTTATTTAAGAGATGTATATGAAGATCTATCAAGAACCTAGAAGCTTATCTGATTCATATACAAAGATCAAGAAGTTCTAAAACTCACACACTGAAACACACACAAAACCCTAATCACACAATACTTCATATACAACCGCAAGGAACATCATGAAGTGATTAAGGGGATCATGTGGCACTATTATAAGTCTTCAAACCCCAAGAAGGTGTATTTACTGAACTTCAAGTCAAAACGCATACCGGTATCCAACAACGTACAACCAAAAACCAGTATACGATAACTAAGAAATGTACAACTCAAACTGGCGACCCAGTTAGCCAAACTGGTGACCCAGATAGCTAAACTAGTGACCCGTTAAGAAAAATGACGACCCTAATATTTGCATATCTAAAAATTGGCAGCCTGAATCTTCGCATATCACAAACATTGGCGACCCATATCACCAACTGGTGACCTAAGCCAAGGAAATGGCAACCCAGGTGCCAAAACTAGCAACCCTGGTGCCAAAACTAGCGACCTGAATCTTTGCAAATCTTATAAATTGGTGACTCGGCTGAAAATTGATGACTCGCTCTGCCTATAAATAGAAAGCTTGATTAATTACTTTTCACACTTCATACACTCACTTTCTCTCTAAATTTTCTCTCTATAATTGTTACTAGCTTGGTTCTGTCTTTGTTAGCTACTATGTAAATAGATAAATGAGGTATCGCGGAAAGGAAATTCGAGAAGCTTACTGTAATCATGTTGCCTACTAAAAAATTATTATATATTTATATATATAAGGTTTGTTATTAATCTCGATTTATATGCATGCTTATTCATAATATATATGTTATAATATTAGTCAATAATAATATTATAAATTTAGATTATAATAATTTATCGTGTTTATTACGATGTAAGTTTAGGATGGTTAATTTTGTTGTCATTTAAATCGTTATAAGTATTTGATTCAATGTTTTATGGACGAAGTGAGTTTTTGTTAATTTATATAAAGTTTATCCAACTTGTACTGTGCTTAGTTCTGCACAAGTATTTTAAGTATTCTACATTTTAAAATCGTGATGGCCGGTGTCCTAAAAATTGAAAGATTAGGCCAGACACGAAGTATAAGACTCGAGATAAATTCAAATACTACGATAAATATCTTGTTGGAAAAATCTGGGGTATTTATGATCTATGAAACTAAATAACATAACAATAATTTCAATAAATGGCTTGAAATGCAGCCGATGAAATTTTCAGTCATTGGTAAAGTTTAACATTATGGATGTGTGATCTTTAAAAACTGAATTGATACGCAGCCGATGTCGTTTCAGTCAACATATAAAGTTCATCATTTTATATTTGGAGTCTAAGGTTTATATAAAATAGTAGTCATTAACACTTATAATGCATTTAAATGACGAGTATCTCTCATTTAATTCATATTCGAAAATCATTCTCAACTACTAAAATAACCAATTCCAACATAATACGGTAAGAATAATCTTCTCATTTCTAATCGGTGTTGTCAGTAGATCTAATTTCTTTTGCTACACCCTCGCGGGAGTTTCCATAAGATAATTATGATTCGAAGGTGGTTGTTGGGTTGGTTCATGTTATTATAATGGAAACTCTCCATTATAATAACCCCTATATTTTTATCAAAGTGACACATTAATTATTTATGCACGAGTTAAGTTTCTTGAAATTCAATTAATGGATAAAAATATATTATAAATTAATGGATAAAAATATATTATAAAGAATAAAGTAATAGTATATTCCTTGATACAGATTAGTAGAATCCGGGATGCAACTTACATTCATAATAAACACTATTAAAAATGTCAAGTACTGCAGTCACCTCCGACCTCTACTTTTCTGCCTTTTATCTTTATTTGCATTTAGATTATTATACAAACACCTACCAAACCTTCGTTAAAATAATCTTAAATACTAATTTTTATAAATAAGTATCGTTTCAAATTCAACCATCTTTAAGAACAAAACCCTAGGTCATACTTGACTTAGTACTCTATTAAAAAGGTAGTTTGTAATTTCCCATCCCACATTGGATAGAAAAAGAAAATATTGGTCCTTTATAAGTTTAAAGTTGTGGCTAATTAACATCTCCCACCAAAGTTTTTAGTTGAAACCTCGAGATACCCGGTTAGTCCACTGCTTTATCTTGTGAGAGAAGATTGTCTATCAGGTTGCGATGGCCACTCGGCTAGTGCATCTCTTAGCGCTGATTTGAGGATCATTTCATCTGTTATCAGAGCCATAAGCCTCTCGAGGTGTGACGGACACTCGGTTCGTGCATCTCCTAAAGTATCCTCACGAATTGTGACGTGCAAGATGCTCGTGCATCTCATGGAGTATGGATCCTGGGTATTGGTAATGTTTCGGCTTGACGAGGACGTCAGGAATTTAAGTGGGGGAGTTTGTAATAACCCAACCCACATCGAATAGAAAACGAAAATATTAGTCCTTTATAAGTTTAAAGTTGTGGCTAATTAGCATCTCCCACCATGGTTTTTAGTTGAAATATGGGGATACCTAGTTAGTCCACTACTTTAGCTTGTGAGGGACGATTGTCTCTCGGGTTGCAACGGACACTTGACTCGTGCATCTCTTGGGGAATATTTGAGGGTCGTTTAGTTTTAAAGTAGTGTGAAACTAATGAGCTTATATGTTGTACATGTTGGGGGACCTGAAACGATCATACACTTGGTATTAGAGCCGGATCATGCATATAAGTTTAGGGGAACCTCTCTCTTTGGGTGAAAACCCGCAGATCAGCCCCAAGAGATGCAGGAGCCTAGTGCTCGTTGCGACTCGAGAGATAATCGCCCCTCACAAGATAAAGTAGTGGACTAACTAGGTATCTCCAGGTTTCAACTAAAAACTATGGTGTGAGATGTTAATTAGCTATAACTTTAAGCTTGTAAAGGACCAATATTTTCTTTTTCTATCCGATGTGGGATGGGGTATTACAAAAAAAGGTGAGGTATTCTATGACCAAAAGCATATATCTTTAAATGCTTCACCTAAAAAATATGAGTGTGCCGGTGTTGTGTCTCAAGTTGGAACTTGTTTAGTGTATGCATGTTCGGTACTAGAAAAAAGTAGAATATGTGGTATAATTGCAATTAAATGACCTTGACATCTCTTAGGATAAACCACTAATAAAACTTCCCATACAAACCTTTTTTCCAACACTTACCTCATATTGTTGATGATCCACTTTGAAAACCCTCTGAGCCTAAACCTTTCGATTCGTTAAAAATCAAAAAAATATAAACTCCTACTCAGTAAAACATTGCTATCAATAAAGCACGTTCCAACATCATCCAAGGTGTTTTTGATAAATCAGTCTACGAATTTATTTAAGTGAAGACTCACTCCCGTCTAGGATCATTAGGATATGCTATCTCTTAAAAAAAGGAATGAAAGTTAAGCTTAAAGCTGTAGTCTCTAATATTCGAACATAGACCCTATGGGATGCTAGGTTACCTAACCACCTAAGATCTTTTCCAGTCTGGGATCGGTTGATCGAAAGTACACTACATACAGTAAAACCTCTATAAATTAATATTGTTGGGACCGAGATATTTAATTAATTTAGCGAGATATTATTATATCGATAAATTAATAAATTATTAATTTAAAAAATTGACTTATATTAGTGAGCAACTCTCAAAATATTGCATCGACATTCGAAATTACTATGTCTGTTCACTTTACCTATTTGAATAAAGCATAAATAAGGACCTTCAAAATTCTCATCTACGTACATTCGCACGTAAAAGAACTTGTCAAGTTCAATGTACATAAATCTAGATTGATCACCATAAAATGTCTAATGACAAATTTTAAAATCACATCTAGATCGATAACTATAGATTAATTTTTTACTAAGTAATCCCAAAATTTTAGAATATTTTAGTAATTATTAATTTATAGTTTCGCTGGCACCACTATATTTACATTGGGATTTCAAAATATTATTATCTTATTATTTTATCGATTGGGGTCCAATTTTATAGTGGTCCCAAGTTGGGGTCGGACAAATTATTAATTTTATCGAGGTTATTAATTTATCGAGTATTAAATTATAGAGGTTTTACTGTAGATCAAAGAAGTTAGTGTCTTAAATTAAAGTGATCATTAAAAAAAAGAGAAGAAAAAAATATTATAAAAAAATAGAATATCCTCTAACGTGATTAAGCACATCGAAGCCATGAATCGAGAAGTAAGAAAGCTAAAAGCATCCTCTACAAAAAGAAAATAAAGCAATACAATGAAGACTGGAAAATCTTAAGGAAGAAGAAAAGCGAAGACTCTAGAAAATCCAAAAAAATAAAGTATCCACTCAAAAACTCATCTCAATAAAACCATCTAGCTTTAAAAACCATTCGCCTAACGTTAAAACCACCCAGCTTTAAAACACGTTCGCCTAACGTTACAACCCATTTAGTATATTCTGTTTAAATTTATGTAACGTTTAGTATTTTAGAAATTTATTTTATTGTGTATTCGAAGTTTTAATTTATGTAATCGTATTTAGAGATTTATGTACTAGTAGTTTTAATTTGTGATATTTTAAGTCTGTTATTTCTAAGTGTATAATATAAATTAACTAAAAAATAAATAAACAATAATCAATAAATAATTTTTTTATTTAATTTAAAACACTGAAAACTAACACCGAACGACTTACCCACTTTCTCCTCAATATCAGTTTTACAGTCCGCGCTCAGTTGTCAGAAAGACACTGAAAATTGACCATTACAAGCACTCATTTATTTGTTAATGACAGCACTTAGGTGATGTTTGTTTTTTAAGACGTTTTTATCTGAAGATCTACGGACCATGTATGTAAAGAAGATGTGGCCTAAAGGACTCAATGCTGAATGAAGACTGTTTATTTTTATGTATGCAGAATAACTTATTCATGTCCGCAGCACTTAGAAGAATATTTCTAAGTCTGCGAGGCTGCAGATAAAATTAGAATTATTTTATATTAAATGAGTTAAAGCTACAAATAGGCTATATATTTTCTCAAATATCCCGATGTAGGCTATATACCTATTTTTGTCTCCTTGTCGGCTATATACTTTCAAAAAATGTTCTCAAATCAACAATTAGTTACCAGTTACCGGTACAACCGGTCAAAATAATTACGTGTAATTTTTTGTTTTTTTTATAGGGGACGTGGACAAAATATAGTTTCTCTTTTGTTCCAATATAGATTATATAGTTTTTTTTTTCAATGTAAACTATAAATATAATGACACATCATCAACTTTTTTGATTGAAGGTTAAAAAAGTATAATCGTTTATATTAGTACACTTTTTGTAACAACCCAACCCGCAATCCATATGATAAAAAATTTTTTTTATACAACACAATTACACGCCAATTAAATATGTAACTCATTTCACGAGTTCTATTTAAAATGCACGACAGTTAATTGTTTACAAAAGGCACGAGGGCCACGAATAAAGTGTAGTACAAGCTTGACCGTCTACAATTGATAGTTTATAAACCAAACGACGTTCCCAGCATGGTTTGGGACTAAACTACCCAAAACTAGGCCAACTTCCAAAAGCACCAACAAAGCATCATCACGGGACACCTAATGTCCGATAACCCCCTTGCCCTTAACTGCGCCTGCATCTAAAAAGATAAACAACGAGAGGGTAAGCTAACGCTTAGTGAATGCAATAATTATACATATACATATATAATACACCTACTTGCAAGCACTTACACAAATACCTCATACACACAAGCAATTTACATGGCATACCATCGCAAGTATAACACTAAACCCTTCAAGATCACAAGCTAGCATCACAATAGCATATATATAACCCGAATGATATAATATACTACAATACAACGCGTAATTAAGGTTAACCAACACACAAGGGAATGGTACTTCGAATTTCCCATCGGTGTTCATAACAACCGTTAGTGTATAACGAAATATATCACTAACCCCTAGGCGACACGGACAACGAAATATCCGTTCAAGCAATCGTTAGTGTACAACGAAATATATCACTAACTCTTGGGCGATTTGGACAACGAAATATCCATAGTTAGTGTACAACGAAATATATCACTCTCTCTTGGTGGTATAAACAACATATACCTCGGCCCCTTCCCCGCCCTACAAATAGATACATTATATACACACATGTATAATCATTCCACTCACCTCAAGTCTCTTGTGAAAGCTAACCGAGCTTGCAAACCTTCAATGTAATGTACCTATTACATTATGCATTTATTTACATACAAACTAGTTAAATTAAATGCCAACCACAACCCTTGAGCATTTAATGACCCGTTTGCATTAAATGACCCAACTACACCAAAACGCCCATTAATGGCCATGCCCCGTCATAAATCACTAAAAGCTAGTGATTAGGGTTTAACAACATCAACTAACACAAACTTGGTGTATTTCATAACCATTTCACCCGATTAGGTCAACTAGTGCTCTTTTGACTCTTTGACTTACAAATCAAGTCAACTTACACAATAACAACACTTTCATCACTTTAAAAGTGCATTAATGACTAACATCATCATTTAGCACTTACAATCTCAAATCACAAGACCAAACCCTAGATAATAGCTTTTTAGGGTTTCCTTTCAACAATCCAACCCAAAACCCACCCATTTAACCCTCAAATGGGTCACACTAGTTCCATATGAACCAAACCCTAGCTTAAATTAGATAAAACTCAAAACATATAGTTAAGACTTACCAAGACTATGAACGTGTAGCTAGAGATACGATGAACAACTTTAATTCTCGCTTCTAGGATCGATTCACAAAACTTCACCTTCAAATCTCAAGATTAATCTTAGTGGGTTTTATGTTTTGGGAGGAAAATGTGAAAGAAATTGGAAAAGAAAATAAGAAATGAAGATAAGTGGTGGATATTAAAGCTCCAACCAGATCTACATGTAAAAAGACCAATTTGCCCCTAAACCCTATTAAATTTGAGCTGAATTCGGAGTCTGAACTGCAGACTTGCCGCGGCGCGGCAGCTTTGTCGCGGCGCGACATAAAGAAGGAAAAAAGACCCCTCTTAACTCAAGTTCTGATCTGGATTTGCTATGTTTGTTGCGGCGCGGACCCGTTTGTCGAGGCGCGGCTGAAAGGACCCGTTCATATACATTATAAACGATTCACAATAGTTGATTACATTGCGAGGTATTTGACCTCTATATGATACGTTTTACAAACATTGCATTCGTTTTTAAAAGACAAACTTTCTTTACATCAAAAATTGACGGCATGCATACCATTTCATATTACATCCAACTATAATTGACTTAATATTAATCTTGATGAACTCAACGACTCGAATGCAACATCTTTCAAAGTATGTCATGAATGACTCCAAGTAATGTCTCTAATATGAGCTAATGCACAGCGGAAGATTTCTTTCATACCTGAGAATAAACATGCTTTAAAGTGTCAACCAAAAGGTTGGTGAGTTCATTAGTTTAACATAAATAATCATTACATAATTTTAATAGACCACAAGATTTCATATTTCCATTTCTCATAAACATACGTCCCATGCATAGAGACAAAAATATCATTCATATGGATTGAACACCTGGTAACCGACATTCACAATATACATATAAGAATATCCCCATCATTCCGGGATCCTCCTTCGGACATGATATAAATTTCGAAGTACTAAAGCATCCGGTACTTTGGATGGGGCTTGTTGGGCCCGATAGATCTATCTTTAGGATTCGCGCCTACCGTACATAGACAAGTAGTTTAATGTTACCAAGCTAAGGGTATATTTCTGGTTTAAACCCACGTAGAATTTGTTTTAGTACTTGTGCCTATTTCGTAATACATTTATAAAACAGCGCATGTATTCTCAGCCCAAAAAATATATATTGCAAAAGCAATTAAAAAGGGAGCAAATGAAACTCACAATACTGTATTTCGTAGCAATTATGTATATGACGGCACTGAACAAGTGCAGGGTTTGTCTCGGATTCACGAACGTATCAATATTGTGATTCAATATTGCAGGAAAGTACGTAGACGCAACGAAAATGATAAACGTTAGGTTGAACCCACGAGCAATACCCTCGATCGATACCCATAACCTCCATAGCTATAACCCATAATTTCCTTAGCTCTATCCCGTTTGAAAACTTATTTTGAAACCGTCTGAATATAACTCCGTCGTAGTATTTTATGTATACTAATAATATCTTGAAATAATACTAAGTAAATATATATATGTAATTCGATTGAGAGAGTTTAGAGAAATATATTTTCAAGTTTCTATGAAATAATGAAACCTATTGAATTCTATTTATAATAGATTTTTGAATTATTAAAGTATAAATTATTAAAGTGAATTATTAAAGTATGAATTATTAAAGTGAATTATTAAAGTATGAATTATTAAAGTGGATTATTAAAGTATGAATTATTAAAGTGAATTATTAAAGTATAAATTATTAAAGTAAATTATTAAAGTAAAAATTATTAAAGTTAAAGTAAAGTAAAAGTAAAGTAAAGGTAAAGTTAAAGTATAGTAATAGTATAAAACTATGTACGTATAATACGCGTATAAATATATATAATATTAATTTAAATCGTTATGTATATTTAATAAAATAAAATATAAATATCGTTATCTTTATCATACTCGTTAAGTAATGAGTTGTCAAAAGTGGTTCTAGATATTTATAAAAGATATATACGTTTTAATAATAAAGTTCTTTTTAAACTGAAAACATTTTTTTTTTGTACTTTTGAAACTAAATCAAATAAATATGATAATTTTGTTTTCCAAAACTAAATATATTTAAGAATCATTTTGTTAAAAGGTTAAAATAATGGAAATCGTTATATCATAAAATATTTTAGAAAAGTAGAATTATATATATTCATAATAGGTTTCAAGTTTTTAAATTATAGTCTGTCGGTGAAGCATGGGATAAAGTCCAAAGGTTAAATAAACGTATGAAATTATCTTAATGAAAAATGTCGAGTTACTTAACTTGTTAATATCCAACATCTAAGTTATTTACACTCCACGTTCTTATTTTCATATTAAATAAAATGAAAATTAACATAGTTATCTTATCAAGGTCACGAGGAAAATATTATAAAACATGCCTTGGAAATTAAACAGGAATTTCCACTAACCCTTGTCTAGTTCCCGTTAATTGACACATTTGTTATTACTTATAAATCACTTTACCATTTTCCGAATGTTGTCAAAAAGAATAGATTTCTTAAATCACAGTGGACCTCATAACATAGGCCCGTAATCATATCATAATGTATCTGATAATTCAATCATTTGATATTATCTCTTAATTCTGTCGATAAATATATCGAAACAAATACGTTCATGTAAAGTATCATATATCTAATACTTTGTTAATGTTTTCAGTTAATATTATATATTATATATATACATATCTATATACACATAATTGTTCGTGAATCGTTGAACACGGTCAAAGGGTAATTGATTACATGAATGTAGTTCCAAACTTTTTGAGATTTAACATTACAAATTCTGCTTATCGTGTCGGAAACATATAAAGGTTAAGTTTAAATTTGGTCGGAAATTTCCGGGTCGTCACAGTGGCGTTTGCCTGTTCCTGGTCACTTCGATAACAAATCATAATACAAGGTTTCAAACACAAACATAACAACTTCCACCCTTCTTATGCACGTCTAAACCTCAACCTTAAGTCTCACACGACTTGACGCCAATCATGACACATTCATATACACGTATACGCTCGCATTCGAATATACCCATATATATATATACACATATACATATATGCACTCACACCTAACTAACACTTTAGTTCATTTAATCACATAACGAGTAAGTTATAAGCGTACTATTGATTAAGTGCGTACCTTTAGACGTGCACGGGAAAACAGGGTGTTACAACTCTCCCCCACTTAAATCGGAGCACGTCCTCGCGATCCAAGCCACATGACACGAGGGAAGATAAACCAACACAAATTCTTCGGGCTCCCAAGTAAACTTGGAACCTTTACTACGACGCCATTGGACTTTAAAAGTCCTCACCTCTTTGTTACGCAACATTTTCACCTTTTCATCAAGTATAGCAATTGGCTCTTCGACATACTCTAACTTGTTGTTTAACTCGATCTCATCTAGTGGCATCCATGAAGAATCATCCGCAAGACACTTGCGGAGATGGGAAACATGAAATGTATTATGGATCCCCGCAAGCTCTTCGGGTAATTCCAACCGATAAGCAACTTCACCAACACGAGCTAAAATCTTAAACGGCCCAATAAACCGAGGAGCTAACTTTCCCCGTTTTCGAAACCGAATAATACCCTTCCATGGCGAAACCTTAAGCATCACCATATCGCCTTCTTCAAATTCGATCGGTTGCCTACATTTATCGACGTAAGACTTTTGTCTATCTTGCACCGCCTTTAAACGAGCCCGAATCATATCGATTTTGCTATTTGTCTCCAATACCAAGTCGGTACTCCCGACTTCCCTTTAACCCACTTCACCCCAACAAATCGGGGTTCGACACCTCCTTCCATACAACATCTCATACGGTGGCATTCCAATACTAGAGTGAAAACTATTATTGTACGAGAATTCCACCAAAGGTAAATGTTCATCCCAACTACCACCGAAGTCAATGATACACGCACGTAACATATCCTCCAATTTTTGATTCGTACGTTCGGTTTGACCATCCGTTTGAGGATGATACGCCGTACTCATATTCACCCTCGTACCCATGTCTTCATGAAACATCTTCCAAAATCGAGAAGTAAAACGTGTGTCCCGATCCGAAACAATAGACGCGGGAACGCCATGTCTTGGTTTCACTTCTTTAATGAACATCTTCGCGAGTGCCTCCGACGATATTGCTTCTTTAATAGGAAGAAACAACGCACTCTTCGTCAATCTATCGACAATTACCCAAATAGTATCAAATTGGGTTCTTGCCGTTTTCGGCAACTTGGTAATAAAATCCATGGTAATATGCTCCCACTTCCACATCGGAATTTCTAGCGGTTGCAACTTACCATACGGCTTTTGGTGCTCGGCTTTAACTTGCAAACACATGACGCATTGCTCCACATACTTAACAACGTCGCGTTTCATGCCCGGCCACCAATAATCCTTCTTCAAATCAAGATACATTTTCGTCGCACCTGGATGAATAGAATATTTAGACTTATGCGCTTCATCAAGAAGCACCTTTCGGAAGTCACCCATCTTTGGCACCCATACTCTTCCTTGAAAAGACAACAACCCGCGCGAACCCATCGTAATGAATTCCGATTGCCCCACGATTCGTTCCGCATGCTTGTTGTGAACGTAAGCCTCTATTTGAACTTCACCAAGTTTTTCAAGAAAATCGTTAGTAATAATCATACGTAACAATCCCAATCGTAACGCCGGGTGGTGACTCTTTCTGCTTAATGCATCCGCGACCACATTCGCTTTGCCCGGATGATAGAGTATCTCACAATCATAGTCCTTCACCACATCCATCCATCTACGTTGATGATAATTCAAATCCAGTTGATCAAAAAGATGTTTCAAACTCTTGTGGTCCGAATAAATCGTACACTTGACACCATACAAGTAATGGCACCAAATTTTCAAAGCATGGACCACCGCCGCTAATTCGAGATCATGAGTCGGGTATCTCTTTTCATGTTCCTTTAATTGGCGAGAGGCGTAAGCAATGACTTTACCTCGTTGCATTAGAACACACCCGAGCCCATTCAAAGAAGCATCACAATACACCGTCATATAATCTACACCTTCCGGCAATACTAAGACCGGAGCTTGACACAATTTCTCTTTCAACAATTGGAAAGCGATTTCTTGCTCGTTCCCCCAATTAAAACTCGTGTTCTTCCTCGTCAATTTCGTCAATGGAGAAGCAATCTTAGAAAAGTCTTGGATAAACCGACGATAATAACCGGCCAATCCGAGAAAACTTCGGATTTCCGTAGGCGTAGTCGGTCGTCCCCAATCCTTTACCGTCTCTATCTTCCCCGGATCCACTTGAATACCATTCTTGTTCACAATATGGCCAAGGAATTGAACCTCCCTTAGTCAAAATTCACATTTTGAGAATTTAGAATACAATTTCTCTCTTCTCAACGTCTTCAATACTTCACGCAAGTGGTGTTCATGCTCCGTCATGCTCTTAGAATAGACAAGAATATCGTCAATGAACACGATTACCGACTTGTCCAACATAGGTTGGCACACTCGGTTCATAAGATTTATGAATGTCGCCGGTGCATTCGTAAGACCAAAAGGCATAACCACAAATTCAAAATGCCCATAACGTGTACGAAAGGCCGTTTTCTCGATATCTTCCTCACGGACCCGCATTTGGTGATAGCCGGACCGTAGGTCAATTTTAGAGAAGTACGTAGCGCCCTGAAGTTGGTCGAATAAATTGTCAATCCTAGGCAACGGATAACGATTTTTGATCGTCACTTTATTTAACTCCCGATAGTCGATGCACATACGCATACTACCATCTTTCTTCTTCACGAACAAGACCGGAGCACCCCATGGCGAAGCACTCGGTCGATTAAAACCCTTCTCAAGTAACTCTTGAATTTGATTCAACAATTCTTGCATTTCCGTCGGTGCTAAACGATACGGAGTTTTAGCAATGGTAGTAGCTCCCGGAACCAACTCAATGCGAAATTCGACTTGTCTTTCCACCGGAACACCCGGCAACTCATCCGGAAAAACATCTTCAAACTCACTTGCCACCGGAATTTCACGAATGGGTGGTGGCTCATCACGAGTATCAACAACATGGGCAAGAAAAGCCATGCCACCACTATCAAGGAAACGACGTGCCCGTGCAAAAGTGCATATCAGCACCGGTCTCCTTCGTTTATCACCATGAATAATTAACTCTCCCCCACTAGGGGTCTTCACACGAATAGATTTCTCATGGCACGCAATATCGGCTCTATTACGATCGAGCCAATCCATACCAACCACGATATCAAAATCACCCAACGTCATCGGAATGAGATCAATATTAAAGTTCTCGGAACTAAACACAACATTACAATTCTTACACACATCAACCACTAGCACCGTCTTGCCATCCGCTATTTCGACTTCTACCGGACGACTTAACTTAGCTAACGGTTTATTAAGTTTAGGCACAAATTTTGGAGACACAAACGATAAATTTGCACCGCTATCAAATAGAATCCTTGCCGGATTAGAGTTAACCATGAAAGTACCTGAAACGACTTCATTGGATTGCTTGGCTTCGTCATTAGTCATCAAATAATTACGTCCCCTAGCCGACCCCGCCGCCTTCTCCATTCTTTTAACTTGATCATTTCGGAGTTCGGGACACTCCGACTTTCGGTGCCCTTCTTGTTGACAATTAAAACATGTGATCACATTAGTACGCGGTTTTGGGCAATCACGAGAGTAGTGACCTTTTTGCCCACAATTGTAACATGTGGTCACGTGAACACTGGAGGCACCTTTCTTTACACTACCAACACTTTCGGATGCTCCCCTACTCTTCTTGTTCGAAAAATTAGAAGCTTCAAACTTTCGTTTACTCGGCGCATAACTAACCGGACTCGGAGCTTGCGCTTCAAACCCTTTCGCCATCGCCAAAAGCTTAGCAAAAGTCTCAACTTGACCAATACTAATTTTACCCTTCAAATCGTCTCTAAGGGTCGCATGAAAGTCTTCCATTAACAATTGATCATTCCCCACATACTCGGGGCAAAAACGCGCCTTAGCGAGAAAGTTGGTTTTGAGAGTGTTTAGGTCCAAAGACCCTTGACGCATGTTCCTTAACTCGTTGCGCAATTTGGAAAGATCCGCTTGCGTACGATATTCAAGGAAAAACTCTTTCTTGAAATCCGCCCAAGATAACCCTACAAAAGCCGCATCACCCACCATATCAATTTTACCATCGAGCCAATCTTTAGCATGACCCATCAACAAACTAGTAGCAAGTCTAGTCTTCTTCTCGGGTGGGCACTCGGTCGTGCGAAAACAACCTTCAACATCGAAAATCCAAGCTGCACTCTTCATGGGGTCGGGATCCCCGTGAAAGTGAGGAGGCTTAGACGCCAAGAAGTTCTTATAGCTAAACTCCAACTCTCCTACATTTTGAGATCTAGGAAACCTCCTTTCAAATTCTTCTTTAACGACATTAGTCATCCGTTCTTGAATCATATCAACAATTTGTTCCGAAACCGACTCTTCGAATATTTGTTTAACCCTTCGTGAGAAAACCGAAACATAGTTTTCTAAAGCGGTCTCGATCTTGGTAGTCATCTCATCTTCCTCTACATGAGAGGGACCACCATTGTCATTCGTATTCGTTCCCTTTCTCGTCTTCATTCTAAAGGTTAAAAATGGATTAGACATCGTCAACAATTTCATACACATATATATACCTATGCATATGACCGTACGCACACCACATCTAGCTCGATACTTGTCGCACATCCTTGCTTGACTTGACTTGCAACCGTAATAGTGGTCGCGACTCACTATTACGCTCACATGCCATGCCATGCTCAAACGTATCACAACCATCTTGCTCGATGTTCAAAACAATATCACATGATTGGTAACATCATAATATAGCATAGTTAGTCCACCTATGCATCAAAGAACTAATCAAACCCCGCACTGACCCGTAGTCCTACAAGTCTCGCATAAAATTCTACAACACAAAAGTCTAAGTCTAGGCGCCTATCTCAAGTCACCTAAATCTCTCAGACCATGCTCTGATACCACTTGTAACAACCCAACCCGCAATCCATACAATAATTTTTTTTTTTTATACAACACAATTACACGCCAATTAAATATGTAACCCATTTCACGAGTTCTATTTAAAATGCACGACAGTTAATTGTTTACAAAAGGCACGAGGGCCACGAATAAAGTGTAGTACAAGTTTGACCGTCTACAATTGATAGTTTATAAATCAAACGACGTTTCGAGCATGGTTTGGGACTAAACTACCCAAAACTAGGCCAACTTCCAAAAGCACCAACAAAGCATCATCACGGGACACCTAATGTCCGATAACCCCCTTGCCCTTAACTGCGCCTGCATCTAAAAAGATAAACAACGAGAGGGTAAGCTAACGCTTAGTGAATGCAATAATTATACATATACATATATAATACACCTACTTGCAAGCACTTACACAAATACCTCATACACACAAGCAATTTACATGGCATACCATCGCAAGTATAACACTAAACCCTTCAAGATCACAAGCTCGCATCACAATAGCATATATATAACCCGAATGATATAATATACTACAATACAACGCGTAATTAAGGTTAACCAACACACAAGGGAATGGTACTTCGAATTTCCCATCGGTGTTCATAACAACCGTTAGTGTACAACGAAATATATCACTAACCCCTAGGTGACACGGACAACGAAATATCTGTTCAAGCAATCGTTAGTGTACAACGAAATATATCACTAACTCTTGGGCGATTTGGACAACGAAATATCCATAGTTAGTGTACAATGAAATATATCACTAACTCTTGGTGGTATAAACAACATATACCCCGGCCCCTTCCCCGCCCTACAAATAGATACATTATATACACACATGTATAATCATTCCACTCACCTCAAGTCTCGTGTGAAAGCTAACCGAGCTTGCAAACCTTCAATGTAATGTACCTAATACATTATGCATTTATTAACATACAAACTAGTTGAATTAAATGCCAACCACAACCCTTGAGCATTTAATGACCCGTTTGCATTAAATGACTCAACTACACCAAAACGCCCATTAATGGCAATGCCCCGTCATAAATCACTAAAAGCTAGTGATTAGGGTTTAACAACATCAACTAACACAAACTTGGTGTATTTCATAACCATTTCACCCGATTAGGTCAACTAGTGCTCTTTTGACTCTTTGACTTACAAATCAAGTCAACTTACACAAAAACAACACTTTCATCACTTTAAAAGTGCATTAATGACTAACATCATCATTTAGCACTTACAATCTCAAATCACAAGACCAAACCCTAGATAATAGCTTTTTAGGGTTTCCTTTCAATAATCCAACCCAAAACCCACCCATTTAACCCTCAAATGGGTCACACTAGTTCCATATGAACCAAACCCTAGCTTAAATTAGATAAAACTCAAAACATAGAGTTAAGACTTACCAAGACTATGAACGTGTAGCTAGAGATACGATGAACAACTTTAATTCTCGCTTCTAGGATCGATTCACAAAACTTCACCTTCAAATCTCAAGATTAATCTTAGTGGATTTTATGTTTTGGGAGGAAAATGTGAAAGAAATTGGAAAAGAAAATAAGAAATGAAGATAAGTGGTGGATATTAAAGCTCCAACCAGATCTACATGTAAAAAGACCAATTTGCCCCTAAACCCTATTAAATTTGAGCTGAATTCGGAGTCTGAACTGCAGACTTGCCGCGGCGCGGCAGCTTTGTCGCGGCGCGACATAAAGAAGGAAAAAAGACCCCTCTTAACTCAAGTTCTGATCTGGATTTGCTTTGTTTGTCGCGGCGCGGACCTGTTTGTCGCGGCGCGGCGTTCGCCTGTTCCTGGTCACTTCGACAACAAATCATAATACAAGGTTTCAAACACAAACACAACAACTTCCACCCTTCCTATGCACGTCTAAACCTCAACCTTAAGTCTCACACGACTTGACGCCAATCACGACACATTCATATACACGTATATATATATATATATATATATATATATATATATATATATATATATATATATATATATATATATATATATATATATATATGTACACATATACATATATGCACTCACACCTAACTAACACTTTAGTTCATTTAATCACATAACGAGTAAGTTATAAGCGTACTATTGATTAAGTACGTACCATTAGACGTGCACGGGAAAACAGGGTGTTACACTTTTTGAAAGTATAAAGTTAACAATTAAACAAAATGGAAATATAGCTTACATCGGGACATTTGAAAAGGTATATAGCCTATATGTAACTTTAGCGATTTATATTATGTCTTCAGAAAAACTAAGAGTCTATTGTCAAAATATCTGCGGACGCGAAAACATAAAACATAAGAGCATTTTCATTTATGACACCCTTCTTCATATTAACACACTACCACATCAGCGTCACATCACAATTTTCTCTTCATTTCCTTCTCATCACTAACCAATCACAATTCACTCCCAACCATCACACCCTTTCACAACCAATTTAAAATGATTAATTTAATCATAGTACAACTCTAAAAGCAAAATGTATAAATGATTAAAACAATTACTTCAGTGATGAATTATGATTCATATTCACATGATGGTTGGCTAAAAAAGATTGGCTAAATATTGACAATCTACTCCTAACGGTGTTAATATATTGACAATAGATTGACAAACATAAAGGCTAACCATTGGAATGCTCTAAAACATCTATTTACTGTAAAACAAACACCACGTTAGGGATTCCATTTAAAAAACTCTCTATTCTCTATTATTATTGCACAGTTTACTGGATTTATAAAAATTAGTGATAAACAAGCTGTCGATACATATAAAGCACAAATGGAGGGATTAGTGTTGGTGGCTCATGAAGACTTGAAAGAGATGTGCTTTTGTCATCACATTATCATGCAAAAGAACCATATATATTTTGTGTTTATGCCTGTCTGTGGCCCCAATAAAATTAAAAAAACAAACAAAAATAAAAATAGAAATATAATCATTTATTTCGTGTTTGCCTTTATTGAAATCTTTTTGCCTCGTTGTCTCTGAGTTGTTGAAATATCTCGTTTCTTTTCCTTGATTTTAAAATATTATTTATTTATATTTATATTTAATATTATATTATTACTCCGTATATTAAAATAATTAGTTTATCAATTGTGATGATTCCAATCTTAACCTCAATCTGGATCCCCCTCTTAATAATTGCAAGTACAACTACAAACTAGTTGCTGCAACTTTATCTTTTTATCTGTATCTATTTATCTATTTATGTACGTATATTGTATTACTATGTTTGTATTTGTATAATAATAATTGATAAGTTTGCCCCAAATTGATTTGATTGATTGATTGGTGTAAAAGAAGATAGAATGAATAGTGGTATTGTTGATTCAGATGAATCTGAATTTGTTGAAGTAGATCCTACTGGAAGATATGGAAGGGTAACTAACTTCACCCTAACTTTTTATTCTTTCTTAAATCCATTTCCTTTTTTATCAAGATTTTTTGTTTTCTTTGTTTTTGCAGTACAATGAGATTCTTGGTAAGGGTGCTTCAAAAACTGTGTAAGAAATTATCTATCTTTTTCTTTTTTTAGTACTAGTAATTACTCCGTAGTAACTTATTATCAGTTTCTTTTGTTAACTTAAGCAAAAAAATTTGATTATTTTTTTTTTTTTTTTTTTTTTGTGATTATAAAGTTATAGGGGGTTTGATGAGTATGAAGGAATAGAAGTGGCATGGAATCAAGTAAAGCTTTATGATTTTCTGCAAAGTCCTGAAGATCTTGAAAGGCTATATTGTGAAATTCATCTGCTGAAAACATTAAAACACAATAACATCATGAAGTTCTACACATCTTGGGTTGATACTGAAAACAGGAACATGAATTTTGTTACTGAAATGTTCACTTCTGGTACTCTTAGACAGTAAGCTACTTTCATCAATCATTACGCACATAAAAAGTTTGTATCTTTATTATGTTTGTTGTTAAATAAATTGATTTTGGGTTGATTTTGAATAGGTATAGGCAGAAACATAAGAGGGTTAATATTAGAGCAATAAAACATTGGTGTAGACAGATCTTGAAAGGCTTACTTTATCTTCATAGTCATGATCCTCCTGTAATTCATAGAGATCTTAAATGTGACAATATTTTTGTTAATGGGAATCAAGGTGAAGTCAAAATTGGCGATTTAGGCCTTGCTGCTATTCTCCGTAAATCTCATGCTGCTCGCTGTGTCGGTAAGTTCATATATCTTTCCTATACTTTTAAGGATGCATGTATTTGACGTGCTTTGACATTGATTATGTGATATCGAGTTCTGCGTATTAAATAAGAAAAAAATGACTGAAAAAGGTTTTTTTTTTTTTTTTTTTTTTTTTTTTTTTTGCTTTTATGTATTTGTCTAAAAATCTATGTAATATCTTTTCTTGCAATCAATACAAAATTGTTAACGTCTCAATCTAGAAGCAGATTTATAGCATTATAGATTAGTTATTGCGAATATGCATTGAACTCTTTCTTTGATGAACGTGAAAATATGTGTATATGGTAGTTCGAATATTATGTATTGTGAATATTGTTGCAATAACTGTACTAGAGATTTTAAGTGGTGTGATTTGGTAGTCTGCAAATGCATTTAACTCGATGAAATGCTAAACATCAATGACCTAACTTTGACCGACTCAGACCCGACTTTTTAGCATTGACCCACTTTTAAGGCCTTTTTGGCCGAGTCAAGACGGGCCTAGCACCCAAACCGATTTCAGCCGACTCGGCTGACTTTTACAACAGCGGTCATTGATAAATTTATTTTGTTGTTACTTTCAGGAACACCAGAGTTTATGGCTCCTGAAGTTTACGCTGAAGAATACAATGAATTGGTTGACATTTATGCGTTTGGAATGTGCATTTTGGAAATGGTCACATTTGAATATCCTTACAGTGAATGCACCCACCCTGCTCAAATCTACAAAAAAGTTATTTCTGTATGATCTTCATACTTATTACTATATTTTCATTATTAAATTTAAGGACTTTTCTAACGACAACCCTAAGGGTTGTCATTAAGGAATTAAGGTGCCCTAATGTGTTGTACAAAGTGGTTAATGTTGACTTTTACATAACGGTTATTAAAAAGTACAAGTCTTTTTTGCACGGGCTGTCGTTAAAAAATCCTAAATTTAAAGATATGATATTTATTTATTTATTGTTTTTGTTTTCTTAAATAGGGTAAAAAGCCAGATGCTTTATACAAAGTTAAGGACCCTGAAGTGCGAGAATTTGTGGAAAAATGTCTAGTCACAGTTTCTTTAAGGCTTCCAGCAAAAGAACTGCTTAAAGACCCGTTTCTTCAGCCTGACGATTACGGTTACGATTTACGGCCAATTGATTATTGGAGAGATTTTGATGGAATACCTCACATGAATACTCATCTTCTTACTAATGGCCCATCAACTGATAACTACTCAAACTATGTTAGTTATGAATCAGAAGCAAATGAATTTGAACTATTCTCAACTCATGAAGATGATCATATTGAAGATGTTGATATATCTATTAAGGGTAGAAGGGGAGAAGATGATGGTATCTTCTTAAGGCTAAAAATCGCAGATAGAGAAGGTACGTTCATGAAGTTTCACAATATGTAGTTACCATTAATAGAATACCCAAAATATTTTTTAGGGGTATAAAAACTTACTTTTATTGGCAATAAATCCTTTATTGTACAAGAATATTTATTACCAGTTTCAACAGAAAGCCCTATTTATTACCAGTTTCAACAGAAAGCCTTGGCACTGTTGTAAAAAAACCCGGCTACTCCTTTTTAAGAACAAACCGATCTGATTTCCCAAAATCCGTTTAATTAATCGGTCAATGTTGTTTAATAGGTCAAAACCGGATTTGTTGGTCAAACTCGGGCAAAGTCACAATTTGGTCAACAATGTTTATGATTTTTAGACAATTATGTTAAAATTTGTGTTTATGATTATAGTTTTCTTCTATATTTACACATAATTTTTGAAATTTATTTTTCTAAATGTATAAAATGGCCAATCCAATAATCCCCGATTAATCCCTAAATTGTCGATTACTCTCTCCAAAGGCCCGACCGCAAGTTTTGCAACCTTGAGCCTTGGTACTATAAGATTCAAAATTATATTTATATTTCTATGTTATAAGCTTAAGGTGTTAATAAAATAATGGCTACACATTTCAGGACATGTTCGCAATATTTACTTTCCATTTGACATCGAATCGGATACAGCATTTAGTGTTGCAAATGAAATGGTCTACGAATTGGATATTACCAATCAAGATGTCCATAAGATAGCCGACATGATCGATGGTGAAATTTCAATGTTGGTACCAGAGTGGAAAAACGGATTATTACAAGAAAGTCCACGTCATCAAAACAACGATTACTGTCAAAACTGTGTATCAAACGGTTCCCGAGTCAACTACTTATCTGCAAAAAACTCACTTCACTGTTCACGACACCATTGTGGTGGGGCCATTCATGGCCGGTTTGAAGAAGTAACGTATCAAGTTGATGGTTCAGAGCAGTGTGTGACCGAAGGTGCACCGGTTGTGTCTAGTCAGTCTGATGGGTTACAGTATTCGGATATATGGGCCCACCATGAAATACCGAGCGAGTATCAGTCGTGTAATGAAGATGAACCGGGAGAAAAAGAAGTTGGGAAGGGTGTTAAGTTAGGGGTGTTGGAGGAAACCGAGGCTAACGAATATGCGGATGATTATGAAGATGAGATTAGAAAGGAATTGAGATGGCTGAAGGCTAAGTATCAAATGGAGTTAAGGGAACTTAGAGATAAACAATTAGGGCTTGCGTCGAAAGTTGACAAACAAGAAATACTAAATCATTGAGGTAACTTAAAGATGATGAACATCGTGATCGTTCATTTAGGTCGTTTGTTTCAGACGGAAGATTTATTAGCACAGGTAAAAACATGTGCACAGGGGACTTGTTTTCTCATTCTTTGCATAGGACAACTTCAGTTCTTTAAGTTGAGATGAGATTATCTCCTACTGCTGATTCATTTTTTGCACCCCACAATACAATAAGGTTATGATGATGATGATGATAATGATGATGTGGTAGAACCCTTTTTATTTTCTTTTTCTAGTTGTACAGGCCTCTGCTCAAAGTGGAAAAAACCATGTTTTTGAGCTGTGGTGTGAGAGTGTACATTGCCAACTAATAATATCATTATTATGTTTGCTTATACATCATGGGGTTTGCAATAATGTATATTTTTCTTTTTTCTGATGGTGGGAAAATGAACTGTGTTCTTTTTTTTTTTACCTACGCGAAATAATAAAATAGATCAAATGATCAAGTGGTGTTACAATTGTTACACATCATCCGATATGTATTGTGTTTGTGTTATTGGTTGTGGAAGCATTGTTTGGTACTTAACGGTTAACACTAACGGCTGTTAGTGTAAAGAACCGCTAGTGAAGAATTGAAGAAACTTTGTAATAAAGTGACTTCCGGTATAACATAACATAACGTAACATGCATGTTTAAGGCATGCTATTAAGAAACTACAAAGACATATATGTATCTTTTTTTTTCTAGTAATTTGACTGCCCGTATAATATAACGTAACATAAATATTTAAGACATGTAAATGATTAAGAAAACTACAAAGACAATCCCTACGACTTTTTTTTTTTTTTTTTTTGACTAATTTGATTTAAGGTAGCTTCTTTCCTCGGACACCAAAACCGCTTTTACTCAGGGATGCTCATCGGTTTGTTCGGTTCAGTTTATTCGATTTTGAAACTTTGAAGGCAAAAACGAAAACTAAAACCGAAAGCTGAATTTAAATTCGTTCGGTTTCAATTAAAACCTAAAAACTCAAAAAATGGAAAAAAAAAAAAAATTTCATATCAAATCTATTTTAAATTCAACTTTTAATTATAAAATCGTTTTTTCGTCTATATATATTAAAAGTTTGATATATTACGGGTATTAGTTGTCAATTTTGATTTTCGTTCGGTTAAATTGATTTCGAAAAAGTAATACCGAAAACCTAATTGAAATTTAAAAACCGAATTCAAATTTGAAAACCTAACTGAAACTGATTCGGAAACCGTATTTTTATGGGACTAATCACGTATTTTTCAATAAACCTTAGGACCAACCATCTTCAAAAAAAAAAAAAAAAAACTTTAGTCCCTATCATGTAATTTGAAGCAAAGTGAAGCAAAGTTCTGGGACCAACCGTGTAATTTTATCTGTCATTTTTCTTCCTTGTTCTACAAAATAAGATCCAAAGTATTTTTGTTTTTTTTGCATATTAGTGCAACGCAAATAGACAAATAGGGAGGTGGTGGATCTAACGTTTTTCTTATAAATTTAAATAAATAAAGGGTTTTTCTAGCTCGTATCCAACATACCAAATTATAATTTTAAGTTTACGAGTTCCTTTATATTTATTGCTAATCAATCTCTTTATATTATAATAACAAAATTAAAAATAGATCATTTAAAATTCAAACTATTAATCCTGGCATTCCATTATTATTAACTTCCATAATCTAGACCATCCAAATTTTCTAATCAAAATTATGACCTCATAATCACCTTGATTATTTGTTTGATGACTAAATTACCCTTCTAATTAACAGGCGGAATAAAATAGGGGATTAAAGACACGGAGAAAATATCAAAATTAGGGGTTCCAAGTAAATATCATTCATTCAGGAGGACGTACAGCTTAAAAAACCCTAACTTTCTCTCCCAAAATAATCAAGTAATATCTCAATTCGGTTATTATGTTTATATCATCGTCATCGTCACGATCGTATGCTACGAGAATCATAGCTGTCTTCTTCACGATTATAAGGTTTTACACATATCTCTTGAACCAATTATGATTTCTACTTCCATCTTCTTCAAGAATCTAACCCAAAAAATGTTATCAATCAAGGATTGCGGGTTGAATGTTGCTGAAAGATCGATTGTTACTCGATCATCGTTTTCTTCGGAATCAAAAGGTAACTTCATCTCCATTTTCTCAGTTGAAAATTTGATCTAGGGTTCGATTCTAAATGTATGTATTCAGTATTTGTATATCCAACTTTACTTTTCTGTTCTTAGTTTAACAACAACATTGTTAATTAGTTCATTACATTTAAAGTGTTGTTCTAATTTTTTTTATTCTGTTTCTATGATTTGTAGATGAAGCAGCAGAAATTAAAGAAACACGAGAACAAGAAAAAGAATGACGCAGAGAAACAAAGGAAGATTTAATAACAAAAAAAGTATTGCGAGAAGAAAGACGAGATAGGTATCGTACACAAGACAAGTTGCAGAAGAAAATGCGCCGAGAATGAACCCCGTTGCATCATGTATGAGGTGAAAGTGCGTTAATTATCAAGTTAAGGTCCGTACTACAGGTTAAATCTGACAGTTTTTTTTTTTTAAATTATCTAATATGGAAATTTGAATACTTTGTGCACATTCAAATGGAGTTAAACTTTTCAATTGATTCGTCTGTTGTATCACATTACATGATGTTTTGAGTTTATTATAGCTTTGAACAACTACAAGTCTTGTCCAGTAGCAAGTATATGAATTGAATCTGATCATTGTCTACTTTGATAATGAGGTATGTTAATATCAAATCAAGATGGACTTACCATTGTCCAGTAGCAAGTATATGAACTGAATCTGAGCATTGTCTACTTTGCTAATGAGGTATGTTAATATTTTGAACGGTATGCACATACTAATATCTTACACCACATGTAGTTCAAGTAGCGGTAGTAAATTGCTTAACGAAAATGATTGGTCCAACGATTTGGGTTCACCGAGTTAAGTTGTTGCGAGTTAGAAACCTATTGTGATAGTTGGGTTGATTTGTAAACACGTTTGACCTCCTATTGATCTTTTACTCCGTATTATATATATTAAGCAAATTAAAAACATATACTATATACTATTACATTTATAATGCAATGCTTTAAACTGGATGATCGTTGTATAAAACTTTCATAATTGTATATTTAATAAAGTCTATATTGAATGTTGTAATTTTTTTTTACTTGCAGCTCAAGGAGAGAACTTCAATGAAACAAGTTGGAGAAAACATCACCTAATAGAAATGCAAGCCTTAAAGGTGACATCTGATTTACAGAGCTTTCATGTGATTTTAATTATAATGTAGCAGTAGTAGGTATGACAATATGCTTATTATGTACCTTTCTTGCTTGAGGGATTCCAATCGTAGCCCATTTTGACACCTGACTTATTCTTTATTTCTAAATGCTAAGTAGGACTTATGCAGTTATGATGCACTATTCTTCTTAAACATAATCTATAAGCACAAACTTATCAAACATTTGAAAGGGACAGTGTCAAATACTCTTCTCTAATGGCTTTAGAGGTGACAAGATGGGCGGGTTGAGTGGGTTCAGTAACTGGTTGAAATGTAATCTAAATTGCAAATCTCACCTTGAATTGTTTGATTGCTTGGTTTCCAACATACATGAGTTTAGGGCAGGCTGCACATTTGATCAAAAATAGTTTGAATTAAACTACATTAAAACGGGTCTTTTTGTAGCATTTATATGAGGAGTTGTGAATCTTCTAAAGATTTGTAATCTAAATTGCAAATCTCACCTTGAAATGTTTTCTTACCTGGTTTTTAACCGACATGAGTTTAGGCAGCCTGCACATTTAACCAAAAATAGTTTGAATTAAACTACAAAGGTGTCATTTCTTATAAGTACTATATCAGCTCCGAATAAAACCAGCAGGGGGACATGTTGTCACTCACGCAGTCACTATGAGCTTGATGTTTGTGGAAGGCAAAGGTGAATATCGTGCCTGCGGAGTTTTTGATGCACCAATTCTACCAGAGTCAGAAGAAATATCTATACATATAAGTTATTTCTGCTAAGTACGGGTAATTTTTTAGTATGCTTTCTCCTAAGCTATTTAAATAACAAGTTATAAATAACTGTACTCGGTTTATTTGTTACATTTGTAAATTCTTAGAGTAAAAGTAGTAAAAGTAGTTTTAGAATTTTATATAATGTCGAAATAGATCAACAATTAGCATCATTTGTTTGTTGCATTCATGCTGTTCATCTTTGAATTAGCATCATTTTGTTGTATGGAAGGTTATGATTTCCTGCATTTTTATATCTGTAACCTGATGCGAACATTGTTGATCGAATAAGGTTTGAGCTGTGGTGAGGTCAACCCTAGACTCATTGATTTTTCTTTAACTAGTGTAACAGAATGCCTTATCAACAGAGGTATTATCGTCAAAAGAATCATATTTAGCTGTGAATTTGAGATGTATGAACAGCACTTCCGGGATAGGAATTGAACAGTTATTAATGTAAGATTATTATAAGACTATGCTTCCTTTTATGTTTCTGATTTTAGTTGCCTTAAAAAGTGCAGGTTGTTATTTACTCTTATTGCAGGCAAAAGAAATTTATGAGAAGGCTGCTCATAGTGAGGTACATTATCGCGTCTTCACCATTCATATATATATAATCTTATAATATACTTAAATGAATAGATGCTTTCCGTTGAATTGATTCTGTTTTATGTGCAACTAATTAATTCTTTTTATAGCCATATGCATTTCTTAAATGTCAAACTACATTAGGTGCTAATTTATAATGGAACGCCTACTGTTTTATAACAAAAAACTATAGTGCACTATACTTCTTTTAATTATCTAATAAGATGACAACAATTGTGGGGTTTTTTTGTATATTGTTATGTGTTAGAAGATTTATGTAGTGACCCGAACTTTTCCATGTTTATATATATTAATTGAGATTGATATTTACATGATTAAATGTTTTCAACATGTTAAGCAATCAAACTTGTTAAGACTTGATTAATTGAAATATGTTTCATATAGACAATTGACCACCCAAGTTGACCGGCGATTCACGAACGTTAAAACTTGTAAAAACGACATGACGATATATATATGGATATACATATGGTTAACATTAGATTATGATAAGTAAGTATCTCCATAAGTATATTAACAATGAGTTATATACATATAAACAAGACTACTAACTTAAGGATTTCGAAACGAGACATATATGTAACGATTATCGTTGTAACGACATTTAAATGTATATATATCATATTAAGATATATTAATATATCATGATATCATGATAATATAATAATTTAACATCTCATTAGATATAATAAACAATGGGTTAACAACATTAATTGAGATTGTTAACTTAAAGGTTTCAAAACAACACTTACATGTAACGACTAACGATGACTTAACGACTCAGTTAAAATGTATATACATGTAGTGTATATAGATGTATTAAAATACTTTTGGAAGACTTCAAGACATATATTAAAACACTCATACTTAACGAAAATGGTTACAGTTACTTTCCCATTCTTTTCTTTCATCAAGAATTCTAGTCGTATTCTTACCCTTATTATACACAGCTTCAAAACGTACTTACTATGGGTATATACCAATAGGAACTAGCATGGGATTCCACTCTTAATTATGTCATGTATGACTAATCAATTTTAACTTCTACCATGAGCTAGTCAACTAACTAGAACTCCTTTTAACCCCACTCACCACTCACCAATTACCACTCATCATTCACTCCATTTCACTTCCAATTCTCTTTCTAATTCTCTCTCAACACACACACACACACTATTATGAACGTATTTTTCCAGTAATTAATCATCATCTTCATCAAAAATCACTTCAAGAATCAAGCTATAATCATCATAGGAAGAACACTTCAAGAACACTTCAAAAATCCCTTCAAGTTTACTAATTTACTTCCAAGCTTTCTAATCCATTCCAAGTAATCATCTAAGATCAAGAAACCTTTGTTATATATAGTAGGTTATCTTTCTTATTCAAGGTAATATTCATATTCAAACTTTGATTCAATTTCTATAACTATAAACTATCTTAATTCGAGTAAAAATCTTACTTGAACTTGTTTTTGTGTCATGATCCTACTTCAAGAACTTTCAAGCCATCCATGATCCTTTGAAGCTAGATCATTTCTTGTCACTTCCAGTAGGTTTACCTACTAAACTTAAGGTAGTAATGATGTTCATAACATCATTCGATTCATATATATAAAACTATCTCATTCGAAGGTTTAAACTCGTAATCACTAGAACATAGTTTAGTTAATTCTAAACTTGTTCGAAACAAAAGTTAATCCTTCTAACTTGACTTTTAAAATTAACTAAACACATGTTCTATATCTATATGATATGCTAACTTAATGATTTAAAACCTGGAAACACGAAAAACACCGTAAAACCGGATTTACGCCGTCGTAGTAACACCGCGGGCTGTTTTGGGTTAGTTAATTAAAAACTATGATAAACTTTGATTTAAAAGTTGTTATTCTGAGAAAATGATTTTTATTATGAACATGAAACTATATCCAAAAATTATGGTTAAACTCAAAGTGGAAGTATGTTTTCTAAAATGGTCATCTAGACATCGTTCTTTCGACTGAAATGACTACCTTTACAAAAACGACTTGTAACTTATTTTTCCGACTATAAACCTATACTTTTTCTTTTAGATTCATAAAATAGAGTTCAATATTAAACCATAGCAATTTGATTCACTCAAAACGGATTTAAAATGAAGAAGTTATGGGTAAAACAAGATTGGATAATTTTTCTCATTTTAGCTACGTAAAAATTGGTAACAAATCTATTCCAACCATAACTTAATCAACTTGTATTGTATATTATGTAATCTTGAGATACCATAGACACGAATACAATGTTTCGACCTATCATGTCGACACATCTATATATATTTCGGAACAACCATAGACACTCTATATGTGAATGTTGGAGTTAGCTATACAGGGTTGAGGTTGATTCCAAAATATATATAGTTTGAGTTGTGATCAATACTGAGATACGTATACACTGGGTCGTGGATTGATTCAAGATAATATTTATCGATTTATTTCTGTACATCTAACTGTGGACAACTAGTTGTAGGTTACTAACGAGGACAGCTGACTTAATAAACTTAAAACATCAAAATATATTAAAAGTGTTGTAAATATATTTTGAACATACTTTAATATATATGTATATATTGTTATAGGTTCGTGAATCAACAGTGGCCAAGTCTTACTTCTCGACGAAGTAAAAATCTATGAAAGTGAGTTATAGTCCCACTTTTAAAATCTAATATTTTGGGATGAGAATACATGCAGGTTTTATAAATGATTTACAAAATAGACACAAGTACGTGAAACTACATTCTATGGTTGAATTATCAAAATCGAATATGCCCCTTTTTATTAAGTCTGGTAATCTAAGAATTAGGGAACAGACACCCTAATTGACGCGAATCCTAAATATAGATCTATTGGGCCTAACAAACCCCATCCAAAGTACCAGATGCTTTAGTACTTCGAAATTTATATCATATCCGAAGGGTGTCCCGGAATGATGGGGATATTCTTATATATGCATCTTGTTAATGTCGATTACCAGGTGTTCACCATATGAATGATTTTTATCTCTATGTATGGGATGTGTATTGAAATATGAAATCTTGTGGTCTATTGTTACGATTTGATATATATAGGTTAAACCTATAACTCACCAACATTTTTGTTGACGTTTAAAGCATGTTTATTCTCAGGTGAATATTAAGAGCTTCCGCTGTTGCATACTAAAATAAGGACAAGATTTGGAGTCCATGTTTGTATGATATTGTGTAAAAACTACATTCAAGAAACTGATTTGGATGTAACATATTTGTATTGTAAACCATTATGTAATGGTCGTGTGTAAACAGGATATTTTAGATTATCATTATTTGATAATCTACGTAAAACTTTTTAAACCTTTATTTATGAAATAAAGGTTATGGTTTGTTTTAAAAATGAATGCAGTCTTTGAAAAACGTCTCATATAGAGGTCAAAACCTCGCAACGAAATCAATTAATATGGAACGTTTTTAATCAATAAGAACGGGACATTTCAGTTGGTATCCGAGCGTTGGTCTTAGAGAACCAGAATTTTGAATTAGTGTGTCTTATCGAGTTTGTTAGGATGCATTAGTGAGTCTGGACTTCGACCGTGTTTACTTGAAAAATGATTGCTTAACAAATTTTGTTGGAAACTATATATTTTTAACATGTGAATATTTTGTGATATATTAATCTCTTAACGCGTTTGATATTATGTGATAGATGTCTACCTCTAGAACAAGTCCCATTGACTCACCTAATAATAATGAAGAGTCAAATGTAAATTGGAATGATTCGTGGACTGATTCACAAGTTCCCGAAGAGGAACCGGAAGAAGAGTCGGAACCGGAAGAAGAATCAGAACCGGAAGAGGAGGAACCGGATGAGGAAATAGAACTGGTGGGGGAAATAATAAAACGGTTAAGTAAAAGAAAATCCTCAACCAACCGACCAAGGTTAATTATGGTCAATGGTGTTTCCGCCAAGGAAGCAAAATATTGGGAGGATTACCAATTCTCCGATGAATCGGATTCCGACGAGAATTCCGATGATGTTATAGAAATTACCCCAACTGAATTTAAAAAGGCAAAAGAAAATAATAAGGGAAATGGCATAAAAATAGAGAAATCTAATTCCAACCCCGATGAACTTTATATGTATCGTCAACCCCCGAAGTCCTTAAGTTGTAATAATGACCCGGAAACCTCTAAACCACCAGGTTTTTCTAAACCAATGTGGATAACGACGGCTCGTATTAGGGGAACATCATATATCCCTAGAAACTTGGTAAAACGAACCAAAACCGAAGAAGAAGAAACAAGCGAGTCGGAATAAGATAGTTGTATTCGTGTGGTGTAATATAAGTAATATAGTGTGCTTATGCTTTATGATATATGTAAAAATTGCTTCTTTAATAAGTATTTTTTTATGAATCTAACTCTTGTCTATTTTACAGTATAAAAACACAAAATGGATAGACAACCCAATATTTTAAGAGACCTACCCGGAGACATGATTGATGAAATCTTGTCTAGAGTCGGTCAGAATTCTTCGGCACAACTATTTAAGGCGAGATCAGTTTGTAAGACATTCGAAGAACGTTCCAAGAATGCCTTGGTTTATAAAAGGCTTTCGTTCGAAAGATGGGGGATATCACATTGGGAAATCCATAAGTTACGATGTGTTTACTTTGACGCATATATTGCGGGGAACCCAAATGCTATTTTACGCAATGGGTTAAGAAATTATTTTGACTCAATATATCCGAATATTGGACTTCGTGATTTAGAAAAAGCGGCTAACATGCAACATAAAGAAGCATGTTATGCTTACGGATTAGTAATGTTCGCTTCTCACCAAAGTGAGAACAAGAACATCGGGCTACAACTATTAAACAAAACGTTCCCACAAGTGACAGAGTCGGTAATTGGGGTAAGAAATGAGGTTTTTAGATTGTTACGGGACTGTTGGACATTTCGTAATTCTCGTCCCTTTGACGACGTTACAACACGCTGTCTTATCAACGGCCATAACGGTTATGTTCCACAAGACCAAGGATGGGAAGTAATCCTAGTAAAACCAGAATGCATGACTTGTTTCTGGACGTATGAATTACGTGTCTTTATTGCCTTTGCTGAACGACTTGTGTACTAACTAGAATTATCTTCACAACCATCTTGTATCAAATTTATTGTGTGCTATATTTCATGCTATATGTAAAATAAGCGGTATTGTAAGTTTGTAAAATATTGTGTAAAAGTTTGAACGCGAAATATTATTATAATTAGTTTTTCATATAGAATTGTAGTAGTTGAATTGTATATTAGCTACTAAGTATGAACTTAACGGGTAGGTACTACCCGAATTTAAACTTATAAAATGCTAATATGAAGAAAAAGCTTTTATAAATGAGTTCATATTATGCTACGAAATACTATTAACTACTCTTAATATTCTGTATGATTAACTTGTTCCATTTGACTATTTTGAAGGAAATGGCACCGACTGCTCGACACACCGTGAATATGAATGAAGAGGAATTCCGTACTTTTCTAGCTTCAAACATAGCCGCAGTACAGGTTGCGCTACATACCAACAATAACCTTGGATCTAGCAGTACAGGAAATCGTGTAGGATGCACCTACAAAGAATTCACTGCCTGCAAACCTTTGGAATTTGATGGAACCGAAGGACCGATCGGATTGAAACGGTGGACCGAGAAGGTCGAATCGGTGTTTGCCATAAGTAAGTGTACTGAAGAGGACAAAGTGAAGTACGCTACGCATACCTTCACAGGTTCTGCGTTAACATGGTGGAATACCTATCTAGAGCAAGTGGGACAAGACGATGCGTACGCACTACCGTGGTCAGTATTCAAGCACTTGATGAACGAGAAGTGCCGTCCCAGAACCGAGGTCAATAAGCTCAAGACAGAACTTAGAGGGTTACGAACCCAAGGATTTGATATTACCACGTACGAAAGACGATTCACAGAATTGTGCCTATTATGTCCGGGAGCATTCGAAGATGAGGAAGAGAAGATCGACGCGTTTGTGAAAGGATTACCGGAAAGAATCCAAGAAGATATAAGTTCACACGAGCCCGCCTCCATACAACAGGCATGTAGAATGGCTCACAAACTAGTGAACCAGATTGAAGAAAGAATTAAAGAACAGACTGCTGAAGAGGCCAATGTGAAGCAAGTCAAAAGAAAGTGGGAAGAAAACGGTGATAAGAATCACCAATACAACAACAACAGCAATTACAACAATAATCGCAACAATTATCCCAACAATCGCAACATCAATTGCAACTACAACAAACGGCCCAACAAAAACAACAACAACAACAACAACAACAGCAACTACAACAATCATCCCAACAACAATAATAACCGCAACAAAAACAACAATCAGAAGCAGCTATGCCAAAGGTGTGAAAAGTATCACTCGGGGTTCTGCACCAAATTTTGCAACAAGTGTAAAAGAAATGGTCATAGCGCGGCGAAGTGTGAGGTCTACGGACCAGGGGTTAATAGAACGAAAGGAACAAATGGTGTCGGAACGAGTAATGGCGGAGGAAGTAGTGTCGGAGCAAGTTATGCCAATGTAGTTTGTTATAAATGTGAAAAACCGGGCCACATTATTAGAAATTGCCCGAACCAGGAGAACACGAATGGACAAGGCCGCGGAAGAGTTTTCAATATTAATGCGGCAGAGGCACAGGAAGACCCGGAGCTTGTTACGGGTACGTTTCTTATTGACAATAAATCTGCTTACGTTTTATTTGATTCGGGTGCGGATAGAAGCTATATGAGTAGAGATTTTTGTGCTAAATTAAGTTGTCCATTGACGCCTTTGGATAGTAAATTTTTACTCGAATTAGCAAATGGTAAATTAATTTCAGCAGATAATATATGTCGGAATCGAGAAATTAAACTGGTTAGCGAAACATTTAAGATTGATTTGATACCTGTAGAGTTAGGGAGTTTTGATGTGATAATCGGTATGGACTGGTTGAAAGAAGTGAAAGCAGAGATCGTTTGTTACAAAAATGCAATTCGCATTATACGAGAAAAAGGAAAACCCTTAATGGTGTACGGAGAAAAGGGCAACACGAAGCTACATCTTATTAGTAATTTGAAGGCACAAAAACTAATAAGAAAAGGTTGCTATGCTGTTCTAGCACACGTCGAGAAAGTACAAACTGAAGAAAAGAGCATCAATGATGTTCCCATTGCAAAAGAATTTCCCGATGTATTTCCGAAAGAATTACCGGGATTACCCCCACATCGATCCGTTGAATTTCAAATAGATCTTGTACCAGGAGCTGCACCAATAGCTCGTGCTCCTTACAGACTCGCACCCAGCGAGATGAAAGAACTGCAAAGCCAATTACAAGAACTTTTAGAGCGTGGTTTCATTCGACCAAGCACATCACCGTGGGGAGCTCCTGTTTTGTTTGTCAAGAAGAAAGATGGTACATTCAGGTTGTGTATCGACTACCGAGAGTTGAACAAACTTACCATCAAGAACCGCTACCCACTACCGAGAATCGACGACTTATTTGATCAACTACAAGGCTCGTCTGTTTATTCAAAGATTGACTTACATTCCGGGTATCATCAAATGCGGGTGAAAGAAGATGATATTCCAAAGACTGCTTTCAGAACACGTTACGGTCATTACGAGTTTATGGTCATGCCGTTTGGTTTAACTAATGCACCAGCTGTGTTCATGGACCTTATGAACCGAGTGTGTGGACCATACCTTGACAAGTTTGTCATTGTTTTCATTGATGACATACTTATTTACTCAAAGAATGACCAAGAACACGGTGAACATTTGAGAAAGGTGTTAGAAGTATTGAGGAAGGAAGAATTGTACGCTAAGTTTTCAAAGTGTGCATTTTGGTTGGAAGAAGTTCAATTCCTCGGTCACATAGTGAATAAAGAAGGTATTAAGGTGGATCCGGCAAAGATAGAAACTGTTGAAAAGTGGGAAACCCCGAAAACTCCGAAACACATACGCCAGTTTTTAGGACTAGCTGGTTACTACAGAAGGTTCATCCAAGACTTTTCCATAATAGCAAAACCCTTCACTGCATTAACGCATAAAGGGAAGAAATTTGAATGGAATGATGAACAAGAGAAAGCGTTTCAGTTATTGAAGAAAAAGCTAACTACGGCACCTATATTGTCATTGCCTGAAGGGAATGATGATTTTGTGATTTATTGTGATGCATCAAAGCAAGGTCTCGGTTGTGTATTAATGCAACGAACGAAGGTGATTGCTTATGCGTCTAGACAATTGAAGATTCACGAACAAAATTATACGACGCATGATTTGGAATTAGGTGCGGTTGTTTTTGCATTAAAGACTTGGAGGCACTACTTATATGGGGTCAAAAGTATTATATATACCGACCACAAAAGTCTTCAACACATATTTAATCAGAAACAACTGAATATGAGGCAGCGTAGGTGGATTGAATTATTGAATGATTACGACTTTGAGATTCGTTACCACCCGGGGAAGGCAAATGTGGTAGCCGATGCCTTGAGCAGGAAGGACAGAGAACCCATTCGAGTAAAATCTATGAATATAATGATTCATAATAACATTACTACTCAAATAAAGGAGGCACAACAAGGAGTTTTAAAAGAGGGAAATTTAAAGGATGAAATACCCAAAGGATCGTAGAAGCATCTTAATATTCGGGAAGACGGAACCCGGTATAGGGCTGAAAGGATTTGGGTACCAAAATTTGGAGATATGAGAGAAATGGTACTTAGAGAAGCTCATAAAACCATATACTCAATACATCCTGGAACGGGGAAGATGTACAAGGATCTCAAGAAACATTTTTGGTGGCCGGGTATGAAAGCCGATGTTGCTAAATACGTAGGAGAATGTTTGACGTGTTCTAAGGTCAAAGCTGAGCATCAGAAACCATCAGGTCTACTTCAACAACCCGAAATCCCGGAATGGAAATGGGAAAACATTACCATGGATTTCATCACTAAATTGCCAAGGACTGCAAGTGGTTTTGATACTATTTGGGTAATAGTTGATCATCTCACCAAATCAGCACACTTCCTGCCAATAAGAGAAGATGACAAGATGGAGAAGTTAGCACGACTGTATTTGAAGGAAGTCGTCTCCAGACATGGAATACCAATCTCTATTATCTCTGATAGGGATGGCAGATTTATTTCAAGATTCTGGCAGACATTACAGCAAGCATTAGGAACTCGTCTAGACATGAGTATTGCCTATCATCCACAAACTGATGGACAGAGTGAAATGACGATACAAACGCTTGAAGACATGCTACGAGCATGTGTTATTGATTTCGGAAATAGTTGGGATCGACATCTACCGTTAGCAGAATTTTCCTACAACAACAGCTACCATTCAAGCATTGAGATGGTGCCGTTTGAAGCACTTTATGGTAGAAAGTGCAGGTCTCCGATTTGTTGGAGTGAAGTGGGGGATAGACAGATTACGGGTCCAGAGATTATACAAGAAACTACCGAGAAGATCATCCAAATTCAACAACGGTTGAAAACCTCCCAAAGTCGACAAAAGAGCTACGCTGACATTAAAAGAAAAGATATAGAATTTGAAATTGTAGAGATGGTCATGCTTAAAGTTGCACCTTGGAAAGGCGTTGTTCGATTTGGTAAATGAGAGAAATTAAATCCAAGGTATATTGGACTATTCAAGATTATTGATCGTGTCGGAACAGTAGCTTACCGACTTGAGTTACCTCAACAACTCGTGGCTGTACATAACACTTTCCACGTCTCGAATTTGAAGAAATGTTTTGCTAAAGAAGATCTCACTATTCCGTTAGATGAAATCCAAATCAACTAAAAACTCCAATTCATCGAAGAACCCGTCGAAATAATGGATCGTGAGGTTAAAAGACTTAAGCAAAACAAGATACCAATTGTTAAGGTTCGATGGAATACATGTAGAGGACCCGATTTCACCTGGGAGCGTGAAGATCAGATGAAGAAGAAATACCCGCATCTATTTCCAGAAGATTCGTCAACACCTTCAACAGCTTAAAATTTCGGGACGAAATTTATTTAACGGGTAGGTACTGTAGTGACCCGAACTTTTTCATGTTTATATATATTAATTGAGATTGATATTTACATGATTAAATGTTTCCAACATGTTAAGCAATCAAACTTGTTAAGACTTGATTAATTGAAATATGTTTCATATAGACAATTGACCACCCAAGTTGACCGGCGATTCACGAACGTTAAAACTTGTAAAAACGACATGACGATGTATATATGGATATACATATGGTTAACATGAGATTATGATAAGTAAGTATCTCCATAAGTATATTAACAATGAGTTATATACATATAAACAAGACTACTAACTTAAGGATTTCGAAACGAGACATATATGTAACGATTATCGTTGTAACGACATTTAAATGTATATATATCATATTAAGATATATTAATATATCATAATATCATGATAATATAATAATTTAACATCTCATTAGATATAATAAACAATGGGTTAACAACATTAATTGAGATTGTTAACTTAAAGGTTTCAAAACAACACTTACATGTAACGACTAACGATGACTTAACGACTCAGTTAAAATGTATATACATGTAGTGTATATAGATGTATTAAAATACTTTTGGAAGACTTCAAGACATATATTAAAACACTCATACTTAACAAAAATGGTTACAGTTACTTTCCCATTCTTTTCTTTCATCGAGAATTCTAGTCGTATTCTTACCCGTATTATACACAGCTTCAAAACGTACTTACTATGGGTATATACCAATAGAAACTAGCATGGGATTCCACTCTTGATTATGTCATGTATGACTAATCAATTTTAACTTCTACCATGAGCTATTTAACTAACTAGAACTCCTTTTAACCCCACTCACCACTCACCAATTACCACTCATCATTCACTCTATTTCACTTCCAATTCTCTTTCTAATTCTCTCTCAACACACACACACTATTATGAACGTATTTTTCCAGTAATTAATCATCATATTCATCAAAAATCACTTCAAGAATCAAGCTATAATCATCATAGGAAGAACACTTCAAGAACACTTCAAAAATCCCTTCAAGTTTACTAATTTACTTCCAAGCTTTCTAATCCATTCCAAGTAATCATCTAAGATCAAGAAACCTTTGTTATATACAGTAGGTTATCTTTCTTATTCAAGGTAATATTCATATTCAAACTTTGATTCAATTTCTATAACTATAAACTATCTTAATTCGAGTAAAAATCTTACTTGAACTTGTTTTTGTGTCATGATCCTACTTCAAGAACTTTCAAGCCATCCAAGATCCTTTGAAGCTAGATCATTTCTTGTCACTTCCAGTAGGTTTATCTACTAAACTTGAGATAGTAATGATGTTCATAACATCATTCGATTCATATATATAAAACTATCTCATTCGAAGGTTTAAACTCGTAATCACTAGAACATAGTTTAGTTAATTCTAAACTTGTTCGCAAACAAAAGTTAATCCTTCTAAATTGACTTTTAAAATTAACTAAACACATGTTCTATATCTATATGATATGCTAACTTAATGATTTAAAACCTGGAAACACGAAAAACACCGTAAAACCGGATTTACGCCGTCGTAGTAACACCGCGGGCTGTTTTGGGTTAGTTAATTAAAAACTATGATAAACTTTGATTTAAAAGTTGTTATTCTGAGAAAATGATTTTTATTATGAACATGAAACTATATCCAAAAATTATGGTTAAACTCAAAGTGGAAGTATGTTTTCTAAAATGGTCATCTAGACGTCGTTCTTTCGACTGAAATGACTACCTTTACAAAAACGACTTGTAACTTATTTTTCCGACTATAAACCTATACTTTTTCTTTTAGATTCATAAAATAGAGTTCAATATTAAACCATAGCAATTTGATTCACTCAAAACGGATTTAAAATGAAGAAGTTATGGGTAAAACAAGATTGGATAATTTTACTCATTTTAGCTACGTAAAAATTGGTAACAAATCTATTCCAACCATAACTTAATCAACTTGTATTGTATATTATGTAATCTTGAGATACCATAGACACGTATACAATGTTTCGACCTATCATGTCGACACATCTATATATATTTCGGAACAACCATAGACACTCTATATGTGAATGTTGGAGTTAGCTATACAGGGTTGAGGTTGATTCCAAAATATATATAGTTTGAGTTGTGATCAATACTGAGATACGTATACACTGGGTCGTGGATTGATTCAAGATAATATTTATCGATTTATTTCTGTACATCTAACTGTGGACAACTAGTTGTAGGTTACTAACGAGGACAGCTGACTTAATAAACTTAAAACATCAAAATATATTAAAAGTGTTGTAAATATATTTTGAACATACTTTAATATATATGTATATATTGTTATAGGTTCGTGAATCAACTGTGGCCAAGTCTTACTTCTCGACGAAGTAAAAATCTGTGAAAGTGAGTTATAGTCCCACTTTTAAAATCTAATATTTTGGGATGAGAATACATGCAGGTTTTATAAATGATTTACAAAATAGACACAAGTACGTGAAACTACATTCTGTGGTTGAATTATCGAAATCGAATATGCCCCTTTTTATTAAGTCTGGTAATCTAAGAATTAGGGAACAGACACCCTAATTGACGCGAATCCTAAAGATAGATCTATTGGGCCTAACAAACCCCATCCAAAGTACCGGATGCTTTAGTACTTCGAAATTTATATCATATCCGAAGGGTGTCCCGGAATGATGTGGATATTCTTATATATGCATCTTGTTAATGTCGGTTACCAGGTGTTCACCATATGAATGATTTTTATCTCTATGTATGGGATGTGTATTGAAATATGAAATCTTGTGGTCTATTGTTACGATTTGATATATATAGGTTAAACCTATAACTCACCAACATTTTTGTTGACGTTTAAAGCATGTTTATTCTCAGGTGAATATTAAGAGCTTCCGCTGTTGCATACTAAAATAAGGACAAGATTTGGAGTCCATGTTTGTATGATATTGTGTAAAAACTGCATTCAAGAAACTGATTTCGATGTATCATATTTGTATTGTAAACCATTATGTAATGGTCGTGTGTAAACAGGATATTTTAGATTATCATTATTTGATAATCTACGTAAAACTTTTTAAACCTTTATTTATGAAATAAAGGTTATGGTTTGTTTTAAAAATGAATGCAGTCTTTGAAAAACGTCTCATATAGAGGTCAAAACCTCGCAACGAAATCAATTAATATGGAACGTTTTTAATCAATAAGAACGGGACATTTCAATTTAGAAGAACCTAAAGTGCTCAGATGGTTGAGATCATGCACAAATATTCGGTATGTTACCAAATGACAAAAATGAAGGAACAACTACTGTTTGCGTAACTATTTGACTCACGTGGTAGCCAAACACACATTTTTGCTTCTGGACGCTTTGTATTTTTCATTTGTGTTTGTTTGTTATAAGAGGTTGGAAGACATTGTAGTGGGATGATTAGTTATTCAGTGAACAAAAATCTTAATTTATGCTTGTAATGTTTGGTTTTACCTTAATAAAGTTACCTACTCATTCTACATTGGCATTATGTGTGTTTGTTTTAATATGCGTGTTTGTTTATTTGAGTACCTGTTATTTGGTTATTTATTATTTATTTTTATTTTTTTTTGCAACATCAATAGATCACTATTCTGTTATTTTATGATTTTCCAATCAACTGTTCAAATATTATATGAACTCCTATTACTTGATCAAATTCAATTTCAATTAAACCCATAAAAAAAACCCCGCGAATTCGCGGGTTTTAAGCTAGATAAATTTAATAATGGCCTTATTTATGCAAATTATTATGAATATAATTTTAATTAGCCTTTTATATATAATGCAATGCAATAGTCGGTTGGCTCTATTAATCGAGTCAACAGTAAGCGTCGATTTATTGGCAACTTGACTATCGCTTAGAGCCTAAATTGAATTCCAGGCAGGATTTAAAACCCATGAAAATTTGATTCTACCATTTTCATGGTGTCTCATTTTTTATTTTTATTTTTATTTTTTAAAATTTTTCCTACTTATAGGTCGGAGGTCCTTTTGGAAGCAATCTCTCTATCCATAGAATATTGAGAGGGATGACTTTCTCTACTCTTGGGAGTGTTTCACTTTGGGTGGAGAAATGACTTGTCTTTTTTCTAGGATAGGGGAAGGATTGTCTACATCTCACTTCCTCCATACCTTGCATATGCGGGATTGGGTTTGTTGTTGTTGTTGTTGTTGTTGTCAGTTGTAGATCTTGTCATTAGGCAACTAGCCTAATCTGAGTCATAATATGCCTTCAATTCAACAACAGAATTACTTGCAAGGAATATACCCTGACCTGGAGCTAGTAATAAGGATCTTAACAAGTGTTTAGCTGCTGAAAGTGAACAGAAGTTGGAGATTGCATAAACCGGATTAGTAATTGAACACTATAAACATATATCAGGTCTACTGATTGTTAAGTATATTAACTTGCCAATTAGCCTTCTATATATCTCTAGATCCTGAAATGGAGTTCCAAAATTTGCTTGAAGTTTGGTATTTGGATTCAGTGGTAACTTGAATGGCATGTAGTTTAGGAGACCATTTTCTTTCGAAAGATTCATAGTGTACTTTGGTTGGCTGACAAAAAGTCATTGATCTGACTTAGACACCTCCAAATCAATAAAATAACTAACCACGCCAAGATCTTTCATATGAAATTGTGACTTGAGTTCATCTTATAATACCTCAATTTGTGCTTAATTGTTTCCTATGATCAGTAGGTCATCTACATATACTAAAATAGCAGTAAAACTTGTATCATCTTTCTTAGTAGACAATGAGTAATCGGCCTTATATTGTTGATGACCAAAAGCTATTAAAGCAAGAGACAACTTAGCAAACCATTGTCTTGGTGCTTGTTTGTAACGACCCTAGATTTTCCGACTTATATTATTAATAATTATTATTAATACTTGCATTTTAATAAATGTATTCTTATACATTTTCCTTCTTACCGTAATTGACTTTCCAATGTCCCGACTCGTCTTTTCGACACGCGCTTTTCACGAATAATATTTCAAATATTATTTACGTTCATGATTAATTATTATTAATTATTCCTAATTAACTAATGTAAGTAGTTAATTACTTGGGCTTTTTACTAATTTGTTGCATACTTATACATGGGCTTATATTAGTAGACTTGGACTATCAAGGCCCACCCTACATTACTTAATGGATTAATTAGTGAGTCCATTATTATGCTAGTGATTCATTAAGATTAAAAACAAAGATTAATTAAGTGTTGGAGACAAGGATGTTTCAAGCATGAATGCACCACCTTCCCATGTATTTAACCTTATACACTTTCCTAGCAAACACCATCCTCCCACACATGAAAGAACCACATTGACTATCCCCTTTAGGAAGCCAAAACCGATCGGTTTGGCATGAGGGAGGGAGATCCACATTTCTTTTTTTTTTTTTGTGTTACATATATGCTAGTTTTACTCCATTCCACACATATCATACTTACACCACTTTTTTTTTTCTCTAGACTTTTTCTCTCTAAATTGTAAGTAAATTTTTTTTTCTTTCTTCTTCCTTCCTTTGTAAATCGCCAAGTATCATCATCACCTTACTTGTTTGTTGTTTGTTGTTAAAGATCAAGCTTTCTAGTTTGTATCTTCATGTAATCTTGATTCTTCCATCCTTTGTTTGATGAGGAATCAAGAACAAGGATCTAAGCTTGTTAGCTTATGGTTCTACACTTGAAATGTTATAAAGATCTAAAGTTCATAAGCTTTAAGATCTTACTTGTGTTCATGTTTTGAAAACTTAAGGTTTATTGTCTTAAGATCCAAGTTTTGACTTGAATCTCCTTAAGTATGAAATAAACATGAACTTGTTACTTGCAACTTTAGTTTATTTCTTCATTTTTTTTTTATATTGTATAATTTTGTTCAAGTATTACTAGTTAAACTTGATCTCATTCTTCTTGAAACCAAAGTTTAAACTTTGTAAGTTCAAGAACATGGAAGTTAAACTTTCTAGTTTTAACTTTATACACTTATGTTGGATCTAAGTTTCTATAGCTTATGGTCTTCCAATTTTGTCTAAAACAAAAGCTTATAAGCTTATATACATTCTACAAGATTAAAATCTAAGTTTCATAACTTATGGTTTTATTAAAGTGAAGATCTAAGTTCTATAACTTAGGGTTTAACTTAAGAACACTAGATCTAGACTTTTTAGTCTAGGATCTTCAAGATCTAACTAAGGTCTAAGTTCTACAACTTAAGATCTTGTTTATTTAGTTTACATTCAAGTTTATAGCTTACTATTACTATTAGAACTCATGTATGTGTCGGATCTAAGATCTTGATGTAACTTTGGTTCATCAACCTTCTTACAACCCTTAAATGAGTTGTGCTATTTATCTTAGACATACACTAGTGTCATGATGGTCAAAACTTGGTTAAGGTAATGCAAACACATCAACGAGTTGTACACTTGAAGCTACAAGCATCAAGGATGAGAACCGTGATGAATATCAAGCACCAAGAATCCCACTGGAGCACTTTGCTTACTATTTTCTGGGTCTGACCAGACTTCCTGGGCTACTGGAAAGTTGATTTCCAGTTAGTTCGGTTCGAGTATATGATTTTCCGTTTAGGCCTCGCCTAAATCCGATATACGGTTTAGGATTTATAGCCTTCCGAAAGTCACTACGCCCTTATAACGTTGTGCTGAAATTTCTGACCTACTCGTACTTAAACCGTCGCCACGGTCAAACGAAGACGAGTTTGGTTCTGAAAATTGGTCAGTGGTTAAAGGACTCATATACGGAGCCATGACCACTGGTCTCACCTCATTTCAGTTTGTGTAGAGGTTGTGGCAGCTGAACGAATCAGCCTTTGTTTTGATCTCTATTCTTGATTGAAACTTACTTTACTCTTTTTGAATGATGATGATACTTAAGACCTAATTTACATACTTTTAAACCTTTGGGAATGATTTACTGACTTAGTAACTTTTGACTTAGGTTGAGGACCTTTCGGACCAACTACTTGCTTACTTATCTCGTATCGACTTTACTACTTTTCAATGTGAGTTATAGCATCCCTTTTTACTTTAACTATTTTGGGAACTGAGAATACATGCGCTTTTTACGTTTTACATACTAGGCACGAGTACTTAAACTTTATATATGTGTGGGTTATATAATGGCATAAACTTTCCCTTTAGCTCGGCAACGTTTATTCATTGGTTTTTGAACCGGTGAACGCGAATCTTAGATATGGATCCATAGGGTTTGACATCCCCACTCGGGCTAGTCGCACTAGCATTTAACGGGTGTTTAATACTTCATAAACTTATGCACTCGCTAAGTGTACTTTTAGGGGGTGATATTTATGTTAAGTTAGTTACCAAGTACCCACGGTTGAGCATATACTTTTCTTACTGTTTTAAAATACGAAATCTCGTGGCCTACCTTACATTACTGTTATAATTAAACTATAGCTCACCAACATTTGTATTGACAATTTTAAGCATGTTTTCTCAGGTGCTTAGAGGTTTGATGCTTCCGCTGTAGTAGTCTTGCTGTGTAGACTCACGCTGCTTTTTTTAGAGATATCTCTGCATGAAACGTTTACCTTGCATTCACAAACTATGTTACTTCTGAACAATGAATTTGTAATGACCATTGTGTCTCGTACTTATGTTAATTGCTTCTATTCGTAGAAGCCTACTACCGTTGTAGAACTTTTGATGTTGGTTAAGACGTCACCTCTTTTTATGAATGCAAACTTATTTTAAAACAGCATATAGTGTTTGACCTTGTAATGATCATGTTGTTGATGATCCGTACACGTTAATTTTGTACGGGGTGTCACATTTGGTATCAGAGCATTGGTTGTAGGGAATTCGGTTGCATTAGTGAGTCTAGACCGAGCCAAGTAGGATTCACTAATAGGACTAATCTACAACTTGTTAGTTTACTTGTTTCTGCGGAACTTGCTGCATGCTACTATTTACTTTTACTGCTATATGCCGTATGCTACTACCTGTTTTCACTACTGCATGCTACTATCTGCTTTCGATTGCATGATACTTCTGTAGGATTTGTTATTATTGCCACGCTATTTACTGCTATAGATGATCTAGACTGTCGTAGTTATTTTGCCTCATTACGTGCTTGCTATATGTCTTACTGACATGGAAAAAGTTATTTTTCCTCGTTCAGATGTCGAAAATTCCACCCATCATCATTGACTTGGAGAGCGACTCAGATTCATCTGCCACCTCGCCTGCTATTGCTGCTGACTCACAGATCCCGTCATCGCTACCCTCCAGCGACTCTGGCGATTCGTCCGCTGGGAGAGTAGCCACGCACCTGACCTGATGATCATCTCAGAAGGAGACGCGGATCCAGAGGAGATTCCAGCTCCAACCAGCCCAGGACTCCCGGAGCCACAACACCATTCTGGTGGTACTGTGATTCCTGGGGGAAATGGGAACGGTCCTTTCCGTAATGAGTATGGACATTGGGCTAGACGCCTTGCTGATGGACGTGTCGTACCGATCCCACCTGGCAGATACCGACTTATGACCACCGGTCAGGCACATCCACCTTCAGATGATTCAGACGATTCATCATCCGACGACTCCAGCGACGAGGATTCTGACGAGGATTCCGAGGAGGACCCTGAGGAGGCGCCCGTGCAGCTGCCCTCTACCCCACCGAAGAAACAGTATCATTTCGATGGTACTGTGATTCCAGGGGTTAACGGAGGTAGACCGTTCGTGGACGCACGTGGACAGTTGGTTAGGGTTACCGCCCGTAAGCTGGTTGTGCCTTACCCTGCTGATCCATTCGTGCGTAAGGTTTCCCGTTATGCACCATCTACTTCTGGTGCTGGACCATCTGCACCACCGGCACCACCTGTACCATCTGCACCGCCTGCCCCACCAGCATCCCCCGTCGTCGAGGAACTGATGAGGGAGGTGCATGTCCTCTGTGCTCGGGTAACTGAGCTCGAGGACCAGGTGTCCCACATGATGGACATCATTTACCCACCGTCACCATAGGGCTATTGTATTAGATTTCACTATGTAATCCCGTTTGTAGTTTCATGTTTTACTCATGTATTGTACAAACCTTATGCGGATGTATGCAACTTTCTTATTAATGAATGGAACTTAGTGTTGTTTAATTTTTGTACGGTGTTCTATTTACGTTACTATATGATGATTTTGTGGTATCTGTATCTAGTTGCAATACTTAATTAACATGTGTTGTGTTGATTCCATGTTGGTTACCATATACCGTATTATTATTTATTGAATGCTGGATTTTGACTTAAGTTGAAATTGCTTGTTTAGAAGATTAATGGCAAACGGAAGAGTTCTAAGGGAAACGCCCACAGCAGCACAGATTGAGGAGATGATAGCTGAATGAGTAGTCGCAGCTATGGCGAATGCCAACCCCCAAGTCCCACCGGCTAACCAGAACATTCATAACGGGTGTACTTATAAGGAATTCCAGAGCTGCAAGCCCCACAATTTCAGTGGTACTGAGGTGCCAGTTGGGCTGACAAGATGGTTTGAGAAGTTGGAATCTGTATTCTGTGTGAGTAACTGCTCCGAAGTGAACAAAACTAAGTATGCCTCCTGTACGCTATCGGACGGCGCTTTAACTTGGTGGAACACCCTTGCTCAGGCTAAGGGAATTGACAAGGCTTATGCTACACTGTAGGAGGAATTTAAGGGGGCTATGATCGAGGAGTATTGCCCCCGAACCGAAATTCAGAAGATGGAAACGAAGTTTTGGGAACTGAAAGTTGTAGGGACTGATCTTGATAACTATAACCGAAGGTACTTGGAGCTAGCTTTGATGTGCCCCACGATGGTTACCCCTGAATTTAAGCGAATGGAATGGTATTTGTGGGGACTTCCCAAGTCCATTCAGGGAAATGTCACCTCTCCGAAACCAGCTGATGTCCCGGAAGCTATGCGCATGGCACACACCCTGATGAATCAAATTACCCAACAAGAGCCAGAGAAAGTGAAGTCAGAATTGGGAGCTAGTAATGGGAAACGTAAGTGGGACAGAAACAAGGGAAAAGGTTTTGATCAAAACCCAGCTAAGAGGTATGAGAATTTTAAAGGAAACAACGACCGGAAGAATCCTAACCTGAACCCTAGCTCGAACCCTAACTACAAAGGTAGCCTCCCGCAGTGCAAGAGATGCTATAAGCATTATAATGGGTACTGTAATGTGGTTTGTGAAAAGAGTAAAAGGACTGGACACATCGGCAAGGATTGCAAGATCAACACCTCAGCTATGAGAACAAATCAGAATGGGCCAAAGAAGTGCTTTGAATGCGGCCAACAGGGTCACTTTAAGAATGAATGCCAGAACAAGAAAAAGGATGGCGGGCTAGCCATGGATGCCCGTGAGGATCCTGACTTGGTCACAGTTATATTTACTATTAATAAACTATTAGCTTCTGTCTTGTTTGATACTGATGCCGATAGGAGTTATGTAGATAGACACTTTTGCTCTAAGATAGATTGGTCGTTTGTACCCTTGGAGGAAAGTATGCTTGTTGAGGTAGCCAATGGAAAACTTGAGAAAGCTGACCAAATTAGCCGAGGAGGTATTATAAACTTAGCTCGTATAGATTTTGAGATTGAATTGATACCCATTAAGTTGGGAAGCTTCGATGTGATAGTTGGTATGGACTGGTTGTCCAAAGTAAGAGCAGAAGTTATCTGTGGTGAGAAGATTCTTCGTATACCTCATGAAGACGGTGTGCCGTTGATTGTTTACGGGGAGAAATGTAGCCCAAAGTTGAACCTTATTAGTTGCATGAAGGCACAAAAGATTATGAAAAATGGGCGTTTTGCTGCTTTAGCGCATGTGAAGAAGTTAGAAACTGGGGAGAAAAGCATAGATGATGTACGAATTGTGAACAAATTTCCCGATGTCTTTCCAGAAGAATTGCCAGGATTACCCCCACCGAGATCAGTAGAGTTTCAGATTGATCTAATACCAGGAGCAGCACCTGTGGCTCGCGCACCTTATCGACTCGCACCTTCCGAAATGCAAGAGTTGCAGAGTCAACTACAAGAACTGCTAGACCGTGGATTCATCCAACCAAGCTCTTCGCCTTGGGGCGCACCTGTTTTGTTTGTGAAGAAAAAGGACGGATCTTTCCGCATGTGTATCCATTATCGTGAGCTGAACAAGTTGACGATCAAGAATCGGTATCCCCTTCCCAGAATTGACGATCTTTTTGATCAGCTGCAAGGATCAAGCGTTTACTCTAAGACCGATTTACGATCAGGTTATTACCAATTGAGGGTAAAGGAGAGCGATGTACTTAAGACTACATTCCAAACTCGTTATGGTCATTATGAGTTTCTCGTGATGCCATTCGGTTTAACCAACGCACCTGCCATGTTTATGGATCTCATGAATCGTGTATGCAAGCCATACCTGGATAAGTTCGTTATCGCCTTCATAGATGATATCCTCATCTACTCCGAAAGCGAAGAAGAACATGAGCAACATCTTCGACTAGCGCTTGAACTCTTGAGACAAGAGCAACTTTATGCCAAATTCTCCAAGTGTGAGTTTTGGTTGAAAGAAGTCCAATTTCTGGGTCATATTGTGAGCGATCAAGGTATCAAAGTTGATCCCGCAAAGATCGAAGCTATCAGCAAGTGGGAAACCCCCACTACTTCGACTCACATCCGCCAATTTTTAGGCCTCGCCGGTTATTATCGAAGGTTCATTGAAGGTTTCTCTCTGATTGCGCGCCCATTAACCGCACTGACTCACAAAGGGAAGAAATTCATTTGGACAACCGAGCAAGAGTTAGCATTCCAAACCCTGAAGCAGAAGTTAACCACCGCACCTATCTTATCACTTCCTGAAGGCAGTGACGATTTCGTCGTATATTGTGATGCCTCGAAAAATGGTTTTGGTTGCGTATTGATGCAAAGAGCGAGGGTCATTGCTTATGCTTCTCGTCAACTGAAGATTCACGAGCGAAACTACACTACTCATGATCTCGAACTTGGAGCCGTTGTCTTTGCGCTCAAATTGTGGAGACACTATCTTTATGGAACTAAAAGTACTATCTTCACCGACCACAAAAGTCTTCAGCACATATTCGATCAGAAACAACTAAACAGGAGACAGCGACGATGGATCGAGATGCTGAACGACTATGATTGTGAACTTCGTTACCATCCTGGCAAGGCAAATGTTGTAGCCGATGCCTTGAGACGAAAGGAGAGGACTGTACCTCTTCGTGTTCGGGCCCTGAACATCACCATTCATTCGAATCTCAATAGCCAGATCCGAGTAGCCCAAGATGAGTCTCTCAAGGAGGAGAATATTTCCCAAGAACGCTTGAACATTCTCGTCTCTCGATTTGAGGTTAAGGAGACTGGACTCCGATACTTCGCCGGAAGAATTTGGGTGCCTAGTTATGGGGATTTGCGGAGCCTCATTCTGGACGAAGCCCACAAGTCAAGATATTCGATTTATCCCGGAGCTAGTAAGATGTACCACTATCTCAAGGAACAGTATTGGTGGCCTAATCTTAAGAAGGATGTTGCTACTTACGTTGGAAAGTGTTTGACTTGTTCAAAGGTTAAGGCCGAACATCAAAGGCCATCTGGGTTACTTCAGTAACCAGAAATCCCGCAATGGAAGTGGGAAAGGATAACGATGGACTTCATCATGAAACTACCAAAGACGGTGGGCAGATACGATACCATCTGGGTTATCGTTGACCGTCTTACCAAATCTGCACACTTCTTAGCCATGAAAGAAACGGATACGATGGAAAAAATTATAATGACCCGTCCTAATCCATCTGGACGAATACATTACATTTGGTTACATCGCGAGGTACTTGACCTCTATATGATACATTTTACAAACATTGCATTCGTTTTGAAAAGACAAACTTTCATTACATCGGAAGTTGATGGCTTGCATACCATTTCATAATATATCCAACTATAATTGACTTAATAATAATCTTGATGAACTCGACGACTCGAATGAAACGTCTTTTGAAATATGTCATGAATGACTCCAAGTAATATCTCTAATATGAGCAAATGCACAGCGGAAGATTTCTTTCATACCTGAGAATAAACATGCTTTCAAGTGTCAACCAAAAGATTGGTGAGTTCATTAGTTTAATCATAATTGATCATTTTCATCATTTTTAATAGACCACAAGATTTCCATTTCCATTTCGCATAAATATACGTCCCATGCATAGAGACAAAATAATCATTCATATGGTGAACACCTGGTAACCGACCTTAACAAGATGCATATAGAATATCCCCATCATTCCGGGACTCCCTTCGGACATGATAAATTCGAAGTACTAAAGCATCCGGTACTTTGGATGGGGCTTGTTAGGCCCAATAGATCTATCTTTAGGATTTGCGTTAATTAGAGTATCTGTTCCCTAATTCTTAGATTACCAGACTAAAAAGGGGCATATTCGGTTTAATAATCCAGCCATAGAATGTAGTTTCATTTACTTGTGTCTATTTCGTAAAACACTTATAAAAGCAGCGCATGTATTCTCAGTCCCAAAAATATATATTGCAAAAGCATTTAAAAATGGAGCAAATGAAACTCACTATCCAATATTTTGTAGTAAAAATATTCATACGACGAAACTGAACAATGCAGGGTTGACCTCAGATTCACGAACCTATATCATTTATATATATATTAACACACATAATTGTAATCGAACAAATTTATATATATATATATATATATATATATATATATATATATATATATATATATATATATATATATATATATATATATATATATATATATAAATCTATTAGTTATATCATTTTTATATTAATAACCTATATGTTTCATATATTCATTTTATATATTTAAAATAAATAAAAATATAAATTTTATTATGTTATATGTATTAAATATATTTTTGTATATATATATACATATCGTTTGTTTGTTAAAATTATAATAATTCTAAAATAATGTTAGTAATGATAAAAATAATAATAATGATAATGGAGTTAAAAAATGATACCTTTAATATAAATGATAAAATGATAACTTTAATAAAAATGGTACTTTTTAATAAAAATGTTAATTTTAATAATAATGAATAATAATAATAATAACTATAAAAATAATGATTTTACTAATACTTATGATAATAATAATAATAATAATAATAATAATAATAATAATAATAATAATAATAATAATAATAATAATAATAATAATAATAATAATAATAATAATAATAATAATAATAATAATAATAATAATAATAATAATAATAATAATAATGATAATAATAATAATGATAATACTAATAATAATAATAATGATAATATTAATAATAGTTTTAATAATAATGATAATCTTAATAAAATGATAATTTTAATAAAAATGATAATTTTAATAATAATGATGTTAAAAAAAATGATACTTTCTAATAAAAATGTTATTTTCAATAATAATGATATTAATATTAATAATAATAATCTAATAGTTAACATAACACTAATATCAATAATTAATAATAATAATAATAATAATAATAATAATAATAATAATAATAATAATAATAATAATAATAATAACAACAACAATAATAATAACAATAATAATAATAATAATAATGACTACCTCAAAAGAAAGGCCTTTTAAAAAAAATTAACGCCACTGCCCGGGCTCGAACCCGAGACCTCTCGGTTAAACACAAACAACACGAACCACTGCTCCGTTTTATAATTTCTGTTTTAATTCGTCACTTAAACCTATTTAACCCATATTTTCTGTTTGATTTTCTTCTTAATTTAAAAACCCTAATCCTCATCTTTAACATGATCTTTAATCATTGTTATCTCGTTGTAATATCCTACCATCATCGTCACTTCCATAGTCACGATTATCATTAGTTCATAAATATCATCAACAACAATCAACATCATCATTTCGTTTATGATCAGATATCATCATCACAGGAGCCATCTTCTTCCCCCATCATCTTCGTCATCAACAATTTTCGTGACCCATCATCATCGTCTTCAACCTCATCATCATACTTAGAATCATCACATCATAATTATCATCTATATCATGTATTATTTCACCCTAATTATCATCGTAATTTTTATTAGACAATGTATCATGAATTGGAACGTAGCTGTACCAAATGTTCGGAGTTAATTTCATGTTTACAAACCGTTACTAGGTAGTCCAGCAGGTTTCATCAGGCCCAACTAGTAAGATTGGATCTCAAGAAGTAATACGGCCCAACAAAATGAATATCGGTCCAGTAGTAAAAGGGAAATCTCAGCCCAATCATGGAGGAAGTTTTGGTATTAAAACAAGATGACAGGAACGAATTGATCAATCAGGTTACAGCCGTATCTTTACAGCTCATCATCAATTTATTTGTCATCATCATAAAGCACTTGATATCTTCATCTTAACAACAAGTGGGAGTTGCTTTGGTGCTTTCGGTTAAAAAGGAAAAGTAATAACACCTAATAAAGGCACGTCACTTTCAGTTTGCAACAACTCCTCAATCGCTCAAGTAGTATTTATAAATAAGTCAAGTAACAGTTTGGTCTTGATTTGAGCCGCCAGGAACGAACTGAAAGGTGGTAATGTTCGAAATAAAACAGTAAGTAAGTAATGAAGCAGCAGTAATCTCCTTTGATTAATGGTGTTCGATGAAAGTGGTGTTCAAATTGTTGAGGATCGTATTATAGCAGTAACGGAAATAATTGAATGGTGATGAAGGTGGTTAATTGATTGAAGTGGGTTTCGAACAATTCGTAGTAGCATCGTGATCACGTATAATATGGCTTGTGGTGTACAGGGGTTTGGGTTTTTCGAATAATAACAGTAACAAGGTTTGGGTCGAAGGATTGATAGTAGGGTTTAGTGTTGGTGGTATGTATCGAACCAAACAAGAAGATAGAAACGGAATCGTTAGTAGCAATAGTGACTAGCAAACAAGAGTGGGTTGTACATGGTGATCATTTATGGTGTTCAAGGTGGTGAAGTAAAGTGGTTGTAGGTGGAAGGGGGTTTTTGTGTTGAAGAAGGTGATCGATGGGCTGCAAAACAAGAAAGAAAAGAAATGTTTAATGGTGAGATGATGCTATGGTGGGTTTCCTTCTTTTGATGAACCAAAGGTGATAGCTGATGGTGAGTTGTAAATGTAGTGTTATGGTGATAGATGGTGGCTCGTCGGGTTGGAAGGTTTCATTAAAAGGGAAACAACAAGAAGGAAGTGGTGATCTTCGAATAGAAATTAGAAACGGTACCTTAGTAACGAGTTGGTGGTGGTATTCGAATGCTAAAACAAAAATGATAATAAGAGTGGCACCAATTTCAATGATGGTCATGATTGGTGATCGAGATGATGTGGTGGTTCTCGGTTAACACAACACCCAGAGAGTATTCAGTGGCGGTTTGATTTCAAGTGGTGTTGTTAGAAGGTAAATGGTGTTGTGGGTGATGGTTATGGTGGCTCGTAAGAGAGTAATGAAGATAGAAAGATATGGTTGGTATCTTTGTATATATCTCATAAATAGATAGTGAAAAGAAACAATATTTAATTGTTATCAATAATATACATTCAGTGGGAGGCCAGAAATCACGAGCAGAGCAGAGAAAAGATGAAACTGATATAGATAGCTAACCGAATATGCACCTTTATCGATTTATATATATTATAATATAAATCTTAATGGTTTTTGTTTGGTTGATTGTACGAATAATTCAATTGAAAAGTAAGCGCTGGAAAGTGAAAAATAAAAGGAAGGGAAAACAGAAAATGTGATTTTTGTGCAAGTGGAAGAATAGAATATAAATGATCCAAATTAATACGAAGTAATGATTCAAATTAAACAGTGTTCGAATAATAATAATAATAATATAATAATATAATATAAATATAAACGTGTGATTCTTAAAGCTGTCCCTCATGTCTACCGACGGTTCTAACTAGGGTATTATTTCGTACTCCATTGAAAATTAGTGGCGGATAAAAGTATTCAGAAAAATCCCAAGTAAAAATGTACGAAGTATTAAAATTCATTTTAAGATAATTAAATGTATTTTTAGCAACTTTAAAATTTATATCGCTTAATTTCAGACTAACGTTTATTAGTAAATTTTCATAATTTCATATTTACTTGTTTAATATCAGTCGAACAATAAACGAGTGTTATTTTCGATTACTAAATAAATTCGAAACCACATCTATATATTAGATATACTTCATATAGATATGTTTTTAATAATAATTATTATATATTATTTTTATTTTACAATATTAATTTTCATCATTACATTATATAATATTTCAAATTATATTTGCAATTACCATTTATATGTATATATATATATATATACACACACATATCTATTTACAAATAATTGTTCATGAATCGTCGAGAGCAGTCGAAAGTCAATTGAATATATGAACATCGTTTCAAAATTTTCTAGACTCAACATTACATACTTTGCTTATCGTATCGAAATCATATATAGATTAAGTTTAAATTTGGTCGGAAATTTTCGGGTCGTCACAGTACCTACCCATTAAAGAAATTTCGTCCCAAAATTTGATTGGGATCGTCATGGGTAACAATAAGAATGTTTTCATGACGTATATGTGTTGTAAAATAAAGTTTTATCATCATCGAGTAATATAGATAAAACAATTCGATTATTCGAAGCGTATGAGTGAAGTTATCACAAAGAGTGAATTGAAGAAATAAAGTTTCGTCTTAACTTTTGACGTAGTCTTGGTTGAATTCCGGAATTCAAGAGATTTAAAGAAAATCTTCGAAATCTAAAAGATTTGATTCTTCGGCGAGTAAGGAAATTAAGATCTCTATAATTAAATACGGTGATCTGTCTCGATTACTCTGTCTGATATTTACATTATAAATTACACTCTTCCGTTCCATTATTCTCCCCATTCCTATACTTTCTTTCTTAGTTCGTACATCCAAAAGATTGTGAAAATACCTAATCCAGTTCTGATCCTTGTCCTTATCCTTACTATAGCAACAATCATTCTCCTTTTCCAACTTCCACCGGAGGAATCTGCTTACTTCTACTTCGCCCTTGGAGTTATAGTGTTTTTAATTCTCCCGTGTCTTTATGTTGCGATAAACATTGATATACACGGTTTGTAATTTCACGTTGTTATCGGGCTGTATATTTTCTCTTATATTTCGGAGTTTCATGCTTTTTTTTTCCTTCCCGACTTTAAGTCAAGCGAATAATGGTCTAGAATTTGTAGATAGGAAGTTCCAAATGATCATAATATACTATGCAGAAAGGAAAGGTAATAGCATGATTTGATTTGTCGAATTACCAGCGAGAAAAATAGAACTACCAAGTAATTATGTTCTTGATATGTTTAGAGATGAAATAGAATGTAAGAGTCGTGTAACATGGCACCTGATGACGTTATGGTCTGTGAATCATCAAATTCCATTAGAAACTCAGCATGACTTACTGTAATATAATCACGTTGATCAAGTGTCATTATATTATACTAATTCATGCATCAATTTCTTTACATTTCTCCAGAATTCATTCATAAATTAAACTTAGATTTTATAGAAGTTTCCAATATAATGAAACACAGGAAGCACGAAGATGTATATAATTTCGGACGAGATTATTTATGAAAATATCGAAGATATTTATGATGATATTTTGGAATTTCTAAGTTCGATGGTTGATGAAGAAAGCTTTTCCGCAAGATTTTAACATGAGTACGGAGCAAGATATTCGTTGAAGGTTTCATCGGATCCAGAATTACCTGGTTTCTTTGAATATATGGTATGGTCCTTGTATTTGGCCTTGGTCTCCTTCATGGTTTGCTCAATCTATTTTTCAGTACCAAATTTTCTATCGAGCATTTCTAACACTCCCTTCTTTATCATCAAACTTTTGGCCGTTTAGACCATCTACAATTTTTCTGTTTCCTCTGCATTTAATGATACCATATCTGAATCATCGGTTATCAATTCGAGGTGGTTTCAAGAGTATTGTGTTTTTATATGATTAAACACTGATAGTAGTATGGTGGAATATAAAAGGTTTCTCGGTAACAATAAAAGAGCACGCATATATATCAAGGTTATAATAAGGTTGTTTCGAACGAAAAGTCGAAGTTGACTTGCTGGAGCTGTGATAATATTGGCTAATTTGAAAAAGAATTGCAATGTTATTTTCGGTAATACCAATGCCAAAGGAGTTAGCACAGATACATGTTAATCTTTTACTCAGGTTCCGAGTGTTTTCAGGTGCATAACTATATGCATCATCTTTTCTTCCGTAGATGAAATGCGGTTGGTTCATCCTCTGGATTGAGGTGTTTTTAAGAATCATGAAATGTTTGAACGCTGATTGTAATCGTCAAGATACAAATGGGGTTTAAGATGAGATCAAGTGGCAAACTTGAAGAAATGTTTAGTTTCATATGTTATTATCAATATTTTAATTCATTTTAATTGTCCAATGTTATTAGTCCACAGTCGATAGTCCACAGTTAACAGTCCATTAATTCATATATAGTTTAATATATAATATTCGAATTAATTAATACGTATCGTGACCCATGTACATGTCTCAGACTCGATCACAACTCAAAGTATATATATTATTATATAATCAACCTCAACCCTGTATAGAGAACTCGATCATTACTGCATATAGAGTGTCTATGGTTATTCCAAATAATATATATAGATGACGTCGATATGATATGTCAAAACATTGTATACGTGTCCCGATATTTAAAGTGCATAAAAATAAATAACAAAAATTAAATGACGATAAATAAAATTGCGAGAATTAAAATTGCGATAAATAAATTGCGATAAATAAATGTAAATAGGAATTAACAGTTAGCTAGGAACAGTTAGCTAGGATTTTGTTAGCGTGGATTCTTAACAAACAAAATTTCTCATAGTTAATTTGTTTATTTCTAACAAATTTTATTTTTGTCCAATGTTTTCTTCATTATGCCACTTGTTGGATTCTGATAGGTCAAAATCCAAATATGAAATTGAATGAAAATAGTTATTCTGCGGTGAACGGATACGTATATCTATGGATGTAAGTAGGGTGGTGAATGACTATTAAATCAGATTCAAAGAATGTACAGTGTAACTTATTAATGTGAAACTAAATATTCCTCGGGTATTACCTACCCGTTAAAATATTTTCACCATTAACAGTTTGTACAAAAGAATTTTTAATTACAACTTTTATGAAAACATATATACATATATATTTTCTTCAGATGTAATTATGGATTTAATGAGTTATTATGATATTAATCTCATTTGCATTTCGGTTGGCACTAGAATGAATAATCTTTAAAACTTTAGAGATTACATAATCGTCATGTAAAATGAAGATAAATGATGTAGAACGATTCGTAGAACGATGATTATGTTCGAGGTATGGATTATGATGTTGAGAAGTGTGATGTTGAAACATGGGTTGTTGGTGGTACTGGTGTTGATGTTGATGGTACTGTTGGCACTGGTGATGTTGCTGAAGTTGGTAGGTTTTGCACCACATTTTCCAAAAAAATTATTACTCAGGCGTGAAGCTCGTTGACTTCTTCGATTACTCCGGGATGATTGTCGGTAAGAACGAGCGGATAAATAAGATCTAGAATTTGGTATAGTATATAATCTTGACGAGATACTCTGGAAATGAGGCTGAAAATGGTGTTTCGGATAGGTTCACCGGTAAGTGCTTCAGGTTCTTCGCCAAGAGGGCAATATGGTGGATGAAAGGGATCACCTTCTTCTTGTCTCCAATGATTTAGTAGACTACGAACCCATCCCTAATTCATCCAGAATAGATGATGGCTAATTGGTTGATCCATTCCAGTCACACTCCTTTCGGAACTTAAGTAAAACTCCATATCGGAATCTGAGGGACTTGAACTAGTGACGAGTTCTATTTCGTACGATTGAATAAAGGATTTTTCGATATGAAATGATTTTCAGATATCAGATGATATTCTATTTACATAGAATACCTATACATAGTACAGAAGATCCCGTAAATTACGGAGGGAAATAAGGAAACGTGTTAGATAAAGTCTACAGTAATAGATACGCTAAGATATGGATTAGCAGATACACTAAGATATGAATTTGTTTATACACTATTCATGCAATCAATGCAGTACGATGTGTCTAGACTAAGAATGATAAGCAGGTAATTTTCGACACGAAATGATAAGCAAAACTTTTGACATGCAGACACGGTCGAAGTCCAGACTCACTAATGCATCTAAACAACTATCAGTTAGACACACTAATGCAAGACCTGGTTCGCTAAGACCACCGCTCTGATACCACCTATAATGACCCGTTCTAATCCATCTGGACGAATACATTACATTTGGTTACATCGCGAGGTACTTGACCTCTATATGATACATTTTACAAACATTGCATTCGTTTTTAAAAGACAAACTTTCATTACATCGGAAGTTGACGGCATGCATACCATTTCATAATATATCCAACTATAATTGACTTAATAATAATCTTGATGAACTCGACGACTCGAATGCAACATCTTTTGAAATATGTCATGAATTACTCCAAGTAATATCTCTAATATGAGCAAATGCACAGCGGAAGATTTCTTTCATACCTGAGAATAAACATGCTTTCAAGTGTCAACCAAAAGGTTGGTGAGTTCATTAGTTTAATAATAATTGATCATTTTCATCATTTTTAATAGACCACAAGATTTCCATTTCCATTTAGCATAAATATACGTCCCATGCATAGAGACAAAATAATCATTCATATGGTGAACACCTGGTAACCGACCTTAACAAGATGCATATAGAATATCCCCATCATTCCGGGACTCCCTTCGGACATGATAAATTTGAAGTACTAAAGCATCCGGTACTTTGGATGGGGCTTGTTTGGCCCAATAGATCTATCTTTAGGATTCGCGTCAATTAGAGTGTCTGCTCCCTAATTCTTAGATTACCAGACTAAAAAGGGGCATATTCGGTTTAATAATCCAGCCATAGAATGTAGTTTCATTTACTTGTGTCTATTTCGTAAAACAGTTATAAAAGCAACTGATATTGCTTTAAACATACATATATTCCGACGCAATATCATTTATATTTCATCAGCTTTTACCGAAACGAAGACATTCAAAGGTATTATTCACGAGAAAAACGACAAAAGTAAACACGAGCTTGAAGTTTGATAAAACAACGATAAAAACGACGGATTTAAACCAAATATGTATCAAGATAATGTTTACCCGAATGCAAGTTTAAGATGATCGAAGAGAAGAGTTCAAATAAAAAGTTCCAAGTCGATATACGGAAACACGGGATCAACAGAGAACAAAACATAAAATAAAAATAAAAAAACTGTTGGCTATTCTTACGCGAAACGTGTGAAGGTCTACGCGAAACGCGTAGTATTTAAGCCTTACGCGGAACGTGTGGGTATCTACGCGAAACGCGTAATAGTCTGTCCAGATCCAGATTCAAATGCAAATGGGACGGTTGCTTTTATGTTTTAATATCGATTCTTTTTCAAGTGGTACAGCAAAGATGATACTTTTGACCTACTACACAAACTCTCAAATGCTATAATACTGATACTAGTTCAAGACAGAGATACTACACCAATTACTTAACATCATAATTTATTACTTTAGTTACTATTTTTGTATTTTCAAGTACTCCGTATAATTTAGTTCTGTACCAAATTAATTTTTAAGTTTGAAGAATTAGGGTAGTTTCAAATATTAAGGGTGTATTGTTCGTGATTAAGGGTATTATTGTTCGCGCTAAAGGGGTATTATTATTGTAATTTTCTACCGTTTAAAGTAAATGAGAGTGAAGATTTTCATAAGTATATTCTATTAAAATTATTGTTATCAATTTTTATCGTTATTATTATGTTTGTATATTTATATTTTACGTTTTCCCTAGTATAATGAGTCGCTAATTTCCCTAGTGTTTGCTTAGATGTAGAGCCCCTAGTGAAATGGATTGTTATCATTTGTAAAAATTAAAAGGTAACTTTAGTATTTTTAACATTGAGCCTAATTAAAAGAACCATTATTATGTATTTGGATATTTAACCCCTGTCACTTAATTTGTTAGATTAAAATAACGAAAGTAATTTTTATTTATATAAATTAAGCTTCAACATTAAAAGTGATCTAGACGAACTTATGACTAATTTACTAACACTAAATTAAAAGTAAGGTTCGGTGGTTTGGGTAATATCACTAGTCATATAATAGTGAAATTGTAAAAAGGGAAACCATTATGATTTGGGTTGTGGCGAAGGTCAAAACTGGGTTGGGTCTCAATTTAAATACTTAAGGACTAGTAACTATCTAAATATAATCCAATGAAAATTAGATTTAATTTAGTTAGTCAAAACTTATTATTTATTCGAAAGGAAAATATAAGTTTTATACTAAACATTTTAATACGAGCTTAAACTTAAAACAATCCATGGATCTAGAGGTGACACATTTAAGTAAACACTCCCTATTTATATATTGCTAATTATTATTATTATTATTTACGTTTATTTATTCAGTAAAGTAAAACTAAAAAAATTATTACACAACATTATAATTCAATTTATTCGTCACTGTTTTGTCACATCAATCATATCATACGCGGAACGCGTATAATTCTACACGATACGCGTATATTTTAAATCATACGTGGAACGCGTATAATACTACGCGAAACGCCTAAGTATAAATACGAATACTGTAGCAAATTAGGTTAAAATTTAGGGTTTTAAATATTTTATTATTATATTTAAGTTTTTAATTTATAATTAGTATTAATTATTATAATTTTCTTTTATACATGTTTTAATCTTACTAATTAGTATTAATTATTATAATTTATAGTTAGTAATTAGTTTATACTTAGTTAATTATTATAATTCCTATTAAATTATATTAATTTAGTTAAAACATGTTATTTAGTCAATTTAAATAAATTTATAATATAATTGCTCAAAACAAAATTCTAATCAATTAGTTTTATTAAAAGTTATTATTCTATTAACTATCATTTAGTAATAAACTTATTAGAATAACTTCAATTAATTCACTTTTAAGTTAATAATTATAAATAATGTATTCGTATAAATTAATAAGTAGTTCAATTAAATTAGGATTAAGTTATAATTTATTATTATTATGTAGTATTATAAATTCCTAATCCAAAACCCCCTTTAAATAAGTTTAACTTCAAAAACTATTAAAAAACCATTGAACACTGTCTCCCTGTGGAACGAACCGGATTTACCAACAAACTAAACTACACAGATAGGATCAGTTGCCTATATATGTTTGAAACCAACCTAAAATCGTTAAAATACATATATACAATAAATCAATTCGTGTAACAAAATAACTCAAATCCGTTCATAAATAAAGGTACTGTTTCAAAGCATCAACTTTTTGGCGCCGCTGCCGGGGAGCGGTTTTCGTTCATAAAAATTTTAATAGACTTTAGGTTATTCGATCCTTTTATAGGAATTCATTCCTAGAAAAGTTTTTAGTGTTATGATAGAAATTAATGCATGAATTTACGTTCCTCCAACACTGAATTAACTCCTCCGTATCCTGAACCCGAAAGAGAATTTCACGAAAACTTAAGAGCTCAAGAAGTAGAATCTCTCGCCGAGGATTTAGAATCACTTTCATTAGATTCTAACTCTGAACCAGATATTCAACAAATCATAGAACCAGATATGGCTGTTACAAATCAAACGATGGAAGCATTAATGAAGGCGACAAGAACAGGTCAAGGCCACGCAATTATTCAACCTACGATGACTGACGGCTTTGAAATAAAAGGTCAATTCCTTCACATGGTGACTAATACATGCCAATTCGGTGGAGCTCCAAATGAGGATGCTAACGAGCATCTTCATAAGTTTGTAAGCATTTGCAAACTATTCAAAATTAAGGATGTCTCCGATGAAGTCGCATGTTTGAAAATCTTTCCATGGTCCTTAAAGGACGATGCAAGAGATTGGCTAGACTCATTACCAAAAGGTTATATCAAAAACTGGAATGACATGATGGACAAATTTTTGTCAGAATTCTTCCCTGCTTCAAAAGCAGCAAAATTGCAAAGTGATATAAATCACTTCAAACAAAAGCTTAACGAAACCCTTTATGAAGCTTGGACCCGATTCAACAAAATGCTTAGGGTATGTCCTCAACACGGGTTGAATACATTCCAAAAAGTCCAAATATTCAATAAAGGAGTAAATGTTGCTACTAGAAAAGATATCGATGTTGCAGCTGGAGGTTCGATAATGAAGAAAATGCCAGAAGACGCTCACACAATCATTGCTGATATAGCAGCACATTCCCATAATTATCATCAAGAGATAGAATTCTCTAGATCATCAACCGTTGCTAATATCTAAAGCAATGATGAAATTGCTTCTTTAAAAGTAGAATTCTCTAGATCATCAACCGTTGCTAATATCTAAAGCAATGATGAAATTGCTTCTTTAAAAGTAAAAATGGCAAATCAAGCAAGACAAATTGAGAAAGTAACCAAGGAAATGCATGCTATCAGGGTAGGATGTGAAATGTGCCAAGGCCCCCATCTTACTAGAGATTGTGATAAAACAACGATGGAAGAGCAAGCAAATTTCCTAGGATACTTGCGAAAAGGTGAAATGAATTTCAACGATTTCCCAGCGATAGAAGCAAATAACCAAAAATATCCTCCAATTAACAACTATCAAACAGGAGGACCTTCAGGTTTAAATAATAATAACTATCAAGGAGGAAATCCGGTTTACCAAAACAACCGGAATTTCCAAAATCAAAATCAAAGAAATACACCACCAGGTTACAATAACCTAAACAACCGAAATCAACCTCAACGAATTTATCAAAATAATTTCCAACACAATCAACCACAACCACAAGAACTTATACAACCACAACCCGAGAAGAAATCCGGTTTAGAAGATCTCTTAAGAGATTTTATGGTTAAGCACGAGCAAACTGCGGAAATTCAAACTCAAAAAATTCGAAATCAACAAGCTACGATTCAGAATTTAGAAAGAGATGTTGGAAGGATCTCACAGTTACTATCAGAGAGGCCACCAGGCGCTCTCCCCTCAAATACTCAAGTGAATCCCAACAACAATCAAACAAGGAATGAGCATGTAAATGCTATAACTACTAGAAGTGGTTTAACTGTTAACCCAGAAACTAGTAAGACCTCAGAAGTTCCTTTATCTTCTCCTATTTTACAAGAACCTGTTGATATAGATGAGCATGTTGAGAAAAAACAAGAAAAAGATGATCCACCTGAGATCATATCAAAGAAAAGTGAAGAACCACCATTGATGGTGCACAAAGCACCTATTTCATACCCGAAAGCATTAAAGAAAGACAAGCTCGCGAGCCAATATCAAAAATTTGCAGATATGATCAAGCAAATTAGCATTAACATGCCACTCTCGGAAGTTCTTAGGGGTATGCCACTCTCGGAAGGTTTATTAAGGATCTCATAGCCGATAAAGGTAAATATGAAGAAGTTTCAACCACATTCCTCAATGAGGAATGCTCAGCGATTTTGCAAAAGCAAAAGATGCCACCAAAACTTGGAGATCCTGGTAGTTTCATTATTCCGTGTCTGATGGGAGATTCAGTAATGTACGATGCATTAGCTGACTTAGGCGCAAGTATCAATCTTATGCCACACTCCTTATACTTAAAACTAAACCTAGGTGATCTAAAACCAACTAGGATGTGTATACGCCTAGCAGATAGAACTTTTAACTATCCTATTGGTATTGCCGAAAACCTACCAGTTAAAGTCAATCATTTAATCTTTCTTGCCGACTTCGTTGTCCTTGAAATGGAAGAAGATAGCAAGGTTCCCCTAATTCTAGGGCGACCATTTTTAAATACCGCTGACGCAATTGTGCGTTTTAAAGACAAAAAGCTTAGTCTAGGTGTAGGGGAAGATAGAGTTACCCTAAACATAGATAAAGCTATGAAACAACCTATCTCTTCCGATGACGAATGTTATAAGGTAGATATTTTTGATTGTTGTGTCGAAAAAGAATTACAAGAATTACTAAATGTCGACACCTCGAACTTCACCTCAATGAGTGAAGGTGATGAATTCGATGTAGAACTCGAACTTGACAAATTATTGAAAGTAGTAATCGATGAAGATTGTTGTGAGGAAGAAATTCCCAAGGAAGATGAACCCTTTGAAGATATTACCGATGGTAACAGGTTCCGAATAAAATCTTCCTTGGAAGAACCACCAACCTTAGAGCTTAAAGAACTCCCAGAACATTTGGAGTATGCTTTTCTCCAAGGTACATCACAATTACCTGTTATAATTTCATCAAAACTTTCCAATGACGAAAAGAGTAGGTTAATGTCCGTTCTAAAAACTCATAAGAAAGCAATTGCTTGGAAAACAACCGATATTCCAGGGATTAATCCAGCTTATTGTACTCATAAGATTCTAATGGAAGAAGATTTTAAACCCGTGGTACAAAGACAACGAAGGTTAAACCCTAACATGAAAGAAGTTATCAAGAAGGAGGTTATCAAGTTACTTGATGCCGGGTTAATATACCCTATATCCGATAGCCCATGGGTTAGTCCTGTACAAGTAGTACCCAAGAAAGGAGGTACAACTGTCATTCTTAATGATGATAATGAACCTGTTACTACAAGAACAATCACTGGCTGGGGAGTCTGTATAGACTACCGTCGTTTAAACGACGCCACAAGGAAAGATCATTTCCCACTTCCTTATATTGACCAAATGGTAGAACGTTTAGCGGGAAAATAATACTATTGTTTCCTTGATGGATTCTCCGGTTATTTTCAAATTTCCATTGATCCAAAAGACCAAGACAAGACAACATTTACTTGTCCATTTGGTACATTTGCATATCGACAAATACCGTTCGGATTATGCAACGCGCCAGGCACCTTTCAAAGGTGTATGATGGCAATATTTCATGACATGATAGAAGGAAGTATGGAAGTCTTTATGGACGATTTCTCTATTTTTGGAGACTCCTTCGATTCATGCCTTTCCACCCTCGAGCGAATGTTAATTCGTTGTGAGGAATCAAATCTTGTTTTAAATTGGGAAAAATGCCACTTCATGGTGAAGGAAGGCATTGTTTTAGGACACAAGATTTCTTGAGATGGAATGGAAGTAGACAAAGCTAAGATCGATGTAATATCAAAGCTTCCTCCTCCAACTAACGTTAAAGGAATTCGAAGTTTCTTAGGTCATGCGGGATTCTATCGACGATTCATAAAGGATTTTTCCAAAATCGCTAGACCCATGACTAAACTTCTCGAGAAAGACAGTACATTCGACTTCAATGACGAATGCTTACAAGCTTTCTCAATTCTAAAAGATAAACTTACAAATGCGCCCATTATGGTATCACCCGACTGGTCCAGACCTTTCGAGCTAATGTGTGATGCTAGTGATTTCGCGATGGGAGCTGTTTTAGGTCAACGTCAAGATAACAAATTTCAACCAATCTACTACGCAAGTAAAATGCTTACAGGAGCTCAGTTGAATTACACGACTACTGAGAAGGAGCTCCTTGCAGTAGTTTTTTCTTTCGATAAGTTTAGATCTTACTTAGTGTTATCTAAAACAATTGTTTATACCGATCATTCAGCCCTAAAGTACTTATTCAAAAAGCAAGATGCTAAACCTAGAATAATTCGTTGGATTCTACTCCTACAAGAATTCGACATTGAAATTAAGGATAAAAAAGGTGCTGAAAATCTCGCTGCGGATCACTTATCCCGTCTTGAAAATCCTAACTTAGAAACACTCGACGAATCTGTTATTCACGATACTTTTCCAGACGAGTTCCTTATGAGAATTGAAATAGAAGAAGAAATTTCATGGTTTGCGGGCTATGCTAATTATCTAGCCGCAGGAATTCTTGTTAAAAATCAAACTTATCAGCAAAAGAAGAAATTCTTTGCTGATCTGAAGTTTTACTTTTGGGAAAGCCCTAACCTCTTTCGTATAGGGGCTGACCAAGTTATTCGTCGATGTGTATACGGCAAAGAAGCGCAACAAATTCTAGAGCACTGTCATGAAGGACTGGCCGGTGGACATTTCGGACCAAGCTATACAGCCAAAAAGGTTTTTGACTCAGGTTTTTACTGGCCTACAATTTTCAAAGATGCATATAATATGATAAAAACTTGTGATGCTTGTCAAAGATCTGGAAATATCTCCAAGAGAGACGAAATGCCACAACAAAGCATCTTAGTATGCGAAGTATTTAACATTTGGTGTATTGACTTCATGGGTCCATTCCCCACTTCTAACAAATGCAAATACATTCTCGTTGCAGTCGATTACGTTTCTAAATGGGCTGAAGCAAAAGCCCTACCCACTAACGATGCTCGAGTTGTTGTCAGTTTTCTTAAAAATCTTTTCTCGCGTTTTTTGATTCCAAAAGCATTAATCAGTGATCGTGGAACTCATTTTACAAATCAACTACTCGAGAAAGTGCTTAAAAGGTACGGAGTTAATCATCGTTTTTCAACTTCTTACCACCCTCAAACGAGTGGTCAAGTTGAAAACACAAACAGAGGTCTTAAACAAATTTTAGAAAGAACTGTTAAAAATAATCCAAAAATCTGGCATCGAAAACTAGATGATGCACTTTGGGCATTTAGAACTACATTCAAAACGTCCATCGGTACTACACCTTTCCGATTGATTTACAGTAAGGCATGTCATCTACCCATCGAAGTTGAACACAAGGCATATTGGGCTCTGAGAGAATGTAATACCGACCTTGTGAAAGCCAGAGAAAACCGATTCTTACAACTAAATGAATTAGATGAATTACGACTACAAGCATATGAAAACTCTAAAACATACAAGGAGAAAACTAAAAGGTGGCACGATGCACGGTTAAAAGAAAAGAAAGAATTTGAACAAGGGGATAAAGTATTAGTATTCCAATCACGTTTTAAGTTTTCACCTGGGAAACTTAGATCCCGATGGACTGGGCCATATATAATAAAATAAGTTTTTCCATCTGGATATGCAGAATTATATAGCAAAGACGGTGGAACTTTCAAAGTGAACGGTCATCGACTTAAATTATACTTTGAAGGAATCAATATTACGGAAAGAGACGAGATCACATTCTACCCTAAGGACAAGTAAATTCAGGGTAACTTTAAGGTTTTCAACTCCATTCTCGAACTTTATTTTCATTTTTAAGAGTGGGGTTTGTTCGGTCTTTCCCTAGCAGACACTAAAGAACTAGTCTTCTCCCTCCATTCTACCTTTCTATTTTTATTTTCTTCTTTTTGTTTTTATTTATCGTTTATTTTCAAGATGCGCAATCAATATGTCTACAACCACTTCTTTTTGATATGCGATAAATTTTTACCGAGAGATGTAGTTTTAGATATAAAAAGAAGATGCGATCAGGCGAGTAAAGAAATAAGGCAAGAACTTAACGAGAAAAATTATGCCAAAGGAAAATCAAGATTAGCTAAGAAACGTCGAACGCGTCATTTGGGCAAGTGTGTAAAATGTGGAAAACCAGCTCATTACGGAAAGTGCCCAAGGAACCAGACGGACTCTAATTTCGAGTACGTAACCTTATGCCGAGAAGGGCCTTTTAAATGTTCAAAGGAAAACCTCTTAAACCAACGAGGTTATGCCTATGAAGCCATGGGGGGCGAAATGATGCGACTCCACTACGAGGCGAGTCAACGCGGTTTCACAATCTAATCCTTTTTCTCGCCAATTGTGTGTTTGTGCATTTTTGTTTTTGTGCATTTTTGTGTTTTTGAATTTTTGTGTGTTTATGTTTTGGTGTGTTTTAGTTTGTATTTGTTTGTTGTGTTTTTATTAAAAAGGGTCTACCATTTAAAATTGATAAACCTTGAGTTTAACCTGTTTTCATTGAAAACGATAATGCTAAGTGTAATAACTGAATTTTCGTTTTTCAAATTGCACAAAATTTATTGTTGGATTCATAATATATCTTTTAAATAGTAAACCACCAAAAACAAAAGAAAAATTAAAACTACTAAAAATATACTTTTTATCAATAACCGTAAAGATATATAACTTGTAAACTTTTGTCGTGGGTAATGATAGGTGTAACAACCGAGATTGTCTCTACCTAGTTGATAGGAAACAAAGTTTTAAGTTTGAAAATTAGTTGGTTTAAAAGTATATATATAAAAAAAAATATAGAGTGTATTTTAAATTCATTTAATTTTTATTTTTCATGTACTTGTTTTTAATTCTAAATATTAATTTTCTTTTATAAAATTTAAAAATAAAAAAAAATAGAGTGTTTTATTTTCAAGTTGTTTTCGAAAAATATTAAAAAAACTTTAACTTTTAAATTATTAAATTTTATAAATTAATTTTTAAAATTTATAAACGGATAAAGACTAGGTATAACAACCGAAATTTCTGTAGCAACAAATATAAATTTATAAAAAGAAATTTTATAAGTTTGATTAATTATAAAGATGAAAAAAAAAGAGCCGAATACTTACGTGGATCGTGGGGATATCCACACGAAACGCGTAGAAATAAAATCTACGCGAAACGCGTAGAGTTTAAAATCAGTCCAGATATCAGAACGAGCAGCAGCTTGTTCTTCACACTCTCTTATTTTTTTTCTCTGTGGACGAAGAAGAAACACAAAAATCCCAAAAATCACACCCAAACACTACATTAACACCAGCAATCTCTTCCAATTCATCTACCTTTCAACATGCCGAGATTGGTAAGGGTCCTAAACCCGTTTTTACCACTTGTTTTTCAACTTTTTCATTTATTATTTTTATGGCTTTAATCCGAATTAATGCATGATATTGTTGAATTTTTGCTTGATTAATGCTATATCTATGTTGTTAGTGTGATGTTAAACCCGATTAGCATAAGAATTTGATGTTTAATTAATTATTGAAAAGTTAGGGTTTATGTAAATTGGGGAAATTGAGGAATTGCTATTGAATTGTGTTATTTTGGGTCTTTTTCGATGTTTTTAGATGTTTTGATAGTAGTAGAAGCTTTGAATTTAAGTTTGATTGATTGATTTTGTGATTTTAATTTTCGGCTAAATTTTATAATTTTTTGTAATTGTCATGAATCAAGTATAAAGATGATTAGGAGCTGGATTATACGCAATGTGATTGAATTAGATTATATATGCTTAGCTCATTGCATGTTTCCACTTGGGAATTAAACTTTGTTTTTGAAACTTGATTTATGATTATGATTTTTTGTTTTATTGTTGTTTGTTTTAATTTTTAGAAGTAAACTGTTGATTGATTCCTATGGTGTTGAAACAAGCTTGTATGTCAAGGATGAATTCTTTGCTAACATTAACATACCCAATCGGGACAATTCTTTTGTTTTAAAATGTTATGCAGGGATTCTTTAGAATGAGAGCTGTTAACCAACAGCAAGGGGAAGAACAAGTAACACCAGAAATGGAACAACAACTTCAGAATCTACACCCAAACCTGAGATTTCCTGATGATGTACCTAACCGATTACAAAAGGTTAAGGACTTACTGTTTCTGGTTAATAGAAACATCTCTCCAGTATACGTTGTGGACTGGGCTCCTTTAGGACCCTCAGTCAACTTAGATGAGCAAATAAGGAGAATTTTAAACCAAAGTTTTACAAACGAATTTGGAATGACTTTGGTTATTAATGATTTTGAGAGATTGTTTAGTTTAAATAGCCCTGTATATAGAGAATGGTGTTTAGAGTTCTATTCTACCGTTAGAATAAGTTTACACCCAGAAACTATCAATGACGTTAATTTTCTACAATTTCGACTGGGTGGGGTAGATAGAAGTATGTCCCTAAGTAACGTGACTGACGCATTAGGGATTTACACCGTTGAGGAAACGCTGACTCCAGGTTTTAGGGAGTATATTTTTACAGGAGCTAGATATACAGGAAATTATGATTCTTCGACAGTCTGGCAATCTTTCACTAATAGAAATACATATGAGCCAGGCCAAGAATCATACCTAAAGATCACTGATGTTCGCTTTAGAATAATTCATAAGTTTATAGCGAACACAATAAACCAAAGGTCATTCACTAATACAGATAAAATTAATTATATCGACCTTTGGTACTTAGATGCGATCAGAGATAGGGAACATTTGTTAGTATACCCTATGGAGTTGCTTACTTTTTGGCCCATGTTGGTAAAGGGGCTAGAGGAACAAGTGACATGTCGGGGGGTCACTACATCACGTGCCTAGGAAACTGGTTCGGACTTGACCCGAGTGAATCAGAACCTCCAATCCAACCGGTAAATCAAGCTGTTAAAACTTTAGGATTGGATGTGTATAGGACGGCAAAGGCTATACACGTGAGGGGTGGGGTAATTAGTTTAAGACGACAAGAAGTTGTCGCTCCAGCTTCTATGGAGGAGGATGAGGAACCCGCTAGGGAAACTAGGAGGAGACGAAGACAGCTAGATCAGGCTAGTTCATCTAATGCAGGTATTTCTGATTTCGATATGCTACAAAATTCGTTTAATTCATTGAGTTTAGATTTAAGGAACTCGTATGATAATTGGGGACGGAGATCAGAAGAACAATACACTAGTTTTTCTAGGCAAATAGGGGACATTAGGCATACCCAACTGGCTCAGGATAATATGTTAGAAAACATCCGATACGATCAAAGGGGCCGGGGAGCACAGTTAGAGTGGGCGCATCATCAGGCATATTTATACGCAGCTAACCCACAACAATACGCACCCTCAGTCTTTCCTTCATATCCCCAATGGCAAGGACACGGTGACCCTCTACCTCCACCTTATGACCCCAACGCTGCCCTAGCCGCAAGTCAAGAAGCTTATAGGCGTTTTTACGAGGAACAACGCCTAAATGAACAACGGCAGCAACAGCAGCGGGAACAGGAAGATCAGGGAGGCCCTGCGTGGTCATTTTTCTAGTTTCTTTTTAGTTTTAGAACATTTTATTTATTTTGTAATTGTTTTGTGTAAAATAATTTTTATGGTGTGTTAATTTACTTTTACCTTTATTTATTTTATTTCTACAAAAACTTTTAGTGTGGGGTAAAATTTTTGTACTACTAAAGTACAACCCCATCTCGTTTGTGTTTGACATATTTGTTGACAGGTACTTACGATGATAAGATTCGACATAGCGAAACACGAAAGCATTATTGTGATAAAAAGGATTGGATACGTTCATACATTAAGCATTTTACAATCTCCAATTGCTTAACAAAGGAAGTTCTAAACACTTTACATTTTTTTTGTTCTCTTAAATTTATACATTTAATCTGATTTTATGTAATGAGGGCATTACATAATCTTAAGTGTGGGGTGGGAGTATATAAATTCTCGAGAACTTATAATTTAGTGGTTTTTATGAAAATTTTTACAATTTTTAAACAAATATAACTAATCAATTTTTAAGGTAATAACGAGCAATTAAAGATTATGTGTCAAAAAACCGAAATTATTGTCTCCATACATTAAAAATACATAAGTTTATTTGATTGAAATATATAAAAGAAAACCAAGTATAACAGAATTTATAAACCCCATATGTTTAGAACTATTTATCACATGTTTCTATGAAGTATTGCGGATATCATCGCTTTGGAATGTATAAACCTGAATATCCCTTAAGGAAGTAAAGTCTTCTAAAATGACATACTTGCTAACTTATGTTAGAAGATGTAGTCCAGAACAGCTGTAGGTTGACGAAAAATCTTGAAAAGTCATCTCTATCATCGGCTGGAAATCCACCTCACCTCAGCATCAAACAGGGTTTTGGTGGTCAGACTTATCCTAACCATGAGATGGATCTGTCTCGTACAATGGGGAGGCACATTGCAAATTAGCTTTTAAGACTAATGAATCTAATCCCCAGATGGATGATCTCCGTAAAGATCAACCGCATCTATGTTTGACCGCGGTCAACATACATATGCCATAACAAATTGAGGTGTGCAAACTCATGGTTCACCGATGATATTTGGACACGATATAATTTTACTCTAAAACTTATGCTATTTTATGAATTATATTGTGTAAAACCATTTTTAGGACATTCGGTTTCAAGTTCCATGATACTTTAATTATGGGGGCGGATAGCTTGCTAATCGCCGACTGAGACTATGGTTTTCAGTTACCCTCGACCGGAATTTGAGGTTAAAACCGAAAAACGTGTCTAGTGTAAAAACTAGCATGACATTTTATAAAATCATAAAACGTTTTCACAAGGTCCATTTTTCCCTAAGGATCCAAATTTTTAAACCTTAATCACGAGTTTCATGTTTGTTTCTGTTGTCAGAAGTTCATTTCGTGTGGTGTGCGTGTGATTCAATAAAAATTGTGTAGTGTGTCCAACTTATTCCATATAGCGTGTGTTTCATTTCGTGTAGTGTGTGTTGTGTGATTTAATGTTCGATATGGAAAAATATGTAATGTTCCGATTCTATTTAGAAGATGTAATTGCTTGAGGACAAGCAACGTTCAAGTGTGGGGTATTTTGATATTGCTTTAAACATACATATATTCCGACGCAATATCATTTATATTTCATCAGCTTTTACCGAAACGAAGACATTCAAAGGTATTATTCACGAGAAAAACGACAAAAGTAAACACGAGCTTGAAGTTTGATAAAACAACGATAAAAATGACGGATTTAAACCAAATATGTATCAAGATAATGTTTACCCGAATGCAAGTTCAAGATGATCGAAAAGAAGAGTTCAAATAAAAAGTTCCAAGTCGATATACGTAAACACGGGATCAACAGAGAACAAAACATAAAATAAAAATAAAAAAACTGTTGGCTATTCTTATGCGAAACGTGTGAAGGTCTACGCGAAACGCGTAGTATTTAAGCCTTACGCGGATCGTGTGGGTATCTACGCGAAACGCGTAATAGTCTGTCCAGATCCAGATTCAAATGCAAATGGGACGGTTGCTTTTATGTTTTAATATCGATTCTTTTTCAAGTGGTACAGCAAAGATGATACTTTTGACCTACTACACAAACTCTCAAATGCTATAATACTGATACTAGTTCAAGACAGAGATACTACACCAATTACTTTACATCATAATTTATTACTTTAGTTACTATTTTTGTATTTTCAAGTACTCCGTATAATTTAGTTCTGTACCAAATTAATTTTTAAGTTTGAAGAATTAGGATAGTTTCAAATATTAAGGGTGTATTGTTCGTGATTAAGGGTATTATTGTACGCGCTAAAGGGGTGTTATTATTGTAATTTTCTACCGTTTAAAGTAAATGAGAGTGAAGATTTTCGTAAGTATATTCTATTAAAATTATCGTTATCAATTTTTATCGTTATTATTATGTTTGTATATTTATATTTTACGTTTTCCCTAGTATAATGAGTAGCTAATTTCCCTAGTGTTTGCTTAGATGTAGAGCCCCTAGTGAAATGGATTGTTATCATTTGTAAAAATTAAAAGGTAACTTTAGTATTTTTAACATTGAGCCTAATTAAAAGAACCATTATTATGTATTTGGATATTTAACCCCTGTCACTTAATTTGTTAGATTAAAATAACAAAAGTTATTTTTATTTATATAAATTAAGCTTCAACATTAAAAGTGATCTAGACGAACTTATGACTAATTTACTAACACTAAATTAAAAGTAAAGTTCGGTGGTTTGGGTAATATCACTAGTCATATAATAGTGAAATTGTAAAAAGGGAAACCGTTATGATTTGGGTTTTGGCGAAGGTCAAAACTGGGTTGGGTCTCAATTTAAATACTTAAGGACTAGTAACTATCTAAATATAATTCAATGAAAATTAGATTTAATTTAGTTAGTCAAAACTTATTATTTATTCGAAAGGAAAATATAAGTTTTATACTAAACATTTTAATACGAGCTTAAACTTAAAACAATCCATGGATTTAGAGGTGACACATTTAAGTAAACACTCCCTATTTATATATTGCTAATTATTATTATTATTATTTACGTTTATTTATTCAGTAAAGTAAAACTAAAAAAATTATTACACAACATTATAATTCAGTTTATTCGTCACTGTTTTGTCACATCAATCATATCATACGCGGAACGCGTATAATTCTACACGATACGCGTATATTTTAAATCATATGCGGAACGCGTATAATACTACGCGAAACACGTAAGTATAAATACGAATACTGTAGCGAATTAGGTTAAAATTTAGGGTTTTAAATATTTTATTATTATATTTAAGTTTTTAATTTATAATTAGTATTAATTATTATAATTTTATTTTATACATGTTTTAATCTTACTAATTAGTATTAATTATTATAATTTATAGTTAGTAATTAGTTTATACTTAGTTAATTATTATAATTCCTATTAAATTATATTAATTTAGTTAAAACATGTTATTTAGTCAATTTAAATAAATTTATAATATAATTTCTCAAAACAAAATTCTAATCAATTAGTTTTATTAAAAGTTATTATTCTATTAACTATCATTTAGTAATAAACTTATTAGAATAACTTCAATTAATTCACTTTTAAGTTAATAATTATAAATAATGTATTCGTATAAATTAATAAGTAGTTCAATTAAATTAGGATTAAGTTATAATTTATTATTATTATGTAGTATTATAAATTCCTAATCCAAAACCCCCTTTAAATAAGTTTAACTTCAAAAACTATTAAAAAACCATTGAACACTGTCTCCCTGTGGAACGAACCAGATTTACCAACAAACTAAACTACACGGATAGGACCAGTTGCCTATATATGTTTGAAACCAACCTAAAATCGTTAAAATATCATATATACAATAAATCAATTCGTGTAACAAAACAACTCAAATCCGTTCATAAATAAAGGTACTGTTTCAAAGCATCAGCAGCGCATGTATTCTCAGTCCCAAAAATATATATTGCAAAAGTATTTAAAAAGGGAGCAAATGAAACTCACTATCCAATATTTTGTAGTAAAAATATTCATACGACGAAACTGAACAATGCAGGGTTGACCTCAGATTCACGAACCTATATCATTATATATATATATATATATATATATATATATATATATATATATATATATATATATATATATATATATATATATATATATATATATATATATATATATATATTAACACACATAATTGTAATCGAACAAATTTATATATATATATATATATATATATATATATATATATATATATATATATATATATATATATATATATATATATATATCTATTAGTTATATCATTTTTATATTAATAACCTATATGTTTCATATATTCATTTTATATATTTAAAATAAATAAAAATATAAATTTTGTTATGTTATATGTATTAAATATATTTTTGTATATATATATATACATATCGTTTGTTTGTTAAAATTATAATAATACTAAAATAATATTAGTAATGATAAAAATAATAATAATGATAATGGAGTTAAAAAATGAAACCTTTAATATAAATGATAAAATGATAACTTTAATAAAAATGGTACTTTTTAATAAAAATGTTAATTTTAATAATGATGAATAATAATAATAATAATAACTATAAAAATAATGATTTTACTAATACTTATGATAATAATAATAATAATGATAATACTAATGATAATACTAATAATAATAATAATGATAATATTAATAATAGTTTTAATAATAATGATAATCTTAATAAAATGATAATTTTAATAAAAATGATAATTTTAATAATAATGATGTTAAAAAAATGATACTTTCTAATAAAAATGTTATTTTCAATAATAATGATATTAATATTAATAATAATAATCTAATAGTTAACATAACACTAATATCAATAATTAATAATAATAATAATAACAATAATAATAATAATAATAATAATAATAATAATAATAATAATAATAATAATAATGACTACCTCAAAAGAAAGGCCTTTAAAAAAATTAACGCCACTGCCCGGGCTCGAACCCGAGACCTCTCGGTTAAACACAAACAACACGAACCACTGCTCCGTTTTATAATTTCTGTTTTAATTCGTCACTTAAACCTATTTAACCCATATTTTCTGTTTGATTTTCTTCTTAATTTAAAAACCCTAATCATCATCTTTAACATGATCTTTAATCATCGTTATCTCGTTGTAATATCCTACCATCATCGTCACTTCCATAGTCACGATTATCATTAGTTCATAAATATCATCAACAACAATCAACATCATCATTTCGTTTATGATCAGATTATCACCACCTCTCGCGTACTCTACTACAATCTTTCATTATCAATACTTTATCATCATCACAGGAGCCATCTTCTTCCCCCATCATCTTCGTCATCAACAATTTTCGTGACCCATCATCATCGTCTTCAACCTCATCATCATACTTAGAATCATCACATCATAATTATCATCTATATCATGTATTATTTCACCCTAATTATCATCGTAATTTTTATTAGACAATGTATCATGAATTGGAACGTAGCTGTACCAAATGTTCGGAGTTAATTTCATGTTTACAAACCGTTACTAGGTAGTCCAGCAGGTTTCATCAGGCCCAACTAGGAAGATTGGATCTCAAGAATTAATACGGCCCAACAAAATGAATATCGGTCCAGTAGTAAAAGGGAAATCTCGGCCCAATCATGGAGGAAGTTTCGGTATTAAAACAAGATGACAGGAACGAATTGATCAATCAGGTTACAGCCGTATCTTTACAGCTCATCATCAATTTATTTGTCATCATCATAAAGCACTCGATATCTTCATCTTAACAACAAGTGGGAGTTGCTTTGGTGCTTTCTGTTAAAAAGGAAAAGTAATAACACCTAATAAAGGCACGTCACTTTCAGTTTGCAACAACTCCTCAATCGCTCAAGTCGTATTTATAAATAAGTCGAGTAACAGTTTGGTCTTTATTTGAGCCACCAGGAACGAACTGAAAGGTGGTAATGATCGAAATAAAACAGTAAGTAAGTAACGAAGCAGCAGCAATCTCCTTTGATTAATGGTGTTCGATGAAAGTGGTGTTCAAATTGTTGAGGATCGTATTATAGCAGTAACGGAAATAATTGAATGGTGATGAAGGTGGTTAATTGATTGAAGTGGGTTTCGAACAATTCGTAGTAGCAGCGTGATCACGTATAATATGGTTTGCGGTGTACAGGTATTTGGGTTTTTCGAATAATAACAGTAACAAGGTTTGGGTCGAAGGATTGATAGTAGGGTTTAGTGTTGGTGGTATGTATCGAACCAAACAAGAAGATAGAAATGGAATCGTTAGTAGCAATAGTGACTAGCAAACAAAAGTGGGTTGTACATGGTGATCCTTTATGGTGGTCAAGGTGGTGAAGTAAAGTGGTTGTAGGTGGAAGAGGGTGGTTGTGTTGAAGAAGGTGATCGATGGGCTGCAAAACAAGAAAGAAAAGAAATGTTTAATGGTGAGATGATGCTATGGTGGGTTTCGTTCTTTTGATGAACCGAAGGTGATAGCCGATGGTGAGTTGTAAAGGTAGTGTTATGGTGATAGATGGTGGCTCGTCGGGTTGGAAGGTTTCATTAAAAGGGAAGCAACAAGAAGGAAATGGTGATCTTCGAATAGAAAATAGAAACGGTACCTTAGTAACGAGTTGGTGGTGGTAGTCGAATGCTAAAATAGAAATGATAATAAGAGTGGCAACAATTTCAATGATGGTCATGATTGGTGATCGAGATGATGTGGTGGTTCTCGGTTAACACAACACCCAGAGAGTATTCAGTGGCGGTTTGATTTCAAGTGGTGTTGTTAGAAGGTAAATGGTGTTGTGGGTGATGGTTATGGTGGCTCGTAAGAGAGTAATGAAGATAGAAAGATATGGTTGATATTTTTGTATATATCTCATAAATAGATAGTGAAAAGAAACAATATTCAATTATTATCAATAATATACATTCAGTGGGAGGCCAGAAATCACGAGCAGAGCAGAGAAAAGATGAAACTGATATAGATAGCTAACCGAATATGCACCTTTATCGATTTATATATATTATAATATAAATCTTAATGGTTTTTGTTTGGTTGATTGTACGAATAATTCAATTGAAAAGTAAGCGTTGGAAAGTGAAAAATAAAAGGAAGGGAAAACAGAAAATGTGATTTTTGTGTAAGTGGAAGAATAGAATATAAATGATCCAAATTAATACGGAGTAATGATTCAAATTAAACATTGTTCGAATAATAATAATAATATAATAATATAATATAAATATAAATGTGTGATTCTTAAAGCAGTGCCTCATGTCTACCGACGGTTCTAATTAGGGTATTATTTCGTACTCCGTTGAAAATTAGTGGCGGATAAAAGTATTCAGAAAAATCCCAAGTAAAAATGTACGAAGTATTAAAATTCATTTTAAGATAATTAAATATATTTTTAGCAACTTTAAAATTTATAACGCTTAATTTCAGACTAACGTTTATTAGTAAATTTTCATAATTTCGTATTTACTTGTTTAATATCAGTCGAACGATAAACGAGTGTTATTGTCGATTACTAAATAAATTCGAAACCACATCCATATATTAGATATACTTCATATAGATATGTTTTTAATAATAATTATTATATATTATTTTTATTTTACAATATTAATTTTCATCATTACATTATATAATATTTCAAATTATATTTCCAATTACCATTTATTTGTATATATATATATATACACACACACATATATATTTACAAATAATTGTTCATGAATCGTCGAGAGCAGTCGAAAGTCAATTGAATATATGAACATCGTTTCAAAATTTTCTAGACTCAACATTACATACTTTGCTTATCGTATCGAAATCATATATAGATTAAGTTTAAATTTGGTCGGAAATTTCTGGGTCGTCACAAAACTCGCTCAACTATACATAAAGGAAATTGTATCTCGTCATGGTGTGCCCTTATCAATTATTTCAGACCGAGATGCCCGTTTTGCTTCTAGATTTTGGCGTTCCTTGTAAGAAGCCTTGGGGACATGTCTCGACATGAGCACTATGTATCACCCGCAAACCGACGGACAAAGCGAGCGAACGATTCAAACTTGGAGGACATGTTGTGTACTTGTGTTATTGATTTCAGAAAAGCTTGGGAAAAGCATTTGCCGCTAGCCGAATTTTCTTACAACAACAGCTATCATTCGAGTATAAATGCCGCACCTTTCGAAGCGTTGTATGGCCGCAAATGCCGTTCTTCTATTTTTTGGGCCGAAGTAGGCGAAAAGCAAATCACCGGACCCGAGTTAGTCCATGAAACAACCGAAAAGATTGTCCAAATTCAAGCGAGACTCAAGACGGCCCGTGATCGCCAAAGGAGTTATGCCGACCTTAAATGTAAAGACTCCGAATTCAACATGGGTGACCGTGTAATGTTGAAGGTCGCACCTTGGAAAGGTGTGATTCGTTTCGGAAAGCGTGGAAAGTTAAACCCGCGATACATTGGTCCTTTCGAAATCTTGGAGCGTGTTAGACCCGTTGCTTACTGTTTGGATCTTCCGACTCAATTGAGCTCAGTTCATCCTACCTTCCACGTATCGAATTTTAAGAAGTGTCTTGCTGAACCGGAACTTGTCATACCACTGGAGGAACTTACGATTGATGACAAACTTCACTTCGTGGAAGAACCTGTCGAAATTATGGACCGTGAGGTCAAAAATTTGAAACGCAACAAGATTTCGATCGTCCGAGACCGATGGAATGCCAAACGAGGACCTGAGTTTACCTGGGAACGAGAGGATCAAATGATGCAGAAGTATCCTCACCTTTTCCCAACTCCTCCATCTACCTCAGCTTAAAATTTCGGGAAGAAATTTTCTTTAACAGGTGGTAATGTAACGACCCTAGATTTTCTGACTTATATTATTAATAATTATTATTAATACTTGCGTTTTAATAAATGTATTCTTATACATTTTCCTTCTTACCGTAATTGACTTTCCAATGTCCCGACTCGTCTTTTCGACACGTGCTTTTCACGAATAATATTTCAAATATTATTTACGTTCATGATTAATTATTATTAATTATTCCTAATTAACTAATGTAAGTAGTTAATTACTTGGGCTTTTTACTAATTTGTTGCATACTTATACATGGGCTTATATTAGTGGACTTGGACTATCAAAGCCCACCCTACATTACTTAATGGATTAATTAGTGAGTCCATTATTATGCTAGTGATTCATTAAGATTAAAAACAAAGATTAATTAAGTATTGGAGACAAGGATGTTTCAAGCATGCATGCACCACCTTCCCATGTATTTAACCTTATACACTTTCCTAGCAAACACCATCCTCCCACACATGAAAGAACTACATTGACTATCCCCTTTAGGAAGCCAAAACCGATCGGTTTGGCATGAGGGAGGGAGATTCACATTTTTTTTTTGTGTTACATATATGCTAGTTTTACTCCATTCCACACATATCATACTTACACCACTTTTTTTTTTCTCTAGACTTTTTCTCTCTAAATTATAAGTAAATTTTTTTTCTTTCTTCTTCATTCCTTTGTAAATCGCCAAGTATCATCATCACCTTGCTTGTTTGTTATTTGTTGTTTGTTGTTAAAGATCAAGCTTTCTAGTTTGTATCTTCATGTAATCTTGCTTCTTCCATCCTTTGTTTGATGAGGAATCAAGAACAAGGATCTAAGCTTGTTAGCTTATGGTTCTACACTTGAAATGTTATAAAGATCTAAAGTTCATAAGCTTTAAGATCTTACTTGTGTTCATGTTTTGGAAACTTAAGGTTTATTGTCTTAAGATCCAAGCTTTGACTTGAATCTCCTTAAGTATGAAACAAACATGAACTTGTTACTTGCAACTTTAGTTTATTTCTTCATTTTTTATTTATTTATTTCGTGATTGTATAATTTTGGTCAAGTATTACTAGTTAAACTTGATCTCATTCTTCTTGAAACCAAAGTTTAAACTTTGTAAGTTCAAGAACATGGAAGTTAAACTTTCTAGTTATAACTTTATACACTTATGTTGGATCTAAGTTTCTATAGCTTATGGTCTTCCAATTTTGTCTAAAACAAAAGCTTATAAGCTTATATACATTCTACAAGATTAAAATCTAAGTTTCATAACTTATGGTTTTATTAAAGTGAAGATCCAAGTTCTATAACTTAGGGTTTAACTTAAGAACACTAGATCTAGACTTTTTAGTCTAGGATCTTCAAGATCTAACTAAGATCTAAGTTCTACAACATAAGATCTTGTTTATTTAGTTTACATTCAAGTTTATAGCTTACTATAACTATTAGAACTCAAAGACTGTTTTACAATGAGATTCACCTATAGACTAAGGTAACTTTGTCAACTTTGCCATAGGACAAGATAAGCACATATCTTCATTTTTCATTATCAACTTTGAGGAAACATAAGGTACATATTTCACTTTAGAATCATATACATGTCCTAGTCTATGATGCCATAAACTGTAAGAAATTACAAGCATACTAGAGTTTGCACTAAAGCCCTCTTTTATTGTAAACAAACAAGAAACATCAATAGACTTTGAAATCAGTTTAACTAGTTTTTTGTCCACTTGATGTAGAGGCATATTCACCAAGTAGTACAAATCCTCTCTTCTTTCACCCAGTGCTATCACCTTCTTTGTGATCAAGTCCTGAATCACACAGAATAAATAGAAGAATATAACAACATAAGGTTTATTGATAGTTAAAGCTAAGGGGTATAAAATACTATTAAATTTTACAAGGAAATACTATTAAATACGATACAATTTTACACAAGATATTTATTTATTTATTTATAGAATGGATATACTTAAACCTTGCTACAACACTTATAGGCAGTGTACCTAATCGTACAGTAGTGTAGTTTTTAGTAAGTCTGGTTCGTTCCACAGGGAATCTTTAAACAAAGCTTAACGCTATATTAGTTTAATTTTATAAAAATACAAATATATATATAAGTACTATTATTATTATAAAGGGGGGTTTTTACCGTTTAATGACCGGTTTATCGATTTTAAAACTTAGTCGCAGTTAAAACCTAATGTAAAATATTAAAAATAAATACAACTTAATTTAAAGCGTAAAGTAAATAACGATAATGAAATTGCGATAAATAAAAGTGCGATAAAATAAACTTGCGATAATTAAAAAGTACGATAATTAAAAGTGCTATTAAATACAATAACAATAAATAAAAGTGCGATAATTAGAAGTGCAATTAAATATAAAATAAAGGAAATTAAATATGAAATAAAAGAATTATGCTTATTTAAACTTCCGTAATCATGATGTTTGACGTGTTGATTTTAGTTTTATGCCCATGGGTTAATTGTCCTTTGTCCTGGATTATTTAATATGTTCGTCTGGTTTTTGTCCATAACAGTCCATCAGTCATAAATATAAAGTGCGAGTGTCCTCGTCAAATTATCCTTATACCCGAAATTAAATATTCCAACTAATTGGGAACTTAAACTGTAACAAGATTTTAATACTTTGTTTAATAATTACACCAGGATGTCGACTGAGTGTAACCCAAGGTTTTAATACTTTGTTATCAATTATGCCAAGTGTCCTTGTACATAATTTCACTCCTGTTTTAATAATTCTAGTGGCTATTAATCCATTCCCGTGTCCGGTTAAATGAACGATTATTCGTACATATAAATACCCCGCCCATCGTGTCCGATTGAGTGTATATGGTTATTTATAGGGACGCCCAATTGTAAATATTTATATTAAAATTAACAAACTATCATTTAGTTAAACAAATATAAAGCCCATTAATAGCCCATAGTCTAATTTCCACAAGTGTCGTTCTTTTATCCAAACCTCAATTATGGTACAAAGCCCAATTACTCAATTTTAATATTTTTAGCCCAACATCATGATTACTTCGGATTAAATAAGCATAATAATAACTTAGCTACGAGACATTAAATTAAAAAGGTTGAACATAACTTACAATGATTAAAAATAGCGTAGCGTTACACGGACAGAATTTCGACTTACACCCTTACAACATTCGCTAACACACCCTTATTATTAGGATTTAAAATTAAAATATAAATTATATATACATATACTACGTTTGAGTGAAGAAGAAAAAGATGTGTTTTTGTGGTGCACCAAAGCTCAATTTTTATAGGCATGTGGGCTGGAACTGGGGCTCATGCGATCGCATGGATTTATGCCTTTCAGGCCATGCGATCGCATGGCCAGCTGGGGAGGCTCACATTTGGTTGTTTTCTTCTGCCGACGGTTTTATAATATAATATAATATATATATTAATTTTAAGAATTAATTATATATTATATTATATTTATGTGCATAGTTGACTTGTAATTTTTAGTCCGTTGCGTCGAGCGTTGAGAGTTGACTCTGGTCCCGGTTCCGGATTTTCGAACGTCCTTGCGTACAATTTAATATCTTGTACTTTTCGTTTTGAATCTTGTACTCTTGTAATTTTGAGACGTTTCTTATCAATAATTGGAACCTCTTTGATTATATTTTGTACTTTTGAGCTTTTTGGTCGTTTGCGTCTTCAATTCGTCGAATCTGTCTTTTGTCTTCACCTTTTATTATTTAAACGAATATCACTTGTAAATAGGACAATTGCAACTAAAAGCTTGTCTTTCTTGAGGAATAATGCTATGAAATATATGTTCATTTTTAGCATTATCAAATATTCTCACACTTGAGCGTTGTTTGTCCTCAAGCAATATAGTTTTGAAATACTAGAATCACTTCTTTATTCTTCACACTTTGTACATCAGTGATTTCTTTACGGCGGTATAAACAATGGTAGTAACGATGTGGTGTACAGTCCCACATGACTATAAAATTTAGATCATTAAGGAAATTAGATCTTTATGAAAACATTTGATCTTTTGAAAATTAAATCTAGTTTTTACCCTAGATAAGTTTTCCGGAATAACCCTTCACCGGTGTTTGCAAAATATTTTTGTGGGCTTGGTGGGTTTCAGATTTGAAAATTTTAGCTCAAAACTTGTGGGTTTGTGTCACCCACTTGCTAACCTTGTATTAGGAAAGCAACACATCCAGTATACTTGCTCCGTATATTACCTTTCGGTAAACTACTGTCCGGTTGTAAAGGAAAGCGTTGAACAAGCAACTGTTAAGGCAATGTCCCCTGACATGCTTTTAATTATGGTCTATAACGTGTCGAACGCAATTACTATCCTTTGTAGGAGCAATAGTAAAGCTCACCCTTATAATTTTCCGGTCTGGCACAAGGTCCTGTCTTTGACCATGCTATGCAACCACCGTTCTTACGGTTGACACCCGATTTAGTTCAGATGACCTAATGGATTCTAGGTGAATTCTTTAGGATTTTACATTCAATGGTAATGAACGCATTGAAAATGGGTTTTCAGAAAACAAATCGGTTTATAATTTGATCAAAATATTTTCTCGTTCAAGCTCGAGTTTAGATATCATTGAATTCCATGAGTTTGTAATTCTCAATCTTTAAGGTCAATCTCTAGGATTGAGTAATATCAGTCTTAAAAGCTTATTTTTGATCTTTAAAGGAGATTATCCTTTCTGGGGATCTGATTTATTAGTCTTATCAAGCTAATTTGCACGGTGCCCCCCATTGTACGAGATAAATCCTTCTCATGGTTAGGATAAATCTGACCACTTGGCGACCCTGTTTTATGCTGAGGTCCGTGGATTTCTTGCTGATTTTAGATATGACTTTTCGAGATTTTTCATCAACCTACAGCTGGTCTTGACGACAACTTCATGACCTAAATCAAGAAGCGCGTTTCTTTTTCGAAAGACTTTACTTCCTTTTAACGATGGAATTGATTCATCGTGTAGATCCATCTCTTCTTTTCTTTCATCGGGTAAAACAGTTAATTATCGTCTAAAACAAAAGTATTTTCAATTATTTGTACAAAAATATGTGATATGTATTTTGAATAACTCGGTGAAAATTTCCCACACTTGGCTTTATTTTCCTTTTTATTGTCCTCTATTCCATTTTAAATAAATTTTAACATTTTAGTTTGTTTCTCAATTTATGTCCTTTCCGAGGTAACAATAATTTCGGTGTTAACACCTAGTTTTATCGTTCATAAATATGTATAAACATGATTTTGAGTTCATTTAATTGAAAATTTTGAAAATTTTTACTAGAATTGGGTAGTCAGTATATAAGACTAGGGCTGTTCTTTATTATCAGAGAGCACTAGATTCTAATACAACTACTACGTTACTAGTATTTCTAATGGTAACCAAGTGTATAAAGTAAAAATTTTAAAATCCGAAAGAATTTAACCCCTTCCCACACTTAAGATCTTGCAATACCCTCATTTGCAAGAAATCAGTAACAATTTAAATTATTGAGGGTGATTAGCGTAGAAATGATTAAATTTTACCAAAGTTTCCAAATATATTGGCGTTTGTTTGCTGAATGATAAATGGTACATATCATTTGTCCATTCCGTCTGTTGTTACATCACATTTATCTTGTCGTCAAAATTAGTAGCTTTTGCTGAACTTAATGCATGTCTTTGAAAATGCGCTGTTTTACCCTATTTTGTACAATTTACCATATACATACATACAAATATAAACATGCATGGCAATTTAAAATGGGACTTAATATCCCACTTTCAAATCCTAAATGTGAAATATTATTACACAATAATAATAAAAATGATAAAGATTACATAAGTATATTCAATAACATAAGTTTAAACATGAATAAGTACAAAGATAAAAACATAAAAATCATATAAATAACCAAATGGAACTAAATCAGTCTGGATATGGGTTCCAGTTCATCTCGTCAGGTGGGTTCCATTGTTGGTTATAGGTGTTTTGATAGGCTTGGTTATAGTCATACCGGTTAAAGGGTGGTCGGATATCGGGGCTGTGTGGCGGAAAATGAGCAGGTCGAGTAGGTACATAGTTATTTGGTACCTGATATGATAGCTGGCTCATGATTTGGTGCTGATGAACTAACCAGCTATCGTGTTGGCATCGCCTATAATCCTCGTATACTCGCTCGGAGTTCCACTGCTCATACATACTATGTCTGGATGCGTTCGTCATTGCTTCCTCATCTATACGAACGTGGACGTCAAGAATAGCATCTCGAAAGACATCCCTAATGTCTTCCGCCTCCTCCATTTCCTCGTCTGAGCCTCTCTCTACCTGAGGATGAGATCCCTCATAGGGTACTGCCTGGTTACGTCTACTTTTCAATACCTTAGCACCCACATAAACTTTCAATCCTAAGGGCTCAACCTGTTCTCTACAAAGCTGTAATGGACCCCCTTGGTTCCTATCAACACCTAAATACTCTCCAATGAGAGTAACAAAAATACCTCCTCCTATTATACTCCCGTCCTGCATTCCCTCTACCATTTTAGATAAATAAAAAGCAACACAGTAAGGGATATTGACAAAGCTTCTAGGATCCCGAATACACTTTAGATAGAATAAATCATGTAAGGTAATTTTTTCTTTATTATGACCTCTCTGTGTAATCGAGTTAGCCAAAAATCTATGAATAATACGAAGCTCGGCTCTGTCAATATGTGTATAGGAGTGTCCTCCTGATCGTGTAAAAACATCAAAATGTGACATACGCCTCCAAATGGCGTCTGCGTCAAAGTTACTATCTACCCTTTCACCATAATGAATCAAATTTGTACAGTCGGGTAATAGCAACTCACCAGGAGTATATATCTGTAAGGCCCTGGCCATGTCCAGCATGGACATTCTGTATATCCTACCGCCAAGGATAAACCTAAGAAATCTTCTATCATCTATTCTAACTATATTTGTATCAAGTGATACAGTACTCATCAACTCAACATACCATTCCTTATATACAGGTCTACGAATGGTGAAAAGACGTTCCCAAACTGTAAAAGAAGAACTGCCATACCTTTGAACTAAAAGCTGTCTAACACGGTCAGCTAGATGGACCATTTCCAAAGGGGCCCAATCGATTACCCTTGGCACCTCTACATTTTTTGTTACCAATTTGAATTTGTTCCTTTGATATGTCTCATAATCTCTCCATCTCCTATCAAATCTCAGATTAGGATGCAGAGTGTGCTCAGGAATCGTTGGGAATTCTACTTGCGGCCTCATCGGGAATACTATGAATTCATTAACAAACTGTACCGGATCATAATAAGGTACGTGCTGATCAGGCTGTTGTTGTTGTTCCTGTTGTGGTTGTTGTTCGTGTTGCATTTCTGGTTCTGGTTCTGGTGCTGGTGCTGGTCGTCTAGATGATGATGCTCCTGAACCTCCAGTATTGGCTTTCTGTAAAACACATTAAACACAAAATTTGTGCATCCAAATATGCATTAGTGTTAGCAAAATAACAACTTAAAACAATCACTATAACATGTTAAATCAAAATTAAACTTATACACATTTTCACAATTTTTCACAATTCTATACTTTTCAAATAAGCACATATGAAAATGTATACAAAATTCATAAGCTTTTAACTCAAATAACATGTCAAAATATTCATTACTAATAATTAAACAAGCCTCAAATGGCAAATATATCAAATTAATCAAGTTCATGAATTTTGGACTTAAAAAGTCCACTTTAATCTCCAAAAATCATGTTTAGGATCAATGTTTGGATCATTTAACTATCTAAACATGTTACGCTACTCAATTTAGCAATAATTCATGACAAAAATCGGCCATAACCTGTTTATATCAAAAAGCCCCAAATTGCTCAAGAACACAAACCCTAGATTTCTAAAAATTTTGAAGTTTTTGGCTTCAAATCATGTTAAATAGCATCAATCTAAGTTATACATGCATAAAATACTAACAATTTAACACTAATTACACTAGAAATTAACAAAATTGCATTAGGTAAAAAATTGGTAATTATCACAAAAACTAGGAATTTATAGAGTTTAGGGGTGTAATTTTTACCATTTTGCTGAAGAATGAGAATCTAGGCATGATTAGAGCAAGAAAAATGACGAATTACGGTGGAAAAATGATGAAATTTGGTGAGGATTTGAGAGAGTTTCGTGTTTGTGTGTGTTATGTGGAGAAGACAGACCCGCTGGTCTGTTTGTATCAGGCCTGAAATCCAGCTCCATGCGATCGCATGGAGTTGGAGTTTAAATCCCATGCGATCGCATGGGTATCCGGCTACAGTGATTTGGCTTTTTTTTTTTTATATAAAACCTTAAACTAAATAAAACATATAATTAATAAAATTTTAAAAATTTGTTTCTTTTTAGGATGAGGGCTTTTCGGATCGATGTCCTAGTTTGTCCCTCGACAAAATTTTTAAAATTTGTCAAATCAAAGCGCGGTTTTAAAAGTAAAAATTTTTGGATTTTTTAATGTTTTTGGCATACTTTAATTCAATAAGATTAAAAATAATGATAATAAAAGTTCTCGTCCCTCCTTCGGTTAAAGCAATTTCGGTTCAACGACCTAGTCTTCAACTTACGACGAATTTTAAAAATCATATTTTTAACTTAGCGAAATAAAGTAAATTTTTGTTTTTAAATTCACACCAAACTTAAATTTAAAATATGCATAAAATTAAAAATTCACACCAAACTTAAATAAAAATTCATATTATAAATTTACACCAAACTTATATTATATTTTTGTTTTTATACATACAAAATTATATTAAAAAGATTAATTTTTCAAATATTTACAATTTTAAATATATTAATTTAAAAAGTTTACAATATTAATTTAAGATTTATATATTAATTTTAAAAACATGGTAAAAATAAAATTAAAAATCTTTTTGGTCTTTTATCCCACTTTAATCAATCAAATATTATCAAAAATATGCGCCCCTCTTTTCGGTAAAGTAATTTCGGTTCCATGACCTAATTTAACTCATGACGAATTTTTGAAATATTTTGGGTTGATTGATTAAAGATATTTATACCTTAAGAATAAACGTTAAATTTCGCAGTGATGTAATAAATTTTTGTATGATATCAATAATTTCGGTCGCCAAACCTAATTTTATTCAATACCAATTTAATACTTTATAGCGAACAAATTAGCGTTTATTATCAAAAGGTTAAAAATAAAAATAAAAAAAATAAAAAACTGTACAGACTTACCTGTGAGATAGTATTCTTAGTTATATGATCTATCCCATTCATAAAATAGTCGGTTTAATTGGTTTTCCATGGCTACATAGGCGTAACCTCGAGCATTCAGTGTTTTTTCTTCTAAACATATGAACGGTCCGTCTCTGCATAAAGTAATAAATTCGGTATTTGAATAGGTTTGATTATTTGAACATTTACCTCCATGTGACCATTTTTCGCATTTGTGACATCTTTCAAGGTGTCGTGCTCTTCTTTTCGCTGCGGATTTTGATTTTCCTTTACCAAATTGTAACTTATTATCTTCGCATCTGGATTCTTTTCTTACTCCGTCCAATCTTTCTCTGATTACTGATACTATTTCACTCGAAAGTGTGTCATTATTACATTTAGTGATCAAAGCGTGTAGCATTAGACCATGGTTTAGTTCACAGGCAGTCTTCATTTCCTAAAAAAATAAAAATTCAGAATGGGGGGAGAAGACTAGTTCTTTAGGGTCTGCTAGGGAAAGACCATTCGGGTTCCATTTTTGAGAACTACACGAAAACAGACAATCTAACTCTAACAGAAATACATATTATCCTTTAAAGACTTGATTCTCCCCACACTTAGTTAGCTGTGGTATCGAAATTGTGATTAACTTCATTGTCGACTTCCATCGGACTATCTATGTAATGTTTAACTCTGTGACCATTAACTTTAAAGTCAATTCCAATTGAATTTATTAATTCTATCGTTCTGTATGGGAAAACTCTTTTGACTATGAATGGTCCAGACCATCTTGATTTCAATTTTCCAGGAAATAGCTTGATTCGTGAATTGAAAAGAAGAACTCTGTCTCCTTCTTTAAATTCTTTTAAACTTCTGATTCTTTTATCATGCCATTTCTTCGTTCTTTCCTTATAGATTAACGAATTTTCGTATGCTTCATGTCTTAATTCTTCTAATTCGTTTAGTTGACTTAATCGTAGACGTCCGGCTTCATGTAAATCAAGATTACATGTCTTCAAAGCCCAAAATGCTTTGTGTTCAATTTCTACTGGAAGATGACATGCTTTTCCGTAGACGAGTTTAAAAGGTGTGGTTCCAATTGGAGTTTTGTAGGCTGTTCTAAAAGCCCAGAGTGCATCCTCCAATTTAATGGACCATTCCTTCGGATTTGATCCTACGGTTTTCTCTAGAATACGTTTTAAAGCTCGGTTGGTATTTTCAACTTGTCCACTTGTCTGTGGATGATAAGCCGTGGAGATTTTATGAGTTACTCCATATCTTTTAAGAACTTTCTCAAGTTGATTATTACAGAAATGAGTTCCCCGATCACTTATTAAAGCTTTCGGTGTTCCAAACCTTGCAAAAAGACGTTTTAAAAAGTTGACTACAACTCGTGCATCATTAGTTGGGAGAGCTTGTGCTTCCGCCCATTTAGATACATAATCAATGGCTACGAGAATATATAGATTATTATGAGATTTTGGAAATGGACCCATAAAGTCAATACCCCAAATGTCAAATACTTCACATACTTGAATGACATTTTGTGGCATTTCATCACGTTGACTTATTTTTCCTGCCCTTTGACAAGCATCACAGGATTTGCAAAGAAGGTGTACGTCTTTGTAAATTGTAGGCCAATAGAATCCAGCATCATAAACTTTTCTTGCTGTTAGTTGAGGCCCATAATGCCCTCCTGTTGGTCCTGTGTGACAATGGTTTAAAATTTTACTAGCTTCATCTCCGAATACACATCGGCGTATTATTCCATCGGGACAACTTTTAAACAGATGTGGATCTTCCCAAAAATAGTGTTTTATATCACTGAAGAATTTCTTTCATTTTTGGTACGATAATCCTTTTTCAAGGAATCCACAAACTAAGTAGTTTGCATAGTCTGCAAACCATGGTATTTCATTATAATCTATCTTCAATAGATATTCATCAGGAAAGTTGTCTTGTATGGCCGATTCATTTAGAACTTCTAATTCAGGATTTTCAAGACGAGAAAGATGATCAGCGGCGAGATTTTCTGCTCCTATTTTATCTCGGATTTCAATATCGAATTCTTGTAAGAGTAAGATCCAACAGATTAATCTTGGTTTGGCATCTTGTTTTGAAAATAGGTATCTAAGAGCAGAATGGTCGGTATAGACCACCGTTTTTGCTAGAACGAGATATGAACGAAATTTGTCAAAAGCAAAGACAATAGCAAGGAGTTCTTTTTCAGTAGTTATGTAATTCGTTTGTGCTTCTTGTAACATCTTACTAGCATAATATATAGGTTGAAATCGTTTTTCAATCCTTTGTCCTAAAACGGCTCCCATTGCAAAATCACTTGCATCGCACATTAATTCAAACGGTAGATTCCAATTTGGTGTTATCATGATCGGCGCATTAGTGAGTTTCTCTTTAAGAATATTAAAAGATTTGATACATTCATCTGAAAAGATGAATGGAGCATCCTTTTCTAGGAGTTTATTCATAGGAGTGGCAATTTTAGAAAAATCTTTTATGAAACGTCGGTAAAAACCGGCATGCCCTAGAAAACTCCTAACTCCACTAACATTGGTGGGATGTGGAAGTTTAGCAATTACATCTACTTTAGCTCTATCCACTTCAATTCCTTCTTTTGAAATTTTATGTCCAAGAACGATGCCTTCTTTAACCATGAAATGGCATTTCTCCCAATTAAGTACTAGATTTGATTGTTCGCATCTAATAAGCATTCGTTCAAGATTAACTAGACATAATTCAAATGTATCACCGAAGACTGAAAAGTCATCCATGAAAACTTCCATGCATTCTTCTATCATATCGTGAAAAATCGCCATCATGCACCTTTGAAAGGTTGCAGGGGCGTTGCAAAGTCCAAATGGCATGCGTTTGTAAGCAAAAGTACCATAAGGGCACGTGAATGTGGTTTTCTCTTGATCTTCGGGTGCTATTGGAATTTGAAAATATCCGGAAAATCCATCAAGAAAACAATAATAACTATTTTCGGCTAATCTTTCCAACATTTGATCAATGAAAGGTAAGGGAAAGTGATCTTTTCTGGTGGCGTCATTTAATTTTCTATAATCAATACATACACGCCATTCTGTTACAGTCCTAGTAGGAATAAGCTCATTTTTTTCATTTGTAATGACAATCATGCCACCCTTCTTAGGCACGCATTGAACTGGGCTTACCCATGGACTATCAAAAATTGGATAAATTAGACCTGCGTCTAGCAGTTTAATAATTTCTTTTTTAACTACATCTTGCATATTCGGATTTAGTCTTCGTTGGCGTTGCACATACTGTAGTGACCCGAACTTTTCCATGTTTATATATATTAATTGAGATTGATGTTTACATGATTAAATGTTTCCAACATGTTAAGCAATCAAACTTGTTAAGACTTGATTAATTGAAATAGGTTTCATATAGACAATTGACCACCCAAGTTGACCGGTGATTCACGAACGTTAAAACTTGTAAAAAAACTATATGATGACATATATATGGTTATATATATAGTTAACATGATATTATGATAAGTAAACATATCATTAATTATATTAACAATGAACTACATATGTAAAAACAAGACTACTAACTTAATGATTTTGAAACGAGACATATATGTAACGTTTATCGTTGTAACGACATTTAATGTATATATATCATATTAAGAGATATTCGTACATCATAATATCATGATAATATAATAATTTAAAATCTCTTTTGATATTATAAACATTGGGTTAACAACATTTAACAAGATCGTTAACCTAAAGGTTTCAAAACAACACTTACATGTAACGACTAACGATGACTTAACGACTCAGTTAAAATGTATATACATGTAGTGTTTTAATATGTATTTATACACTTTTGAAAGACTTCAATACACTTATCAAAATACTTCTACTTAACAAAAATGCTTACAATTACATTCTCGTTCAGTTTCATCAACAATTCTACTCGTATGCACCCGTATTCGTACTCGTACAATACACAGCTTTTAGATGTATGTACTATTGGTATATACACTCCAATGATCAGCTCTTAGCAGCCCATGTGAGTCACCTAACACATGTGGGAACCATCATTTGGCAACTAGCATGAAATATCTCATAAGATTACAAAAATATGAGTAATCATTCATGACTTATTTACATGAAAACAAAATTACATATCCTTTATATCTAATCCATACACCAACGACCAAAAACACCTACAAACACTTTCATTCTTCAATTTTCTTCATCTAATTGAACTCTCTCAAGTTCTATCTTCAAGTTCTAAGTGTTCTTCATAAATTCCAAAAGTTCTAGTTTCATAAAATCAAGAATACTTTCAAGTTTGCTAGCTCACTTCCAATCTTGTAAGGTGATCATCCAACCTCAAGAAATCTTTGTTTCTTACAGTAGGTTATCATTCTAATACAAGAACTTTGAGCCATCCAAGGATCCATTGAAGTTAGATCCATTTTTCTCTTTTCCAGTAGGTTCATCCAAGGAACTTAAGGTTTGTGAATCAACCAGTGGCCAAGTCTTACTTCCCGACGAAGTAAAAATCTGTGAAAGTGAGTTATAGTCCCACTTTTAAAATCTAATATTTTTGGGATGAGAATACATGCAGGTTTTATAAATGATTTACAAAATAGACACAAGTACGTGAAACTACATTCTATGGTTGAATTATCGAAATCGAATATGCCCCTTTTTATTAAGTCTGGTAATCTAAGAATTAGGGAACAGACACCCTAATTGACGCGAATCCTAAAGATAGATCTATTGGGCCTAACAAACCCCATCCAAAGTACCGGATGCTTTAGTACTTCGAAATTTATATCATATCCGAAGGGTGTCCCGGAATGATGGGGATATTCTTATATATGCATCTTGTTATTGTCGGTTACCAGGTGTTCACCATATGAATGATTTTTATCTCTATGTATGGGATGTGTATTGAAATATGAAATCTTGTGGTCTATTGTTACGATTTGATATATATAGGTTAAACCTATAACTCACCAACATTTTTGTTGACGTTTTAAGCATGTTTATTCTCAGGTGATTATTAAGAGCTTCCGCTGTCGCATACTTAAATAAGGACAAGATTTGGAGTCCATGCTTGTATGATATTGTGTAAAAACTGCATTCAAGAAACTTATTTTGTTGTAACATATTTGTATTGTAAACCATTATGTAATGGTCGTGTGTAAACAGGATATTTTAGATTATCATTATTTGATAATCTACGTAAAGTTTTTTTAACCTTTATTGATGAAATAAAGGTTATGGTTTGTTTAAAAATGAATGCAGTCTTTGAAAAACGTCTCATATAGAGGTCAAAACCTCGCAACGAAATCAATTAATATGGAACGTTTTTAATCAATAAGAACGGGACATTTCAGTTGGTATCCGAGCGTTGGTCTTAGAGAACCAGAAAATTTGCATTAGTGTGTCTTATCGAGTTTGTTAGGATGCATTAGTGAGTCTGGACTTCGACCGTGTTTTCTTTAAAAATGATTGCTTAACATTTTTGTTGGAAACTATATATTTTTAACATATGAATATTATGTGATATATTAATCTCTTAACGTGTTTGATATTATGTGATAGATGTCTACCTCTAGAACAAGTCCCATTGACTCACCTAATAATAATGAAGAGTCAAATGTAAATTGGAATGATTTGTGGACTGATTCACAAGTTCCCGAAGAGGAACCGGAAGAAGAGTCGGAACCGGAAGAAGAATCGGAACCGGAAGAAGAATCGGAACCGGATGAAGAAATAGAACCGGTGGGGGAAATAATAAAAAGGTTAAGTAAAAGAAAATCCTCAACCAACCGACCAAAGTTAATTATGGTCAATGGTGTTTCCGCCAAGGAAGCAAAATATTGGGAGGATTACCAATTCTCCGATGAATCGGATTCCGACGAGAATTCCGATGATGTTATAGAAATTACCCCAACTGAATTTAAAAAGGCAAAAGAAAATAATAAGGGAAAGGGCATAAAAATAGAGAAATCTAATTCCAACCCCGATGAACTTTATATCTATCGTCAACCCCCGAAGTCCTTAAGTTGTAACAATGACCCGGGAACCTCTAAACCACCAGGTTTTTCTAAACCAATGTGGACAACGACGGCTCGTATTAGGGGAACATCATATATCCCTAGAAACTTGGCAAAACGAACCAAAACCGAAGAAGAAGAAACGAGCGAGTCGGAATAAGATAGTTGTATTCGTGTGGTGTAATATATGGAATATAGTGTCCTTATGCTTTATGATATATGTAAAAATTGCTTGTATTAATAAGTATTTTTTTTATGAATCTAACTCTTGTCTATTTTACAGTTTAAAAACACAAAATGGATAGACAACCCAATATTTTAAGAGACCTACCCGGAGACATGATTGATGAAATCTTGTCTAGAGTCGGCCAGAATTCTTCGGCACAACTATTTAAGGCGAGATCAGTTTGTAAGACATTCGAAGAACGTTCCAAGAATGTCTTGGTTTATAAGAGACTTTCGTTTGAAAGATGGGGGATATCACATTGGGAAACCCATAAGTTACGATGTGTTTACTTTGACGCATATATTGCGGGGAACCCAAATGCTATTTTACGCAACGGGTTAAGAAATTATTTTGACTCAATATATCCGAATATTGGACTTCGTGATTTAGAAAAAGCGGCTAACATGCAACATAAAGAAGCATGTTATGCTTACGGATTAGTAATGTTCGCTTCTCACCAAAGTGAGAACAAGAACATCGGGCTACAACTATTAAACAAAACGTTTCCACAAGTGACGGAGTCGGTAATTGGGGTAAGAAATGAGGTTTTTAGATTATTACGGGACTGTTGGACATTACGTAACCCTCGTCCCTTTGATGACGTTACAACACGCTGTCTTATCAACGGCCATAACGGTTATGTTGCACAAGACCAAGGATGGGAAGTAGTCCTAGTAAAACCAGAATGCATGACTTGTTTCTGGACGTATGAATTACGTGTCTTTATTGCCTTTGCTGAACGACTTGTGTACTAGCTAGAATTGTCTTCACAACTATCTTGTATCAAAGTTATTGTGTGCTATATTTCATGCTTTATGTAAAATAAGCGGTATTGTAAGTTTGTAAAATATTGTATAAAAGTTTGAACGCGAAATATTATTATAATCAGTTTTTCATATAGAATTGTAGTAGTTAAATTGTATATTAGCTACTAAGTATGAACTTAACGGGTAGGTACTACCCGAATTTAAACTTATAAAACGCTAATATGAAGAAAAAGCTTTTATAAATGAGTTCATATTATGCTACGAAATACTATTAACTACTCTTAATATTCTGTATGATTAACTTGTTCCATTTAACTATTTTGAAGGAAATGGCACCGACTACTCGACACACCGTGAATATGAATGAAGAGGAATTCCGTACTTTTCTAGCTTCAAACATAGCCGCAGTACAGGCTGCACTACATACCAACAATAACCTTGGATCTAGCAGTACAGGAAATCGTGTAGGATGCACCTACAAAGAATTCACTGCCTGCAAACCTTTGGAATTTGATGGAACCGAAGGACCGATCGGATTGAAACGGTGGACCGAGAAGGTTGAATCGGTGTTTGCCATAAGTAAGTGTACTGAAGAGGACAAAGTGAAGTATGCTACGCATACCTTCACAGGTTCTGCGTTAACATGGTGGAATACCTATCTAGAGCAAGTGGGACAAGATGATGCGTACGCACTACCGTGGTCAGCATTCAAGCACTTGATGAACGAGAAGTACCGTCCCAGAACCGAGGTCAATAAGCTCAAGACAGAACTTAGAGGGTTACGAACCCAAGGATTTGATATTACCACGTACGAAAGACGATTCACAGAATTGTGCCTATTGTGTCCGGGAGCATTCGAAGATGAGGAAGAGAAGATCGACGCGTTTGTGAAAGGATTACCGGAAAGAATCCAAGAAGATATAAGTTCACACGAGCCCGCCTCCATACAACAGGCATGTAGAATGGCTCACAAACTAGTGAACCAGATTGAAGAAAGAATTAAAGAACAGACTGCTGAAGAGGCCAATGTGAAGCAAGTCAAAAGAAAGTGGGAGGAAAACGGTGATAAGAATCACCAATACAACAACAACAGCAATTACAACAATAATCGCAACAATTATCCCAACAATCGCAACATCAATCGCAACTACAACAAACGGCCCAACAACAACAACAACAACAACAGCAACTACAACAATCATCCCAACAACAATAATAACCGCAACAACAACAACAATCAGAAGCAACTATGCCAAAGGTGTGAAAAGAATCACTCGGGGTTCTGCACCAAATTTTGCAACAAGTGTAAAAGAAATGGTCATAGCGCGGCGAAGTGTGAGGTCTACGGACCAGGGGTTAATAGAACGAAAGGAACAAATGGTGTCGGAACGAGTAATGGCGGAGCAAGTAGTGTCGGAGCAAGTTATGCCAATGTAGTTTGTTATAAATGTGGAAAACCAGGCCACATTATTAGAAATTGCCCGAACCAGGAGAACACGAATGGACAAGGCCGTGGAAGAGTTTTCAATATTAATGCGGTAGAGGCACAGGAAGACCCGGAGCTTGTTACGGGTACGTTTCTTATTGACAATAAATCTGCTTACGTTTTATTTGATTCGGGTGCGGATAGAAGCTATATGAGTAGAGATTTTTGTGCTAAATTAAGTTGTCCATTGACGCCTTTGGATAGTAAATTTTTACTCGAATTAGCAAATGGTAAATTAATTTCAGCAGATAATATATGTCGGAATCGAGAAATTAAACTGGTTAGCGAAACATTTAAGATTGATTTGATACCAGTAGAGTTAGGGAGTTTTGATGTGATAATCGGTATGGACTGGTTGAAAGAAGTGAAAGCGGAGATCGTTTGTTACAAAAATGCAATTCGCATTATACGAGAAAAAGGAAAACCCTTAATGGTGTACGGAGAAAAGGGCAACACGAAGCTACATCTTATTAGTAATTTGAAGGCACAAAAACTAATAAGAAAAGGTTGCTATGCTGTTCTAGCACACGTCGAGAAAGTACAAACTGAAGAAAAGAGCATCAATGATGTTCTCATTGCAAAAGAATTTCCCGATGTATTTCCGAAAGAATTACCGGGATTACCCCCACATCGATCCGTTGAATTTCAAATAGATCTTGTACCAGGAGCTGCACCAATAGCTCGTGCTCCTTATAGACTCGCACCCAGCGAGATGAAAGAACTGCAAAGCCAATTACAAGAACTTTTAGAGCGTGGTTTCATTCGACCAAGCACATCACCGTGGGGAGCTCCTGTTTTGTTTGTCAAGAAGAAAGATGGTACATTCAGGTTGTGTATCGACTACCGAGAGTTGAACAAACTTACCATCAAGAACCGCTACCCACTACCGAGAATCGACGACTTATTTGATCAACTACAAGGCTCGTCTGTTTATTCAAAGATTGACTTACGTTCCGGGTATCATCAAATGCGGGTGAAAGAAGATGATATTCCAAAGACTGCTTTCAGAACACGTTACGGTCATTACGAGTTTATGGTCATGCCGTTTGGTTTAACTAATGCACCAGCTGTGTTCATGGACCTTATGAACCGAGTGTGTGGACCATACCTTGACAAGTTTGTCATTGTTTTCATTGATGACATACTTATTTACTCAAAGAATGACCAAGAACACGGTGAACATTTGAGAAAGGTGTTAGAAGTATTGAGGAAGGAAGAATTGTACGCTAAGTTTTCAAAGTGTGCATTTTGGTTGGAAGAAGTTCAATTCCTCGGTCACATAGTGAACAAAGAAGGTATTAAGGTGGATCCAGCAAAGATAGAAACTGTTGAAAAGTGGGAAACCCCGAAAACTCCGAAACACATACGCCAGTTTTTAGGACTAGCTGGTTACTACAGAAGGTTCATCCAAGACTTTTCCAGAATAGCAAAACCCTTGACTGCATTAACGCATAAAGGGAAGAAATTTGAATGGAATGATGAACAAGAGAAAGCGTTTCAGTTATTGAAGAAAAAGCTAACTACGGCACCTATATTGTCATTGCCTGAAGGGAATGATGATTTTGTGATTTATTGTGACGCATCAAAGCAAGGTCTCGGTTGTGTATTAATGCAACGAACGAAGGTGATTGCTTATGCGTCTAGACAATTGAAGATTCACGAACAAAATTATACGACGCATGATTTGGAATTAGGCGCGGTTGTTTTTGCATTAAAGACTTGGAGGCACTACTTATATGGGGTCAAAAGTATTATATATACCGACCACAAAAGTCTTCAACACATATTTAATCAGAAACAACTGAATATGAGGCAGCGTAGGTGGATTGAATTATTGAATGATTATGATTTTGAGATTCGTTACCACCCGGGGAAGGCAAATGTGGTAGCCGATGCCTTGAGCAGGAAGGATAGAGAACCCATTCGAGTAAAATCTATGAATATAATGATTCATAATAACATTACTACTCAAATAAAGGAGGCGCAACAAGGAGTTTTAAAAAAAGGAAATTTAAAGGATGAAATACCCAAAGGATCGGAGAAGCATCTTAATATTCGGGAAGACGGAACCCGGTATAGGGCTGAAAGGATTTGGGTACCAAAATTTGGAGATATGAGAGAAATGGTACTTAGAGAAGCTCATAAAACCAGATACTCAATACATCCTGGAACGGGGAAGATGTACAAGGATCTCAAGAAACATTTTTGGTGGCCGGGTATGAAAGCCGATGTTGCTAAATACGTAGGAGAATGTTTGACGTGTTCTAAGGTCAAAGCTGAGCATCAGAAACCATCAGGTCTACTTCAACAACCCGAAATCCCGGAATGGAAATGGGAAAACATTACCATGGATTTCATCACTAAATTGCCAAGGACTGCAAGTGGTTTTGATACTATTTGGGTAATAGTTGATCGTCTCACCAAATCAGCACACTTCCTACCAATAAGAGAAGATGACAAGATGGAGAAGTTAGCACGACTGTATTTGAAGGAAGTCGTCTCCAGACATGGAATACCAATCTCTATTATCTCTGATAGGGATGGCAGATTTATTTCAAGATTCTGGCAGACATTACAGCAAGCATTAGGAACTCGTCTAGACATGAGTACTGCCTATCATCCACAAACTGATGGGCAGAGCGAAAGGACGATACAAACGCTTGAAGACATGCTACGAGCATGTGTTATTGATTTCGGAAACAGTTGGGATCGACATCTACCGTTAGCAGAATTTTCCTACAACAACAGCTACCATTCAAGCATTGAGATGGCGCCGTTTGAAGCACTTTATGGTAGAAAGTGCAGGTCTCCGATTTGTTGGAGTGAGGTGGGGGATAGACAGATTACGGGTCCGGAGATTATACAAGAAACTACCGAGAAGATCATCCAAATTCAACAACGGTTGAAAACCGCCCAAAGTCGACAAAAGAGCTACGCTGACATTAAAAGAAAAGATATAGAATTTGAAATTGGAGAGATGGTCATGCTTAAAGTTTCACCTTGGAAAGGCGTTGTTCGATTTGGTAAACGAGGGAAATTAAATCCAAGGTATATTGGACCATTCAAGATTATTGATCGTGTCGGACCAGTAGCTTACCGACTTGAGTTACCTCAACAACTCGCGGCTGTACATAACACTTTCCACGTCTCGAATTTGAAGAAATGTTTTGCTAAAGAAGATCTCACTATTCCGTTAGATGAAATCCAAATCAACGAAAAACTCCAATTCATCGAAGAACCCGTCGAAATAATGGATCGTGAGGTTAAAAGACTTAAGCAAAACAAGATACCAATTGTTAAGGTTCGATGGATTGCTCGTAGAGGACCCGAGTTCACCTGGGAGCGTGAAGATCAGATGAAGAAGAAATACCCGCATCTATTTCCAGAAGATTCGTCAACACCTTCAACAGCTTAAAATTTCGGGACGAAATTTATTTAACGGGTAGGTACTGTAGTGACCCGAACTTTTCCATGTTTATATATATTAATTGAGATTGATGTTTACATGATTAAATGTTTCCAACATGTTAAGCAATCAAACTTGTTAAGACTTGATTAATTGAAATAGGTTTCATATAGACAATTGACCACCCAAGTTGACCGGTGATTCACGAACGTTAAAACTTGTAAAAAAACTATATGATGACATATATATGGTTATATATATAGTTAACATGATATTATGATAAGTAAACATATCATTAATTATATTAACAATGAACTACATATGTAAAAACAAGACTACTAACTTAATGATTTTGAAACGAGACATATATGTAACGTTTATCGTTGTAACGACATTTAATGTATATATATCATATTAAGAGATATTCGTACATCATAATATCATGATAATATAATAATTTAAAATCTCTTTTGATATTATAAACATTGGGTTAACAACATTTAACAAGATCGTTAACCTAAAGGTTTCAAAACAACACTTACATGTAACGACTAACGATGACTTAACGACTCAGTTAAAATGTATATACATGTAGTGTTTTAATATGTATTTATACACTTTTGAAAGACTTCAATACACTTATCAAAATACTTCTACTTAACAAAAATGCTTACAATTACATTCTCGTTCAGTTTCATCAACAATTCTACTCGTATGCACCCGTATTCGTACTCGTACAATACACAGCTTTTAGATGTATGTACTATTGGTATATACACTCCAATGATCAGCTCTTAGCAGCCCATGTGAGTCACCTAACACATGTGGGAACCATCATTTGGCAACTAGCATGAAATATCTCATAAGATTACAAAAATATGAGTAATCATTCATGACTTATTTACATGAAAACAAAATTACATATCCTTTATATCTAATCCATACACCAACGACCAAAAACACCTACAAACACTTTCATTCTTCAATTTTCTTCATCTAATTGAACTCTCTCAAGTTCTATCTTCAAGTTCTAAGTGTTCTTCATAAATTCCAAAAGTTCTAGTTTCATAAAATCAAGAATACTTTCAAGTTTGCTAGCTCACTTCCAATCTTGTAAGGTGATCATCCAACCTCAAGAAATCTTTGTTTCTTACAGTAGGTTATCATTCTAATACAAGAACTTTGAGCCATCCAAGGATCCATTGAAGTTAGATCCATTTTTCTCTTTTCCAGTAGGTTCATCCAAGGAACTTAAGGTTTGTGAATCAACCAGTGGCCAAGTCTTACTTCCCGACGAAGTAAAAATCTGTGAAAGTGAGTTATAGTCCCACTTTTAAAATCTAATATTTTTGGGATGAGAATACATGCAGGTTTTATAAATGATTTACAAAATAGACACAAGTACGTGAAACTACATTCTATGGTTGAATTATCGAAATCGAATATGCCCCTTTTTATTAAGTCTGGTAATCTAAGAATTAGGGAACAGACACCCTAATTGACGCGAATCCTAAAGATAGATCTATTGGGCCTAACAAACCCCATCCAAAGTACCGGATGCTTTAGTACTTCGAAATTTATATCATATCCGAAGGGTGTCCCGGAATGATGGGGATATTCTTATATATGCATCTTGTTATTGTCGGTTACCAGGTGTTCACCATATGAATGATTTTTATCTCTATGTATGGGATGTGTATTGAAATATGAAATCTTGTGGTCTATTGTTACGATTTGATATATATAGGTTAAACCTATAACTCACCAACATTTTTGTTGACGTTTTAAGCATGTTTATTCTCAGGTGATTATTAAGAGCTTCCGCTGTCGCATACTTAAATAAGGACAAGATTTGGAGTCCATGCTTGTATGATATTGTGTAAAAACTGCATTCAAGAAACTTATTTTGTTGTAACATATTTGTATTGTAAACCATTATGTAATGGTCGTGTGTAAACAGGATATTTTAGATTATCATTATTTGATAATCTACGTAAAGTTTTTTTAACCTTTATTGATGAAATAAAGGTTATGGTTTGTTTAAAAATGAATGCAGTCTTTGAAAAACGTCTCATATAGAGGTCAAAACCTCGCAACGAAATCAATTAATATGGAACGTTTTTAATCAATAAGAACGGGACATTTCACATACGTTTTATGACCTTCTTCCATAAGGATTTTATGTGTGCAATACGAAGGACTTATTCCTTTAATATCATGAATCTTCCATGCAATGGCTGGTTTATGAGCTTTCAACACAGAAATGAGTTGTGATTTCTCATTTTCAGTAAGAGAAGACGATATTATTACAGGTAATTCAGATTCACCATGTAAATAAGCGTATTCCAAATGGTTTGGAAGTGGCTTTAACTCTAATTTTGGTGGTTCTTCTATCGATGATTTATATCGATATCTGTCTTCTTCTTTTAGTATTTGAATTTCTTCTTTTGTTGGTTCATATCCATTAGCTATAAGTGTAGCTAACATTTCAACTTCATCAATTGGTTCAGTTCCTTCTCCTAAAGAACATTTTCCTGTTCCTTGTAATTCTGGAAATTCTTCTAACAATTCTGCATGTGAATCTATAGTTTGAATATAATAACATGTATCATCTGCAGATTGCGGTTGTTGCATTGCTCTATCAACTGAAAAGGTAACACTTTCGTCCTCTATACTTAGGGTCAATTTCTTACCGAACACGTCTATCATTGCTTTAGCCGTGTTTAAGAATGGTCTTCCTAATATGAGAGGAACTTGAGAATCTTCTTCCATGTCCAGAACAACAAAATCTACTGGAAATACTAAAGTACCAACTTTAACTAGCATATTCTCCATTATCCCTCTAGGATATTTTATTGATCGATCCGCTAGTTGTATGCTTATTCTTGTTGGTTTCAATTCTCCAAGGTCTAGTTTAGTGTATAGTGAAAACAGCATTAAATTTATACTAGCACCTAAGTCTGCCAATGCTTCTATTGAACTAAGACTACCCAGAAAACATGGAATTGTGAAACTTCCTGGATCAGATAATTTTTCTGGTATCTTATTCAACAGCACTGCTGAACAATTAGCATTCATAGTAACAGCCAAGAGTTCTTCCATTTTCTTTCTATTCGAGATTAGATCTTTCAGAAATTTAGCATATCTAGGCATTCCTAAAATCACATCAATGAAAGGAAGATTTACATTTATCTGTTTAAACATATCCAAGAATTTGGATTGCTCGGCTTCAAGTTTCTCTTTCTTTATTTTACTCGGGTAAGGAAGTGGTGGTTGGTATGGTTTAACATAAGGTTTATCCTTAGCTGTGTTATCTTCATTAACCTTTTCAACTACCGGTTCTTTTTCCTTATCTTGTTCAGGTTGTGGTTCTTTTGGAGTAGGAATAGCTTCATCAGAAGTTACAGGTATTTCAGGTGGTTTAAGTGTTGTACCACTTCTTGTGGTAATGGCTTTAGCTGTTTCATTTCGGGGGTTAGCATTTGTATCACTAGGTAAACTTCCCGGTTTTCTTTCACCTATTAACCTTGCTAGGTTACTTACTTCTTGTTCCAAGTTTTGAATAGAAGCTTGTTGATTTCTAAATGTTTGAGCATTTTATTCATTAGTTTGTTTTTGAGATGTGAAAAACTGCGTTTGAGTTTCAACTAGCTTCGTCATCATATCTTCTAAATTCGGCTTTTTATCATCGGGTTGTGGTGGTTTGTTTTGAAAATTAGGTCTTTGCTGGTTGTAAGTATTGTTAGATACTTGTTGATTGCTAGGACCTTGTTGGTTGTTGTATGGAATATTTCGATTATAATTCTGGTTTTGATTGTAAATCTGTCTTAGCGGTTGATAATTATTCTGATAATTATTTCCAGGCCTTTGGTTTATGTATGAAATATTCTCTCTTTGTTCCATTGTTAATTCAATACTGAGACAATCTTTTGTCAAATGTAGTCCTCCACACTGCTCACAACTAATTCATATTGAGTGAATATCCTTAGTCATCTTTTCCATTCGTCTCTCGACAGCATCTATCTTTGCGGAAATGGAATCTAAGTCATGGCTAGAATTGACTCTAGCTGCTTTAGATGATCTAACGATATCTTTTTCTTGGTGCCACTCATGTGAGTGGGAAGCAGTGTTATCAATAATTTTATAAGCATCAGTTTCGGTTTTCTTCATAATGGAACCACCAGCTGCTATATCGATATCTTTTCTTGTAGTGATGTCGCATCCTTGGTAGAATATTTGTACTATTTGACAGGTGTCTAAACCATGTTGCGGGCATCCTCTTAATAACTTTCCAAATCTTGTCCACGCCTCATATAGAGTTTCATTCGGTTTCTGTGTGAACGTAACAATTTCTCCTTGAAGTCTTACGGCTTTAGATGCCGGAAAGAATTGTTTAAGAAAATTTTCAACTAAAACGTCCCATGTATCAATCGCCCCTTCAGGTAACGATTCCAACCAATCTTTGGCTTCTCCCTTTAAAGTCCATGGAAATAACATGAGATATATCTGTTCATCCTCCACTTCTCGGATTTTAAATAGTGTGCAGATCCTATTAAAGGTACGAAGATGTTCATTTGGATCTTCCTTCGGCGCACCACTAAATTGGCATTGATTAGTCACCATATGTAGAATTTGTCCTTTGATTTCATAATCTGGCGCATTTATGTCTGGATGAGTAATTGCGTGACCTTGGCCAGTACGTTTAGCTCTCATTCGGTCTTCCATACTTAAAGGTTCCAGATTCTTCATAATTGAATTTGTTGAATCGGAATCACTAGAGGATTCTGATTTAATGGTTCGTTCCTCAACAATCTCTGTTTGAATGATTGGTGGTTCCGGAGGAAAATTTAATGGTTCAGGATCTATGAATCGTCCCAGAATATTCTCCGGATTCTCAATTGTGAGGTCGGTTTCAAAAAATGGATTATCGGAAATTTGAATTGGAGTACTTGGTCGACTGGATGACGATTCTAAAGAAAAATCAACGGCGGTAATATTTGCTAAATGTCTTGATCTAGTTACAGGTGGTGAACGTACAAAAGGTGGTGAACGTCTTGCTCGGTGCATTCACTGAATATCCTATTAGTTTTTAAAAATGAAAGAAAAATTATATAAGTTATCCAATTAATAGACTTTTCTGATTTTGCCCACGTTTCGAATAGCCAAAAGATGCAGCAGAGGGGCAAGATTCGTTTGGTCTCAATATAATTGAGGACTGTTTGGCTCCAATAACCCGGTCCACGTACAAATTCAACTATTACTACGAACCAGAAAATTTTGATGTCTATCAATTTAACCACTTAAAATAATTTTTCGTAATTTTAAGAAATTTAGATAAGAAGTAGAATAAAAATCTATGTCCTAAAAACTAGAATAGCGAGAAATAAGAAAGAAAAAGAGCGCGTCGAAAAAGAAAAATAAAAGGGTTGAAAAATAAAAGGCGTCGAAAAATAAGAAATAAAAAGAAATGACTTATAGAACTTAAAAACACTCGACTAACCCAACCTTATTACTATCACTAACTTAAAATTATAATCGCAAATTGAGATTACTAATTGGAGTGATAATTGATACATAGGTAAAAGGCGTCGAAAAATAAAAATAAGAAAGTAGCGCGTTGAAACTTAAAAAGGCACTAAAAACTAAAAATTAAAAGTTGCTTCTAAAAATATTAAAGCTTACAAGTAAAACTATATCCCAAATGGCAATAAATTAAAAAGAAACTAAAACTTATAAAGGCGTCGCAAAATTCTAAAGCACCTAAATCTTAGTCTAAAGAAAAAGCACTTAAGGGATTTTACGGCAAGGCCTAAAAATCTAGAAATAAAAATAACTATGGCAAAAACTATGAATTAAAACTAAATACGAGCGAAAAATACAAAAGTTACGCTAAAACTATTAAAAAGGGACAAAATATAAAAATATATAAAAAGTTGTAAAAATTACAATTTTTATTAAAATATTATTTTTATATTATTTATTTTATAAAACTATTAATTTTATAAATTATTAAAACTAATTTAGACTTAAAATACAAATTATAAATAAACTAAACTAAATAATAAAATAATTATAACCTAATTAGGGTTATTAATTAATAATAATTATTATTATAAACCCTAATTTCGTGCAGCTTATGTTTCAGACGAGTCAAATCACTCCATGCGATCGCATGGAGTGTATGCTATATAATCATGCGATCGCATGACGTAGAAAATCGGGCCAGATGGGTTGGGCTGCTACAGTGTAGCCCGTAAACTTTTGTATTTTTTTTTTCTGTTTTGCTGTTTTGATGTTTTAAGAAAAAAACACAATATTTAAATAAAATTTATATTTTTAAATACTAAAAATAAAAATAAAGAAACTTTATAAAACTTATATATTTAACAAACTCTTAAAAATATATAAATTTTTCTTTTTCTTTTTATATTTTTGAATTTTTAAAACGTATTTTTACAAAAACGTATTTTTATAAAAGTAAACTAAAAATAAAAATCTTTTTTTTTTATATTAGCGTTGCGCTTCCGGCTTTTAAGCTAAATGTTCCCCGGCAGCGGCGCCAAAAATACTTGATAGTTAAAGCTAAGGGGTATAAAATACTATTAAATTTTACAAGGAAATACTATTAAATACGATACAATTTTACACAAGATATTTATTTATTTATAGAATGGATATACTTAAACCTTGCTACAACACTTATAGGCAGTGTACCTAATCGTACAGTAGTGTAGTTTTTAGTAAGTCCGGTTCGTTCCACAGGGAATCTTTAAACAAAGCTTAACGCTATATTAGTTTAATTTTATAAAAATACAAATATATATATAAGTACTATTATTATTATAAAGGGGGGTTTTTACCGTTTAATGACCGGTTTGTCGATTTTAAAACTTAGTCGCAGTTAAAACCTAATGTAAAATATTAAAAATAAATACAACTTAATTTAAAGCGTAAAGTAAATAACGATAATGAAATTGCGATAAATAAAAGTGCGATAAAATAAACTTGCGATAATTAAAAAGTACGATAATTAAAAGTGCAATTAAATACAATAACAATAAATAAAAGTGCAATAATTAGAATGTAGCGACCCCGACAAATCGTCAAGTGACGGCATCGGCTACGTGGGTCCCATTACCTGATTATAAGTCTTTAAGATAACGTTTGACCAAAATATGTCGCCTTCATTTCAAAATAAAGATTGTTTCAAAGTTTACAAGAATTGTTCAACCAAAAGTTAAGTTACAAGGTTATAAGTACAAATGAAATCTAGGCGACACGGTTTAAAGTAAAGTCAAAAGACGCTCCATGAAAAGCATGTATACTCGACATCCAATGCAAGTATCAATTAATGAGCGGAAGCATGTATCACATATCGTGCAAGACCTGAGAAAAACATAGAAATCTGTCAACGAAAACGTTGGTGAAATCATAGGTTTAGTAAGTAAATTGTATTGAACCACAAGGTTCTTTAAGAATTGCTCAACTAGAATCATTCACATTCCAAAATAGTATTTGTATCACGAGCACCCAATTATCAAGGCTTAACCGAATCTTCCCTCTGAATTTTGAATTTAGTGTTAGAACTTACACTATACATTGTTGAAATTATATTTCATTCACTAACGGTAGCGAACCGTCTGAATGAGGGTTTGTTAAACCCGTATGGCCACACAACATAATTACACGCTTACACTTACACCCTGCAAGTGGAATTAATGATAATTGGATTGAGGACTTTTGTTCAAACTCGTATGCATCCTTGTATTCGTATTTGTTCACAATGTAAAAGCATGAAAAGTAAATAAGTGTGAAATGTATGTGTTTCTCAGCCCACGATGTAAAGAATAAAAGTGATTAAAAGTGGGACTATGATCTCACCTTGAGTACACGAGTATAAAAGTACTTCAACAAGTAAACGTGTGCATGAAAGTTGCTTAGCCTTGACCTAAACAAGTAAGTTATATCAATTAACCGGTTACGACACAAGGTCGGGTGAAATGTGTTCAATTAGTCCTATGGCTCGTTACGACTCGAATAGTATAGCATGTGAATCACGTTGTCAAGTTTCATGCAAGAATCAAGTATAAAAGCATGTTAGAACGATTGTAATAAAGTTTGAGTTGACATTTCAAAACCTTACCATTAGAAAGGAAATCTTATTACGTTTCCAACGATATTTGATTCATCGAAAACGGAGTTACGGTCAAAAAGTTATGGCCAAAACAAGTTTGCTGAAGTTCGGATGAAACAGGCAATTGTCACGGCGCGACAAATTGCTCCGCGGCGCGACAAATGCCTATGTTGAAGGTCAGAAAGCTTGAAAAACATGTTCTAAAATCACCCTTTGGGCCACGGCGCGACAAATTGCTCCGCGGCGCGACAATGGCCGTGGCCTGGTCCCTGGCCTGTTTCACTTGTTCAAGGCTTGGTAAAATTTCAAACAAACGCAAAACTCAAACCGTAAACAATTAGGAAGCGTATCTTATACCGTTGGAAAGCTCTTTTGACAAGGAACACAACTAAACATGTTTCATCAAACAAAAACAACATTTTCCATAACCGATTTCTCGTCAAGTGATCGTTTAAAAGTCCATTTTCAAAGTTTCAAGTTCATCAATTGCATTTTAAGTTTCGGGAATCCAATTTACACATACGATATGCTGTTTCGAAGGTAATTAAGCATACATTACAACTAATCACTAACAATTAACATTCCATGGCATTCAAGCATCAAAAGTTCATGTCAAGAACTATCAAACCCTAGTCAAACATCACAAAATCAATATTCATGTTTTTGAAGTTTTCTTAATCAACCTACGCATCAAAACGAAGCTAGTGATACTAGTAACACAATTAAAACATGCACTTTAACAATCTAACAACATTAACTCATCCAAAATCAAGGATTAAGCAAACCCATTTCAAGTTCATGCTAGTTACTCCAAAAACAACAAATCGAGCAAACCAAACATATATTCATGTTAGACTTGAGCCATAGACACTAACTAACACCATTTCAAATCAAAAACACGAATTTAGAGAAATCTAGAGTTTTAGAAATGTTACCCAAACGAGATGAAGTTGGTATCAAATTGTAGAGGATGAAGAGAGGATTCCAAATATGTAATTTGTTTTGTTGTAAGCCTCCTAAATCGAATTTAGATGATGAATGATTGAATTGGGTGTTGTGTGTGTGTGTTCTTGCTAGAGAGAAAGAGAGATGAGGGAGATGGATGGAAATGGATGGAGGAGGTGAAGTGGTTGACTAGTTGACCTAGTCACCACTTTGCCCACTTGTCAACTTAAGTCCCTCATGTTTGTAGTCGGGTGCGGGAATTAACCAAACGAATATTTTTAAAACGCTCGAGTAAACGGGTGATGTCAAAATTAAATAGCGGGAATATAATGAACGTTACTCACGGAAACTATTAATTTAAATACGAAAGATTATGTTTAAAAAAAAACGGTGTTAAAATTAAATTTAACGGAAAAACGCGGGATGTTACATTATCCACACCTTAAAAGAAATTTCGTCCCGAAATTTAGTTGGAAGTAGTAGTTGTTGAATCTTCCTCGAGATCTTGCGTTGCCAATTCTACGAGTGAGGGAGAAGTACGTTCTAGGGTATTTCAACGAATTTTGACGGTCGGGATCATACGATGTTTTAAGGTTTGGCTTCACGATTTATGGTTTCAACCGGTCCTCCTAGGAAGTGAGGGTTATCGTCGATAGTGAGTTCATCAAAGGAGATAACAAGTTCTCGTTTCGCAAAACACGTCTTTGAGTTGATACATCGAATGTAGGATAAACGGAGACCCAAAATGAGTCGAAAAAGTCTAAACGGCTAGCGACGGGTCCAAAACACCCCAAGAATTTAAAGGATCAAAATATCGCGGATTTAGCTTCCTACGTTTCCCGAAACGGATTGCACCTTTCCAAGGTGCGACTCTTAACGTGACGCGGTTTCCCACGTGGAATTTGAAATGTTTACGTCTAACATCGGCGTAGCTCTTGGTGATTACGAGTCGCGTAGGGTTTTACCTGAATATGAATAAATTTTCTCGGTTGCTCATGAACAACCTCGGCCCCGGTGAATTGATCATCGTTTACTTGGTTCGACAAGGGAGAATGACGTTTCCGGTCACATGTGGTTTCAAAAGGAGTGACGTTAAAACTTGAATGAAAATCATTGTAGTACGAGGATTCGGTTAAAGGAAAATACTTTTCTCAAGTAAATTTGAAGTTGGTAATACAAACTTGTATTATGGTTTCCAAGGTTTAAATCACATGTTTGTTCGGTCCGTCGGGTTGTGGATGGTACGCGGTACTCATGTCTAAACGCGGTCCAGAGGCTTCTTGTAAAACTAGAAGTGAAACGAGTATTTCGATACGGGATAATTAACAAAGATACACCGTGTTGGAATAGAATCTCTTAAGATATGTTTGAACGAGTCAGTTAGGGTTCGAAAAAAAATGTTCGTTAGGACTATTCACCCTCGTGGCGAATACTTATGTAATATGAGGAGTTTCTCTATCCATGGAGAAATGTTACAAGGAGTTTCTTTAAACGGAAATGCGAACGGTAAAGATAGTAGTGAAATGAGGACTTAGAATAGGATGAGTTTACATCTCGAGGTTGCCATAACGTGCCTCTAGTTGTCAAAAGTCAAAGTCTAAAAGAGAAACGAGGTAGTACACGTAGTTGTATAGTTCGGGGTTGAATAATAGTTGACCGATTATCAGAAACACAAGGGCGTTAAGTCAAAGAAGAGTGAAGTATCGTTGGATTGCGTGTTATCTTAATTTCCAGTAATATCAGACGGTAACGGTGAAATAACAGAGGTATGTAGTGTGGTACGTGATGACGAGAAGTTTGCTCGGATCCACAATTTAGTATTCGAATTCTTCGTGTAAAATAACGAATTTTAGTTTTTTTTTTTTTTTTTTTTTTTTTTTTTTTTTTTTTTTTTAGAGAGTATGCCTTTCGGCGTTCAAATAAAAATATTTCCATGTTCGAGTTCCCTCTGTTGCTATACGATTTTAACTAGAATGTTGGTGTGAAGAATCACGCTCAAGGTTCGAACACGGAGAGGTTTAGAGTTTTCCTTAGTGAGTTAACGAGTTTAAAAGTAGTGTAACACGAGAAAAGTCAGAAATGAATCTTCGGTAATAACAGACGAGATCTAAGATTTTTACGAATACAAGTCCGAGTTGGTAGAGTTTCCTGATTACATGTGGCTTGATTTCGAGATTGATTGTAATGCCTTGACCATTGACATCATGGTCTAGAAAATTGGACTTCGTTCAACAGAAATTCTCACTCGGAGAATTTGGTATAGAGTTGCTCTTTTCTCAAAAGTTCGAGCGTAAGATGGTGATGTTGTTCGTTTTCCTTCTTTACTTAAATAAGTTAAGATGTCATCTATAAATACGATAACAGATTAGTCTATATGAATTTGCATACGCGGTTCAAGAGGTTTATGGATACGGGCGAGCCCTAAATAAATCAAACGGTACTAAGAGAGTTTTACAACTAACGTTGCGAGTTCGGAAAATGGCTTAGGAGACATCGTCTCACTTAACCCCCAATTGATGATAACCGGAACGGAGGTCGATTTGGAACATACGGGATTCGTGCAAATAATCATGAGGTCATGGATGCGAGGGAGAGGGTATCGGTTTCCAACCGAAAATTACTCAGTTCACAATAACCTATACAAGATGATGGGGAAACATTTTTTTTTTTTTTTTAAACGAATAGGTTCCGAGCTCCCTAGTTCTATAGGTGTCAAGTCAAAAGTCTTAACGTATATCCTCCAATAAAATTTATAGGCACACAATATTTTCCGTTGGTCACTTAAATTGCCTAAGTAGTGTCTAGGGGAAAAAGGTGGAATGTAAAGAGCACGAGTCAAAGACTTGGTTAATAAACATCTAGCGGTAATCGAATCGAATAAGTATGAAATATACTGTTTGTTGTGAAGAAACGTACCCGTGACTAGTCCATCGTCGTCTCGGGCATCCTAGGTGTCGATGTTGAAAGTTCAACGGCGTGCGTTGGGGTTGATTTTCTTGTTTGGGCACGCACTCCTAAAATGACCCGGTTGGCCACATTCAAAACAAACACCCGTCTTGGGTGCATTGTGCTCCTTTTGAGCGACGGGAGCGGTATTCCTACAATCGTGGGCTACATGGCCACTTCTTTGACACTTCAAGCAAAATGGTTTGCCACATTCGCCTAAATGATGTTTGTAGCACTCGTTACAATACGGTAGGTGTCCGGTATAACCTTTCTTGCCGTTGGGGATGAAGGGCTTCTTGGCGAGGTTGTTGTAATTGCTTGATTGGGGGGCTTCCCATTTTCTTTTGTTGTCACCCGACTTATCCTCGGCTTTAGGTGCCGGCACTTCAATCTCGTCCACTGTTTCAATCAATTGACGGGCCATATTCAAAGCCTCTTGGTGGTTAGCGGGTTTGGATGACATTACTCCTTGTTTGATGCTCTTGGGGAGACCATCCATGTAAAGTTCAACCCTTAAAGATTCGGGGTTCACAAGATTTGGGCACATCAAAGCAAGTTCGGAGAATCGTTGATTATATGCCTTTAGGTCATTCCCGACCGCTTTTAAAGTTCTTAGTTCGTGTTCGAGCTTACGGGTCTCTTCGCGCGGGAAGTATTCGGTGATCATCTTTTTCTTTAAGTCGGCCCATGAGAGTGTGTGGGCTTCATCGATACCCACCGACAGCACATACGTATTCCACCATGTGAGGGCGATACCGGCAAAAGTATGGGTGGAATATTTGACTTTGTCTTGGTCCCGACAACCGCTTATGCTAAAAACGGATTCTGTTTGCTCAAACCATCGGGTGAGCACGACCGGTCCTCCGGTCCCATCGAAGGTGTGAGGTTTGCACCCCATGAAAGTTTTGTAGGAGCAACCCTCGTTTGAATTACCGGCTCCATGGTTGTTGTGGTTGTGGTTGTTATTGTTGTTGTTGGAGGAGTGACCGGCCATGGCCGTATCCACGGCAGTGGCTATCATACGTTGGAGGGCTTGTTCGGGAGTTTCGGGAGGAGCGCGTCGACGAGCCATTGTTCCTTCATGACACAAGAATATCGTTGGTTAGTATTTTCAACAATACTAACCGGAGTATGGAATAAGGATAGAGAGAAAATTTTCTTTGACTCGCCCTAAATTCTTTATGTCATAATGTCGGAACGTCCATGTGAATCACCGTAATATAATCCCGGAAATTATATTACCCTGATTCTCATGTGCATTTAACATTACTTCATAAAGTCAAGGTGGCGCGTCAACAAAATTTATTAACGTAAGATCAAGATCGAATACGAGTTAGATATGATAGAAGAGTTCGAGTATAAATGCACAAATAGTCAAGTAATTCCTACTGCAGTCTATATGCCGGTTGTAGTCTAGATTCACCTATGTACCCTATGACTCGGGGTGGACACAAATGAACTCTAAATCCCTACAACCAAGGCTCTGATACCACTTGTAGCGACCCCGACAAATCGTCAAGTGACGGCATCGGCTACGTGGGTCCCATTACCTGATTATAAGTCTTTAAGATAACGTTTGACCAAAATATGTCGCCTTCATTTCAAAATAAAGATTGTTTCAAAGTTTACAAGAATTGTTCAACCAAAAGTTAAGTTACAAGGTTATAAGTACAAATGAAATCTAGGCGACACGGTTTAAAGTAAAGTCAAAAGACGCTCCATGAAAAGCATGTATACTCGACATCCAATGCAAGTATCAATTAATGAGCGGAAGCATGTATCACATATCGTGCAAGACCTGAGAAAAACATAGAAATCTGTCAACGAAAACGTTGGTGAAATCATAGGTTTAGTAAGTAAATTGTATTGAACCACAAGGTTCTTTAAGAATTGCTCAACTAGAATCATTCACATTCCAAAATAGTATTTGTATCACGAGCACCCAATTATCAAGGCTTAACCGAATCTTCCCTCTGAATTTTGAATTTAGTGTTAGAACTTACACTATACATTGTTGAAATTATATTTCATTCACTAACGGTAGCGAACCGTCTGAATGAGGGTTTGTTAAACCCGTATGGCCACACAACATAATTACACGCTTACACTTACACCCTGCAAGTGGAATTAATGATAATTGGATTGAGGACTTTTGTTCAAACTCGTATGCATCCTTGTATTCGTATTTGTTCACAATGTAAAAGCATGAAAAGTAAATAAGTGTGAAATGTATGTGTTTCTCAGCCCACGATGTAAAGAATAAAAGTGATTAAAAGTGGGACTATGATCTCACCTTGAGTACACGAGTATAAAAGTACTTCAACAAGTAAACGTGTGCATGAAAGTTGCTTAGCCTTGACCTAAACAAGTAAGTTATATCAATTAACCGGTTACGACACAAGGTCGGGTGAAATGTGTTCAATTAGTCCTATGGCTCGTTACGACTCGAATAGTATAGCATGTGAATCACGTTGTCAAGTTTCATGCAAGAATCAAGTATAAAAGCATGTTAGAACGATTGTAATAAAGTTTGAGTTGACATTTCAAAACCTTACCATTAGAAAGGAAATCTTATTACGTTTCCAACGATATTTGATTCATCGAAAACGGAGTTACGGTCAAAAAGTTATGGCCAAAACAAGTTTGCTGAAGTTCGGATGAAACAGGCAATTGTCACGGCGCGACAAATTGCTCCGCGGCGCGACAAATGCCTATGTTGAAGGTCAGAAAGCTTGAAAAACATGTTCTAAAATCACCCTTTGGGCCACGGCGCGACAAATTGCTCCGCGGCGCGACAATGGCCGTGGCCTGGTCCCTGGCCTGTTTCACTTGTTCAAGGCTTGGTAAAATTTCAAACAAACGCAAAACTCAAACCGTAAACAATTAGGAAGCGTATCTTATACCGTTGGAAAGCTCTTTTGACAAGGAACACAACTAAACATGTTTCATCAAACAAAAACAACATTTTCCATAACCGATTTCTCATCAAGTGATCGTTTAAAAGTCCATTTTCAAAGTTTCAAGTTCATCAATTGCATTTTAAGTTTCGGGAATCCAATTTACACATACGATATGCCGTTTCGAAGGTAATTAAGCATACATTACAACTAATCACTAACAATTAACATTCCATGGCATTCAAGCATCAAAAGTTCATGTCAAGAACTATCAAACCCTAGTCAAACATCACAAAATCAATATTCATGTTTTTGAAGTTTTCTTAATCAACCTACGCATCAAAACGAAGCTAGTGATACTAGTAACACAATTAAAACATGCACTTTAACAATCTAACAACATTAACTCATCCAAAATCAAGGATTAAGCAAACCCATTTCAAGTTCATGCTAGTTACTCCAAAAACAACAAATCGAGCAAACCAAACATATATTCATGTTAGACTTGAGCCATAGACACTAACTAACACCATTTCAAATCAAAAACACGAATTTAGAGAAATCTAGAGTTTTAGAAATGTTACCCAAACGAGATGAAGTTGGTATCAAATTGTAGAGGATGAAGAGAGGATTCCAAATATGTAATTTGTTTTGTTGTAAGCCTCCTAAATCGAATTTAGATGATGAATGATTGAATTGGGTGTTGTGTGTGTGTGTTCTTGCTAGAGAGAAAGAGAGATGAGGGAGATGGATGGAAATGGATGGAGGAGGTGAAGTGGTTGACTAGTTGACCTAGTCACCACTTTGCCCACTTGTCAACTTAAGTCCCTCATGTTTGTAGTCGGGTGCGGGAATTAACCAAACGAATATTTTTAAAACGCTCGAGTAAACGGGTGATGTCAAAATTAAATAGCGGGAATATAATGAACGTTACTCACGGAAACTATTAATTTAAATACGAAAGATTATGTTTAAAAAAAACGGTGTTAAAATTAAATTTAACGGAAAAACGCGGGATGTTACATAGAAGTGCAATTAAATATAAAATAAAGGAAATTAAATATGAAATAAAAGAATTATGCTTATTTAAACTTCCGTAATCATGATGTTTGACGTGTTGATTTTAGTTTTATGCCCATGGGTTAATTGTCCTTTGTCCTGGATTATTTAATATGTCCGTCTGGTTTTTGTCCATAACAGTCCATCAGTCATAAATATAAAGTGCGAGTGTCCTCGTCAAATTATCCTTATACCCGAAGTTAAATATTCCAACTAATTGGGGACTTAAACTGTAACAAGATTTTAATACTTTGTTTAATAATTACACCAGGATGTCGACTGAGTGTAACCCAAGGTTTTAATACTTTGTTATCAATTATGCCAAGTGTCCTTGTACATAATTTCACCCCTGTTTTAATAATTCTAGTGGCTATTAATCCATTCCCGTGTCCGGTTAAATGAACGATTATTCGTACATATAAATACCCCGCCCATCGTGTCCGATTGAGTGTATATGGTTATTTATAGGGACGCCCAATTGTAAATCTTTATATTAAAATTAACAAACTATCATTTAGTTAAACAAATATAAAGCCCATTAATAGCCCATAGTCTAATTTCTACAAGTGTCGTTCTTTTGTCCAAACCTCAATTATGGTACAAAGCCCAATTACCCAATTTTAATATTTTTAGCCCAACATCATGATTACTTCGGATTAAATAAGCATAATAATAACTTAGCTACGAGACATTAAATTAAAAAGGTTGAACATAACTTACAATGATTAAAAATAGCGTAGCGTTACACGGACAGAATTTCGACTTACACCCTTACAACATTCGCAAACACACCCTTATTATTAGGATTTAAAATTAAAATTAAAATTAAAATATAAATTATATATACATATACTACGTTTGAGTGAAGAAGAAAAAGATGTGTTTTTGTGGTGCACCAAAGCTCGATTTTTATAGGCATGTGGGCTGGAACTGGGGCTCATGCGATCGCATGGATTTATGCCTTCCAGGCCATGCGATCGTATGGCCAGCTGGGGAGGCTCACATTTGGTTGTTTTCTTCTGCCGACGGTTTTATAATATAATATAATATATATATTAATTTTAAGAATTAATTATATATTATATTATATTTATGTGCATAGTTGACTTGTAATTTTTAGTCCGTTGCGTCGAGCGTTGAGAGTTGACTCTGGTCCCGGTTCCGGATTTTCGAACGTCCTTGCGTACAATTTAATATCTTGTACTTTTCGTTTTGAATCTTGTACTCTTGTAATTTTGAGACGTTTCTTATCAATAATTGGAACCTCTTTGATTGTATTTTGTACTTTTGAGCTTTTTGGTCGTTTGCGTCTTCAATTCGTCGAATCTGTCTTTTGTCTTCACCTTTTATTATTTAAACGAATATCACTTGTAAATAGGACAATTGCAACTAAAAGCTTGTCTTTCTTGAGGAATAATGCTATGAAATATATGTTCGTTTTTAGCATTATCATTTATCCTTAGTTATCTTTGAGACAGAAACCAGACTGAACTTGAATGATGGCACAACAAGCACATCAAGTAACTATATTTGATTGTCCGATTTAGCTTTACTAATGTGAGAAATAACATATATGTTACCATCTCGTAATCTAATATGAGGTTTAAACATGAGTATTTTTACATCAAATAGCGTATTAGCAATTGGAGTCATATGATCTGTAGCACATGTGTTCAGTACAAGATTCATTTTTAGTAAGAACACCTACTGCAAAGTGATGATCAAGTTCATCATCAAATTCAACACTAACACCTTGCACATCATTTTGAGTCATTAATGGCAAACACTTGAGTTTCAAACGGCTCAAAAGTGAAGATTACACTGTTACCTTGAACATTTGCAGTAGTCTTTTTAGTACTAACGTAATTTCTAGTTTTAGACTTCATTTTACCAGAATGTTTAACAAGAAGTTTCTTTTATAATGTCATGGTGGATAACCAATTTTCTCCCGACATTTTTGTGGAGGATGCCATTTACAAACTGCACCCTCATTCTTTAGATATATACAAAACGAACACTTTAACTTGATTTTGTCTTCTTAATCCATCTTCGTTTACTTGGAGTACATTGACTTTTGTTGACTTCCAATACCTTCATAAATTATTTAATTGCACAACAACATTATAAATATATTCAATTGGAAAATTCACAAATACTACAACTGAATTAGGCTATATCGGTAATAAAACCCAAATCAAGGGGTAGAACCATAAATACTAACTAGCCATCCAACTTTGACTTTCTTTGCCATAAAACCAAAAGCTTTACCGTTAAATACAAAATCTCACAATTTTTTAATCAAGTTAATTCATGAATCAGTGGCTTGATGGCACTCATGTAAACAAGGCGTCATGGGTTCAACTCTCAAGTGCCTCCTCCCTTTTATTTTATTTTTTACTTCTTACCCCTTTAATCCCTCATTTTGTTTGGATTTTAAATAATGGACCCTTTAAATTTTTTCATATCTAATTCAGTCCTCCCAATTTCATTCTTTTATTTTTTATTTTTTTAAATCTAACTTCTCTTACAATATTTATTTGGCTTCTTCTATTTTTTTCTTGAACACTTTTTTTATATATATTTTACTTAAAATCTTTTCCCCCTTCTTTTTCTTTACAATTTTTTCTCTTACTCGCACATTTTACCATTAACTAACACTAATAAAATTATGTTGATCTTAATTATTGATTTGAACATATTTTCTCTTCGATTTTATTAGGGTTATTAATGTTTAACTATTTATTTTAAAATATAAGTGTGTAAAACGAAAAGCTAGTTATTTATGTTATATATAAAAAAACTAGTCCGGGTCCGGCCCGCGCGATGCGGCGGGGGCTTTCGGCCTGCGTATTCAAATTTAACGTGACTTTATGTATTTACAGAAGGAAAAACGCTCCATGTGTTAAGCGCCGTTGTTGGTGTTGTCGTATTTACTGTTTTTTAAAATATGTCCGGTTCGAACGTAGTTAGTTTCGTTTTGTTGATAAAATTATTTCGAGTCTGACGGTATTGGCGAAAAAATATAACTCGCGGCGAGCAGGAAGATACGGGGTGTCGTTGTTTTTAGCGTTTTTTAAAAAGTGTCCGTTTCAAACGTACTTTTTATCATTTTGTTCATAAAATTATTTCGAGTATGACGTTCATGTCGAAAAAATCTAACTTGCGGCGAGCGGAAAGATACGGGCTGTCGTTTTGTTTAGCGTTTTTTGAGAAGTGTCCGTTTCGCGTATACTTAGTCCCGTTGGGTTCGTAAGATTTTTTCGGGTTGAACGGTAGTCTCGGAAAAATTTAACTTGCATCGAGCGCGAAGATAGGGCCCGCTATAAATTTGGGTGGAATTATTTTCTTTTATTTTAATAAAATTATATATTTACACTTTTTACCCCTAAGAAAGTGTAAACTTGAGGGGTCGTTGGGTAAATATAACCGAAGTTGAGGGACCAGTTGTAATGTGAACACAAACTCAAAACTACAATCAATTATAGCTAAAACTGCACATTTCTCCACCAATTTTAGTATGGTAAAAATAAAAAATAAAAAATAATAATAATAATAATAATAATAATAAAATAATAATAATAATAATAATAATAATAATAACTAAAACTACACATTTCTCCACCAGTTTTAGTATATAAGGTCTCCACCAATTTTAGTATATAAGAATTAATAATTAATAATAATTAATTAATAATTAATAATTAATAATTAATAATTAATAAAGGGTCCGCTGCCCAGCGCAGCCGAACTCAAAACTTGTTTTGATAAATAGGAAAATCACACAAAGGACATTGTGAGCACCCTTTCAATTCTGTTTGTTGGTGATCATCGTCATTGATCTTCTCGCCTACCATTTTACCAACCCACCCAAAAAACCTCTTTTGCCATTAACTAACCAATTCAATTTCCTGTCCCTTTTTCTCTGTTTATATCGACCCATCTACCTTCTAACTACAATCAATCAACCAACCAACTAACCAACCCACCCCAATCTTATCTTCTAAGCTAAACCATCCCTCATCTCACTCTCTCTGTTTATTAATAACAACAAGATCAACAATTTTTTTAATAAGAAAAAATAATTTAGATTAATAATGGCAAGGAAGAAGATCAGAGAGTATGATTCAAAGAGGCTCTTGAAGGAACATTTGAAAAGACTTGCTGCCATTGATATTCAAATCTGCTCTGCTCAAGTACTTATTTTTATGCATTTTCTTTACTACTTCATTAATTGTTATTGATAAAGTGATACTTATACTATTGTTAGCATCTAATTATCATTGTTATATCAATTGTTAAGTAAAGTTAGATCTCTTGCATAACACCTAATGGTTAATCATTAATGCTACCCACAATGTTTTGTATATATTATGTATTTCCTTTAATTAAACAAATTGTTTGGTTCTCAAGTTATGATACTCAATTGACTAGAAACTGAACATTGTCTTAATAAGTCTATAAGTTGATGCATATGGTGGCATTTTAAATGCTATAATTGTTGTTATGTTTTTATAAAATTTCATATACAGGTGAATGCATCCACAGACTTCACTGAGTTAACAGACAAAGAACCATGGCTGTCATCAACAAAGCTCGTTGTAAAACCCGATATGTTGTTTGGGAAACGTGGGAAGAGTGGCTTGGTTGCTTTGAACTTAGACGTAGCTCAAGTTGCTGATTTCGTTAAAGCTCGTCTTGGTGTTGAGGTATACATTCAATTTGTCAAATTTTGAGCTCTCAGTTATTTGTATATCTGTCAATTTAAACTTTGTTTTTTTTCTCAAAGGAGTCAATCGGTGAAATTATCTTTTTTAGCTAATAATGTGAAAGGGTTTTGTGATAGGTTGAGATGGGTGGATGTAAAGCACCAATAACAACGTTTATTGTGGAACCATTTGTCCCACATGATCAAGAATATTACCTTTCTATTGTCTCTGAAAGGCTTGGTTGCACCATTAGTTTTTCAGAATGTGGTGGTATCGATATCGAAGAGAATTGGGAAAAGGTAAGTTGATAGTTAGCAACGTTTTGTTGTAGAGACTTGTATGCAGTTTTTAAAATATGACAGATTGATTTATTTTTTAATCTTTTCAGGTTAAAACTGCCTTTCTTCCAACAGAAAAATCTTTGACACTAGAAACCTGCGCTCCATTAATTGCTACTCTTCCATTGGAGGTGAGTTAAGGAAATTTTTTTTTTTATATACTAAAAAACATTTTTTGTTGTTGTTGACTTGTTGTTGGCGTCTAAATTAATAATTTACGATTCTACATACGAGTATGATAAACTACATTAATTAGTACTGAATGAATAAAAGGATGCATCACTGTATGACAGATAACACCATTTACCTTATGTACTCTTTAGCATGACTAAATGAGTATTTGGAAGTGTTCCATATTGACATTCATAATGACAGGAAATTACCGTTTTGACCTTCACTACGTATTTGGCATTTAGACTGCTAAGGTCTATTTAATATTTCATTCCATGTTTGTGTAGTGGAAACATGAATGTTTGGATCTGATGGTATGCTTATTTAACGTGTCTTGAAACCAGGTTCGAGCAAAAATTGGCAATTTCATTATGGGTGTTTTTGCTGTATTTCAAGGTAATGTGACATTGGTTTAAGATAAAAATTTGTATTTATCTTCTCTTTTAGACAATGAACTGTATATGCTTCTTAACCACAAACAATGATATTTAAAGAAAAATATATCCCTCTTATTTATAAATGGATATGTGAATTTTTATGATCTATAAGTGATATATATATTTTTTTGCCTGTTGTATGCTTTAATTTTTTTCTATATTCTGCTTGATGTTTTTTTGTTTCAATTCTTGACAGATCTTGATTTCAGTTTTCTAGAGATGAATCCATTTACATTAGTAAACGGAGAGCCGTTCCCTTTGGATATGAGGGGAGAATTGGATGACACTGCAGCATTTAAGAACTTCAAAAAGTAACTTTTTTTGGCTGTTAATCTATATTCCATTATTTGAACTGCGATGATCTCTTCGTATGCTTATTTCGTTTTCAATTAGGTGGGGTAACATAGAGTTCCCTTTGCCATTTGGAAGGGTCCTAAGCTCTACTGAGAGCTTCATTCACACGTTAGATGAAAAAGTAAGTTCACGTAATGTCTTAAAAATTCGACCTTTGTGGTTTTGGATTTTTGTCTTCCCCCACACTTCTTATTTGGGTTATTTATCTGGTGTTAGAAATAGATGTAGCAGCTTCGAGCAATCTACTTATAACAGGGTGGAGATTGGCTGTTTTTTTTTTTATCTCTAATGGGTCAAAAGGGTGGCAAATAGACAGTTTTAGCCACAATAGAAATGGGTCAAATGTCGGTGTACCAAGTATCAACATAGTTTTTGTAATTACAATTAACTCATACGAGTAATTATTTGTATATTTTTAAAAAGTGGAAGTGTTTGTGGGTCGACCCAATTTGCCTTGTACTATAAATAACTTGTTTTATCTTGAACCCCTTTTGACTATCTACCCAATCCGAATCTCGACACATTTAATTATCAATGTTCCTTTCTTTTACGATGTTTAACATTGGCGTCTTTTGTGCATCAACAGTTCTTGTATTGTGAACTATTACACATTTCAAATCTGATCATTTCTTTTTTTGGGTGACAGACTAGTGCATCATTGAAGTTCACCGTCTTGAATCCCAAAGGACGCATATGGACGATGGTGGCAGGAGGTGGTGCTAGTGTAATATATGCTGACACAGTAAGCATCCTATATTCAGATTATTTCACAATTTCGTGCATTTGTTTTTTCTCTTTCACCCCAAAAAGATTAAGATTACAAAATTGTTTTATGCTTGTTTAATAATATATAGGTTGGAGATTTAGGTTACGCATCAGAACTTGGTAACTATGCAGAGTACAGTGGAGCTCCAAATGAGGAAGAGGTGTTGCAGTATGCTAGAGTTGTAGTTGATGTATGAGAAATTTGAATTTTTTATTTATATATTTGTTAATATTTGGGATGAAATAATATACTCAAATTATTAAGTTTTTTTTTCCAGTGTGCGACTGCAAATCCTGATGGTCGTAAAAGAGCCCTTTTAATTGGTGGAGGTATTGCTAACTTTACAGATGTTGCCGCCACTTTCAATGGAATTATCCGAGCGCTTAGGGAAAAGGTACGTGTGGTACTATATTCTAGAGGTGGCAAAACGATTTGGGTAGGTGTTATAATGGGTCAAACCGGTGCAGGTTATGCCGGGTTAGGTAGGTTTTATAACAAGCTACTCGAGTTCTAGCTTGTTTAACTTGAAAAGTTGGGAGTCGAGTTCGAATTTAAGGTTTTGTTCGATTAGTTTCACGAGCCGAGCTTACAAAATAAATATTTGAATGGACTTGTGCGAATACTAGTTTACTTTTTGAGTCAAACAAACTAATCGAGCTCAACGAGTCTAACGAGCCTGATTTATATAGAGGTTGTGTAAAGTAACTGTGAAGGAAACTGATATGAATTTGACCCAAAACCTCTAGTATAAATTAGCGACTACGAAATCAAGGTTGAGCTATCGGACAAGTTTATCAAATGAAATCCGTAAACGAGCAACGTGAACTTGAATTCAATTTATTATCAAATAACTAAACGGGTATCGAGTTCGAACGCAATTCATTGTATTTATTTCGAGTTCAAGTCGGGTAATTATCAAACGAGTGAGCTCAGATACCTTATATTAGATATTGTGTACAGTTATATGTTTCATACATAATTAGGAAGTAATACACATAAAAAAAGGATTTATATGCTTTCATATTATTGGACATGTTCCCGTTATAGCCAAAGCTGTTTATTTCGACAGTCGTGAAGTAAATTGCTTGAAATTGCCAGCCAACACGTTCAATTTTTTTTTTTTTTTGCTTTCTTACGAATGTATTCATACAATATAATTGATGGCCATAGGAGTCAAAGCTGAAAGCAGCAAGAATGAACATTTATGTTCGAAGAGGTGGTCCTAATTACCAGACCGGTTTGGCAAAAATGCGTGCACTCGGAGACGAACTAGGTGTTCCCCTTGAGGTATGATATTTTATTTGTTTACTGCTCCGTATGTTATAAATATTCACTAGACAAATTGCAAACTTTCATAGTCATAAAGTATTTAAAAGTCTATTTTGCCTTTACTCCTTAAGTTTGCTCATCTGTAGCAATGAGTCTATAAGGATAAAATGAAAAGTTTGGTAAAAAAATCTTTTGAGTAAACTGCAGTTTAGCTTTACTCTTAGGTTACGTTTGATTCAAAGAATTCGATGGAATTGTAATCTTAATCCGATTCTTTGATTCTGTTTGGTTGAGTGAATTGAATTGAATTGAATCGAAAGTCATTAAATTTCTTTACATTCAATTCATTTGATGAATTTCAGTTTTATGAAAACATTGTGATAAGTAACAACACTATTAGAATTGCACCTAGTAACAATGTGTAAATAAGGATATAAAATGAAAAGCTGCATACTTTATATTCGTCCCCGTAGTCTTTCCAACATGACAGTTTTATCCCTTTCTTCACATTTATGTCCCTGAACTTGTCAATTTTTGCCAAGTTTGTTTTTACTCGTTAAACTTAACAGATGATCTGTTAACTCAAAATAAAAAAAAAAATGAGCTAGCTACTTTGTGTTTGTTTTGGTAATCAGTTATGGTTTTTCTTTTGCTTTTTCATCATAAGCTTATGGTATGTGTTGTAGGTTTATGGACCAGAGGCTACAATGACCGGCATTTGCAAGCAAGCAATCGAATGCATAATGTCATAGGAATAAGTCGCTACAAAATATGGCGGCTTTCATGTTGTGTTCCTTTCAAAATCCCTTTTTATTACTTGTGTGATGAAAAGTTGTGTGGTGAAAAATTGAATGAGATGGGACTATGGATTATATTGATGGTATTTTTATTTTCATAATTGGTTATCAATCCTTCCTAATTTTATTTGTATTTTATGTTTTGCTTTTCTTTTTATATCTTTCTATAATCTATGATTCTATAATTCGCTTATTACCCACGGATTTAGGTCATTTATCCACAAATTTGGTCCGTGAGTGATCGGCTGGATTCTTTTAGTGTTCCCCTCGACAAAAAAAATACACAACCCAACATTTTATGAACGTCTCATGCAAGACGGAGACTAACCATGGTCTAGTTTTGAAGACTAAGGGAATTGATATGTTAGACGGAGATTATGATAAGACGGAGGAATTTTTTTGCTCCTATGATTCAAAAACTTGGGACCTCTCGATTACCATTAGAATACCGCCCCTATGGTTTCACCAATGTGGAATGCAAAACTAAAAGAGAGTTTACCCCAAAGAAAAATAGAAAAGGAAAATGAGGGAAATAATTTATTTACTACAGTATATAATATGGTGGTAGTGGTACAACTTTATACTATATCTTTAGCTATTGGCAACAAGCATGAAGTTCAAATTTTATTATTAACATGGAAATTTAATATTTATTTCAGTTTTAAAAATAACAAATTATAATAGATATATTTGTTTAGCAGTTAGACTTGTTTAACTCGTCCGACTCTATTAACTTGTGGAAGCTTAATGGATAACCGGTCTCAGTTGATGTTGGTTAAAATTTCTCCAATATAGGTTTAGTGTATCCTTAATCTTAGGAGGTGATTGGTACACAATGTTGATGTGGGTAATATGTGACGGTTCATCAATCTCCTTATGGAATGATATGTGGCTAAGTTCATTCATTGACCGAATTTGATTGTCTTAGAGTATACAAATTTGTTTGCCAATTTAGATGAGTGTTGTATGCTATGATATAGAGGATGTGGTGGTTCATTGGTTTGGGTTCATTCTCAAGATAGACTTTACACGATTGTTAACAGGGTTTGAATCCTATTTAACGATAACATTTCTCATATACAGGAGTGAGCTTGGATGTGGTGGTTCACTGGTTTGAGTTCCTTCTCACCATAGTATAAGTGTTTTTGTGGTCTACAAATGCAAGATAGTCAATGCTAATGTGGGATACTAATCATCGACTTCCACTTCGTGAATTAATTGGGTCCTTTATATTGTAATTTTTTTTTTTTTTTTTTACGGCAAGTTGAATTGTACTAAAGAAGAATCATCATCAAAACAATGAAGATGCAATACAATACAATGACGGAGACAAGCTCGGTCGAAATTGACAATACAAGTTGACAATACAATTGAAAGTTTATAAAGCTTAAAAACATAATAAGTATGGGCTATGCTCCCATACATACGATTGAACGCCATTGCAAAACTTAAGATTGGTAGTGAAATGTCCCGTTCATATTAATTATAAACGTTTCATATTAATTGGTTTCGTTGCGAGGTTTTGACCTCTATATGATAAGACGTTTTTCAAAGACTGCATTCGTTTTTAAAACAAACCATAACATTTATTTTATCGATAAAGGTTTATTAGACATAACAAAGATTATCAAGTGATGATAATCTAAAATACACTTTTTCACACGTCCGTTACATAATGGATTACAATAATATTATACAACAATTTATTTTCCGAATGCAGTTTTTAAACAATATTATACAAGCATGCTGACTCCAAATCTTATCTTTATCTAGCATGCAACAGCGGAAGCTCTTAATAATCACCTGAGAATAAACATGTTTAAAATATCAACAAAAATGTTAGTGAGTTATAGGTTTAGCCTATATATATATATATATATATATATATATATATATATATATATATATATATATATATATATATATATATATATATATATATATATATATATATCAAATTATAATAATAGACCACAAGATTTTCATATTTATAAGCAAAACCTCTCGTCTGCATAAAGATAAAATCATTCATATGAATTGAACACCTGTTAACCGACATTAACTTTAATGCATAGAATATCCCCAAACAGAACCTCTCGTCTGTATAATAATAATCTCGAAGTACTAAAGCCATCCATAACTTGAATGGGGGTTGTTAGGCCCAATAGATTTATCTTTAGGATTCGCGTCAATTAGATACATATATATTTGTTGTAGGTTCGTGAATTGTAACGACCCGTCAAAATCGCTATTGATGCGGCACGTTAATCATTGATTCCACAGTGAGGTTTTGACCTCTATATGATACGTTTTGATAAAATATTGCATTAATTAAAATAAGTGACTTTCTAAACATAGAAAGTTATAAACATGTGGGCAAGTGCTTAGGTATAAGCAAAACCCCGAAATACATAAGTCTTTAATTTACAGGTTGACATCACAGTCCAATTATTTATTACACAACGCAGTTTTATTTTGAATGCAATAAACTTTGTACAAAGCATGAGAGACTCCATGCAGGCAACAAGCACATCACAGCGGAAGCATTCTAAGGACCTGAGAATAAAACATGCTAAAAAGTCAACACGAATGTTGGTGAGTTATAGGTTTAATTGCTCGAGTCATAAACATATATAAAGATAGACCACAAGATTTCATCAAAAGTTTATCAATAGATTCTACGTAACAGAGCACCCTGGTAACTAAACTTAACGCTATAGTGATAATTACCCCATTCGTTTTAATACACGCAAACCAACGTGTCTTAAACTCAAATAACATACGTCCGTTAAAAGGCTAGCGCTCTAGCTCGGACGGGGATGTCAAGCCCTATGGATCCATATACAATTATTCGCGCCCACCAGTCCATATCCTATGTACTGGCAGCTACTAGTTACCAAAGCTAAGGGATTTTCGGTTTAACTCAGTGTAGAATTTAGTATGTACTTGTGTCTTATCGCGTTTAAAATAAATTGCATGTACTCTCAGCCCAAAAATATTTAAAGTATTTAAAAAGGGATCTATAACTCACAGTTCAATATTGAGACTCAATATTGTTGGCAAATTGCGTAGACGTAATGATGGTAGACGACTGTATGGTTGGCCTTGGATTCAAGAACAATACCCCGAACAATACCCAATATTTCCTTAGCTTAAAGCGGTTTGAAACCCGAATTAAAACACCCTCGAATATACTTTATTATTATTAAACTTAAATTATAATTATAATTATAAATTAAAATTTAAGTTACAGAAATAATTATGAAAAATTTCGTCGAGCAAAACTGACCTTTTATAGTATTTTTCGATTTAATGTAGCTCATGCGATCGCATGAGTTTTCAGTGTTTTTGCCATGCGATCGCATGGCCGCCTTTTCTGTTTTTGTTTGCTAGTTCATCGACATCAAATAGTGTTTACTGTAGTAAATAGTGTTTACTGTAGCAAATAGTATTTTACTGTAGCAAATAGTGTTTCACTGTAGCAAATCACTGTAGCAAACTCGTTTTCACTGTAGCACTGTAGCAAAATACGGTTTCACTGTAGCAAATAGTGTTTTACTGTAGCAAATTGTGTTTTACTGTAGCAAGTAATTTTTACTGTAGCAAATAGGGTTTTACTGTAGGAAAGTCGTTTTTACTTGTACATATATATATACATACATATAATTGTTCATGAATCGTCGAGAGTAATCAAAGGTAATTGTATATATGAAACAGTTCTAAAATTTTGAGACTCAATCTAACAGACTTTGTTTAGCGTGTTAAAATAATAAATCGTATAGAGAATTGGTTTAAATAAGTCAAAAATTTTTGGGTCATCACATGAATCAACCCGTGGCCAAGTTTAAATCTCGACGAATTGAAAATCTGTAAAAGTGAGTTATAGTCCCATTTTTACTATCTAATATTTTTGGGATGAGAATACATGCAGCTTTTTGAATGTTTTACAAAATAGACACAAGTACTCGAAACTACATTATATGGTTGGATTATTAAACCGAATATCACCCATTTTAGCAGTCCAACGTTAGTAGTCCACAATTAGTAGTTCACAGTTAATAGTACAGAAATAAATCGATATATATATTATCTCGAATCAATCCACGACCCAGTGTATACAAGTCTCAGACTCGATCACAACTCAAGGTATATATATTATTTTGGAATCAACCTCAACCCTGTATAGCTAACTCGAATATTACCGCATATAGAGTGTCTATGGTTGTTCCAAATAATATATATAGATGACGTCGACATGATATGTCAAAACATTTTATACGTGTCTATGGTCTATCAAGATTACATAATATATGTTACAATACATGTATAATACAATATAAGTTAGTTAAGTTATGGTTAGTATAGGTTTGTTACAAAGTTTCACGTAGCTAAAATAAGCAAAAATATCCAATTTTGTTTTACCCATAACTTCTTCGTTTTAAATCCGTTTTGAGTGAATCAAGTTGCTAAAAGTATAAGTTTATAGTCAAAAATACAGATTACAAGTCGTTTTTGTAAGAGGTAGTCATTTCCGTCGAAAGAACGACATCTTGATGACCATTTTGAAAAACATACTTCCACTTTGAGTTTAACCATGATTTTTGGATATAGTTTCATGTTCATAAGAAAAATTATTTTCCCAGAAGAATAACTTTAAAATCAAATTTTATCATAGTTTTTAATTATCTAACCCAAAACAGCCCCCGGTTTCACTACGACCGCGTATGTCCGGTTTTACGGTGTTCTTCGTGTTTCCAGGTTTTAAATCAGTAAGTTAGCATATCATATAGATATAGAACATGTGTTTAGTTGATTTTAAAAGTTAAGTTAGAAGGATTAACTTGGTTTGCGAGAAAGTTTAGAATTAACTAAACTATGTTCTAGTGATTACAAGTTTAAATCTTCGAATAAGATAGTTATATATATATATATATATATATATATATATGAATCGAATGATGTTATGAACATCATCACTACCTCAAATATAATAGGTAAACCTACTGAAAATGATGATAAATTAACTTGAGCTTCACAGGATCTTTGATGGCTTGAAAGTTCTTGAAGTAGAATCATGACACGAAAACAAGTTCAAGTAAGATTACTACTTGAATTAAGATTGTTATAGTTATAGAAATTGAATCAAAGTTTGAATATGAGTATTACCTTGAACTAGAAAGAAAAAAAAAATTACTGAGATAATTTGGATGTTCTTGATCTTTCAAGTGTTCTTGGAGTAGGTAATTAGAGAGGATTTGTATGTGAAATTATAGAATGGAAATGATGTAGTAAATGATGGTGGTGGTGGCGTGTTTTTATCATGGAAACAAATGCTCCTCATTTTGTTATTTTGTGTAATAATTCATACTTGAAGACAAGTAATGGTTCCCACATGTTGGTTAATCATTTAAGGCCACTAAGAGCTGATCATTGAAGTGTATATACCAATAGTATATACATATAGAAGCTGAGTATTGTACGAGTACGAATACGGATTGAATACGAGTAAATAGTGTTTACTGTAGTAAATAGTGTGTTACTGTAGCAAATAGTTTTTATTGTAGCAAATAGTATTTTACTGTAGCAAATAGTATTTCACTGTAGCAAATAGTTTTTCACTGTAGCAAAGCGAAAATTTACTGTAGCAAATAGTGTTTTACTGTAGTAAATAGTGTTTTGCTTGTACATCTTTGATTTAATTGTATTTCTTCTTATATAGATATATAAAATAAAAACTTACATTATAAAAAAATAAAAAATAAAACGATTATATAATTATCATAAGTTATGACGTTCGTGAATCATCAGGCAAACTGTGTGGTCAATTGTCTACATAAACTCATTTCAATTAATCAAGTCTTAACAAGTTTGATTGCTTAACATGTTGGAAACATTTATTCATGTAAATATTAATCTCATATAATATATAATCATGGAAAAGTTCGGGTCACTACAAGTAGCCCAAAGGAATGTTTTTAGCTTGATATTACAGATCAACACCGAACGGCATGTGAACTTTCCATTGAATATAAAGTCGTTGCGTGCTAGCCAAATTGCCCAAATGGTTGCGAGACCGATCAACTTCCAAAACTTAGAGGCCTTAATACCCATTCCAAAGAACCAATCATACGAAAATTCTTCAATTGAACCCGGAAGGACCCAATATAGATTCCACCAATTAAATAAGTCCGCCCAAATTTTAAAGGACCACTTGCAATGTAACAAAAGGTGACTAACAGTTTCGGTATCATCCGAACACCAAACACACAAATTCGATTGTGATGAAGGTAAAATGTGCCTCTTAATGAGAACGTCTTTGACGGGAATGCTATTGCGAATAGCAAGCCAATGAAACAACATGACTTTGGACGGAACATTGTTACCCCAAACCACTTTTGGCCAAGTAGGAGTGGTAACCACATTGGATTGCACCAAGTAAAGAATAGCGTCGGAAACCGAATAAGAACCATCAAGAGAAACAAACCACAAAACTTTGTCTTCAACCGCATCATTAAAGGAAACGTGAGATAATAAAAGCAACAATTCCTCTAAACATTTAGTGTTAAAAAGTGAGAGGGGATGTGCTAAATGAAGACACCATTTACTGTTCTGAGGAAAATTATGGTCCTAATTTCGAACCATATTCACAGTAGCAGGGGGTAAAGGCAATAGGAATAAAGAGATGAAAAAGAATCTTTAAGTATACAATCATTGACCCATGAATCATGCCAAAATAAAATATTTGCCCCATTACCTAATTTCCATTTCCAAACATTCGGTCCGATAACACGGTGAAGATAATTATCGTGTTGTAAATTAATTAAATCCCTCCAAATTGGTGAGAGTTGTGAAGAGAGCAAAGAAGAAACATTGTTAGTTAGATTACCTCGAAAAAACAGGCCAAAAGAGGATGAAACAATTGATTTCCAAAGACAAGGCTTGCTAGAATTGAAACGCGCCCACCATTTGCAAAGCATTGTGATATTTTTGATGCGGAGAGGTGTAACCCCCAAAGCCCCCAAATCTTTGGGTAGACAAACCACGTCCCATTTAACTAAACAAGTTTTCTTCTTTAAACAATCGCCTCCCCAAAGAAAATTCCTTCTATATCTCTCAAGAAGTTTAATGATTGCCACCGGAGCTTTGTAGAGGGCCATGTAATGAAGGGGTAGGTTGGAAATCACCGCATTAACCATGACCAAACGACCACCAAAAGAAAGGCATCTACCTTTCCAACCGACTAATTTCTTTTTGAATTTTTTGACAATCGGTTCCCACATGGAAATTCTAGAAGAACTTAGGCCTATCGAAATGCCTAAGTATTCCATAGGAAATGTGCCCACTTTACACTCGAAAATAGCCAAATAAGAAATCATATCAACCTTGGAAATGTGAATTCCATAAAGAGTGGTTTTGATGGTATTCATTTGAAGCCCGGAAAGTTGAAAAAACAACCCCATTATAAATTTAATACGATTTAGCTAACGGATAGTTGGTTGTGCGAATGTAATCGTATCATCCGCGATTTGGGAATGATTAATGACTAAATTGTTGTTAAATTTGCACCCTTCCAAAAAACCATTGGCCAAGTCCCTTGAAAGTAACTTACTTAACACTTCGGCAATAAAAATGAACAAAAAGGAGGATAACGGATCACTTTGTCGTAAGCCACGTTTCATTACACCTTCTCGAGATGATGAGCCATTTAGAAGAACCGAGAAGTGAATATTTGAGATGCAAGTTTCGATCCATTTAGTGAATTTAGAACCGAAACCCATTTTATGTAACACCAAAAGTAGGAAATCGTGAGAGACACAATCATAAGCTTTTGAAAAGTCGATTTTGATCAAGATTAGGGGCTTCTTTTTTAACTTTGCCATGTGAACAACCTCGTTAACAACCATTACACCATCTAAAAGTAGTCTTGATGGTACAAAACCATTTTGGTTCTCACTAATAATTGACGGGATTGCTAATTTTAATCTATTAGCAATGGTTTTGGCCAAAATTTTGTACGGAGCATTAATCAAACTAATAGGGCGCATTTGGTCAATGACTCTAGCACAATTGGATTTGGGGATTAGGACAATAAAGGATGAATTGAATCCTTTAGGAAAATAAGGATGTTCGTGGAATTGATTGAACATTTCCATGATATTGTCTTCTAAAAACGACCAACCTTTTTTGAAAAATTGTAGTGAAAATCCGTCCGGGCTCGGAGTTTTGTTCCCATCAAACCCTTTAATAACATTTAACACTTCGTTGCTAGAGAATTGGACTTCGAGACTGTGAACCAAATGAGCACGGACTTGGGCTAAATTGAGAGTGGCCCAATTAACATCAATACAAGCGGCCATTGATGGTGCGTAATCAAACAGGGATTCAAAATGAGCAGCTGTAAATTTTTTAATAGAAACGGGGTCGTCTACCCAAGTATTGTTGATTAGCATACCTGCAATATAGGAAGAGTGTTGGCGAATACGTGATACGATGTGAAAAAAACGTGTGTTTTTGTCACCTAATCTTAACCAGTGGAATCTTGAATGTAAACGCCTTTTTGATTCGATACGGACCGTGATTAGCTTTTTGTTCTTTTTGAGATCAACTAATTCATTAAGCTCTAAAACAGAAAGGTTACGCGATTGGAACAAAGACTTTAACATTTTAATATTAGCCTCGATCAACTTAAGATTGCTCTCGTCTTTGTCTTTATGAGAGGAGCACCACAATTTTAGATTGGCTTTCATCAGATGCAATTTTTTAGAGATCCTGAAAGCAGCCCAACCATCGACAGAATGATCATCCCACAGCTTTTTGCAGAACTGAATAAACCCAGGTTTTGAAAGCCATGTATTGTTGAATCGAAACGGTTTAGGACCCCGATTTGCCAATTCTTTGGCCCATATTAGTGGCTTGTGGTCTGATCAATTAGGCAATCCGGATTGAATTATTGCATAGGGCCATAAAATAGCCCATTTATTATTGATAAGAACTCTATCAATGCGTGAGAATTTTCCTAGCGGGCCTTCCCAAGTGAAGTCATCTTTGGATATGGTTTGATTAATGAGGTTGGCTTTGCTAATGAAATTGTTAAAGGAATCAATACTCTGTTGGTCGATTGTCTCGCGTGGTCTTTCTTCAGGTGAACAAACCTAATTGAAATCACCAAAAAAACACAATGGTCCCGGCCATTTATTCGCCATACTAGACAATTGTGACCAAACAAATTTTTTCCTATGCTCAAGGTGGGGAGCATATACATTAAAATGAGCACAATTTGGTTATTAAGGAGATACCTCAAAATAGTAGCGATCCAATGCTTGCGAGACCAACTTTGGATTAGTGAGAAAAAATCTAATCTCCATATCGAGAGTAGACCTCCCGAACGTCCACTTGCTTCCATTTGAATTGAATCGAAAGCATAGTGTTTCCATATCTCATTGAGGGTCGGTTGATTAACTACTTTCACCATTGTTTCTTGTATGGCTAAAAATTGCAATTGAAAAACGATTGACCAAAGAGCCCGCCATTCGACCTCTTGAAACGTTACCAAGGCCGCGGGTGTTCCACGAGGCAAGCCTCATGGTTTTGATTTAATGATTGGGGACTCGTATTCGGCCATATTTTGCATCAATTCCCCAAAATTAGCCATCTCTTCTTGAAAAGAGAATTTCTTTCCACCAAATTGACAAGAAGAAGTATTATTGTTCTTCACTCGTTTACCATCACCTATGACATGATCGATTTCGTTTGAAGTGTCAAAGACACCCGATAAATCAGGGATCTTCTTGACCCAATCATGATCAGTAGCTCTTCCTTTGTTTGAAACTTTACTCTCTTTATTGGGAATAATGGGAGTTGAGTTGTTTGTAGGGATGCATCTTGCTTTAAACTTTTCACATGAATCTTTGCAACCTTTATCAATACATTGATTGGAATGATCGATTTTTGTAGGGCTTGAAGATTTTACAATATCAGCAAAGGAGTTTTGATTGGCAGTTTGGGTAGAGGAGTCGACATTCTTGTTAAATGGGGAGATTTTGGGGGAATAGTTAAAAAGGGTAGGATAGTCATTTAAGTTGAAGTTGAAGGGTACATGTTGTAAAGGTGGGTAAGAGTTGAAGTTAACTTGTCAATGTTTGCCACATGGTCAACAACACAGGCCATGCTTTCTACCTTGAAAAGGGATGTTTTTAGCTCAATCTCTGCTTTTCTAATTTCCTCTTCTTTTTCCTTTTGTTTTTTAACTACTCTAGACACCTTTTCAATAGAGTTATGGATAACTCTAGTAGTCTTAGCCGAAAAAGGCTGTAAAGACTTTGTAGGGGTTTCAAATTTCATATCAGTATCTGCAACGTTAATTTCCCCTTCTTCAATATCGGACAGAATATTACGTGGCACCGGTGCCGGAAAGGAGGCATGAGATTTTGATTTTTCAACATTAAATTTCTCAAAATCAGCCATGGTTAATTCATTATATTAACCAATAATTATGTTGTCAACTGTTTCCATAATCTCATCTTCAAAAACCTCTTCAATCCAAAGCCTAAAATTAAACTTGTTTTTGATTCTGGCATCAACATATTTCCTAATAACACCTGGGTCGTCGGTTTCGATTATAGCTTGTAGAACGTCCGGTCTTTGAAGATTGTGAGAAAGAGTATTGACATGTATCATTCTGCCAAAGAAATTAGCCACTTCAATCGTACAATTAGATGAACAACAATTGAAAGGGACCCCTTTGATTGCGATTTTGGCAATTCTTATGAACTTGTTTTCTGCCCTGGACATTGGAATAACATCCAGAAATTCCAATTCGTTCTGTAAAGGGCCGCTTGTCATTCTGTTGTAACTATCTCCATCTTTGCAACGCACAATGTATCCATAATGACCCCATGTAGGAACAGAGTCGATGAAGATAGATCTGCTTTTTAACCACTTGAATAATTTTAAAGCCTTAATGGGCTCTCTGTCAACGATTAGAGCTAAGAGATTAAGTCGTTTAGTTGTTTCAAGGTTAATGGCAAGGTTGATTCCAGGTTTGGAGGCATTAGGTAGTAAAGAATTAAAGTTGGGGTTGGGAGTATTTGCAGGCTGTTGGAATTCGTATTTGGGGTGAGATATTAGTGTTTAATTTTTTATGGCATAACCAACGAACAAGGGTCGTCCGTTTAGTATTTTGTCATTCATTACCTCGACGACTTGTGTGGCTTGATCCAGCTTTTGAAATCTAATGAAGGCGAAGGACCTGTCTTGTTTCCAAGATATTCCTGTGATTTTCCCAAATTTCCTCAGAGAATTGTTGATGGTGTTTGGATTGGTGGTATTTGCCAAATTTCCCAAGAATAAGGTAGTTTTCTTTGGGAAAAGGTGATTCGAGTTTTGTGAAATTGAAAGATGTTGATGAATGGATTGAGGTTGTTTTGTTAAAGGGATTAAATTTGGATAGGATGGTTTGAAATCTGGGTTTTTTTTTGTCCCTGTGTTATCCACTTTTTGCCCGTTCCATCCTTATATTTTATTTTCTGCATTTTTCTTCCTTAAAAGCATTTTAAAGTCCTAATTTCACCCCTTACCCTAACGAAAGTTAACTGAGTCCGTTAAAACTATTCACATGGACTATCCACGTAATCAAGATGATAAATTTACCTTGAAAAATATTACAGTAATGTTAAACATGGGAACTCAAACACAGCATATGAGGGATATACAATCAAATCAAGTATTCTTTTTCACCATAGCTTTACTATCTTACAATTTTTACTACGGCCAGAGATCAAAGCGTACTTTAATATATAATTTAGCATCATTGAAAAGAATGGTCCAAACTATTTTCAAAACATGACGGAATAAATATATCAAAGGCGATAGGCATGTTTCACAAAACAAAAAAGGGATAATGTAAAGCATACAACAACAACAACAACAACAACAAAACCCAATACCACAAGAGTGCGTAAAATAAGAGTGCGTAAAATAAATATATCAAACTATACATATACAAAAGTGAAAAGTGGTATAGACAAAGTGTAAGTTAGCTTACTTGTTGCCTTATTGATTTGAGAAAGCATATGGGCACAAATTGGTTCCAGGGACAAGGGAAAAAAAAACACTGTTACAAATATAACATCAACATACTTGTGTATTAACCGTCTATATACGGATCCAAACAACTTATGCAAGCAAGGCCGCAACATCTTATAAAATTAAAAATCAGCTAGATTATAAACTTTAAGTTACTGTTTTAGATATGAAGCCATTAGAATATGATTAAGTAAGAACATCTGGAAGTTTGGATGAACGTTTTCCTGGTGACTGGTTCAAATTTACATTCATCTGGATAATCATTTTTCCATTAGACCAATCACAACCATGACCGTCATGGGCATTTCCTCAGCGTCACATCAGCTTTCTCTCTCCTCCTTTCTCACCACTTCCTCCCATAACACTCCCATAACACACCATTACCAACCATGACATACTTCCTCAATTATTATTATTATTATTATTATTATTATTATTATTATTATTATTATTATTAAAGCAAATAAATAATTGTTTTTGAACATCACATTCATTAAATAACAATGATACGGTTGCATTTTTTTTTAAAAGACATAATTGAAAACAAACACAAGTACATAAAACAATAAAAACTACTCGTCGTCGTCGGATAACTGAAACGCTTTTTGATATTTCTTGGTGATTCTTGTTCGGGCTCTCATTACCAAAGCGCGTTGTTCCTCTGTCAAGTCGGGTGCACATGGTTGGGTGAGAAATGACAAATTATCCAACATTTCACGGGTCTCGGTCGCGTCGTATAGCCTATCCATCGTCCGCCTTGTAGCGTTTGCGGATTCAATCAATTTTACACGAGCTTCGTTGGACGACAATTGCGAGGCCGCGTCGGATGAACCCGAACTCCTTTGAATCTTGGTTCTTGAACGACCCGGTGGACGACGTAGAGGTTCTTCGTGAAATAACCTTTCAAACTGACTCGGATCCCCACCCGCACTTTCACCCGCACCTTGGTTCGAACCTTCACCCGGGCCACTCAGAATCGGTGGGGGTAACTCGACAGGCCGATTACGCTTAGGAACAACCCCCTCGAATGTTAGAAATTTAGGACAATCTTTGAGAACTCGCCACGCTTCCTCGTAAAGAAACTTACGCTTGGTTTGTTCCTTAAATGCCCGGCGTGCACTATTTACGATATCGCCATCGTTGTTCCCACTTTGCCAAAATGCTTCAAGCTTCGTGTAATTGCCGATAAAAATCTTGACATCTTTCAACATCTTGCTCCATTTTCCCGTTATTTGATCGGCTCGACGTTTTTCATGCACTTGGGCATTGTAATTTTCTCGGATATAACCCCAAAAAGACTATTTTGTTTGGCCCGTTCCCGTTAGTTAGGATGCTTGCATCCAAACCTTTGCCAAAATCACACTTTCTTTGTCCGTCCACGCCACTTTTTGCATGTGACTTTCTTTTTTATTTTGATCTCGGGTCACTTTCACCCTCGTCTTCAACATCTTCGGGTTGAGTTTCGGGAACGGCTTCAACATCTTCATCACCGGATTCGGTATCCGTTGGAATTTGAGTAGGAACTTGATTTGGAAATATAGGTTGTCGTATTATTGGACGAGTTTGTTGTTGATGAAATTGTTGTTGACCATATTGTTGTTGACGAAATTGTTGTTGACCATATTGTAGTTGTTGAAGGTGATAATTCTTGTATTGTTGATTAGGACTAAAAATAGGTGAAGATGATGCGTATTTGGCAAACCCCTTGTCTTGAGCCGGGATGGAAGATGACCCGGATGGTGAGTTGAAACACATTTGGTTTTCAAGTAGAGTTTGAAAAAAAAATCATTACTTCGTTGAGTGTCGTTTATTTGCTCGTTCGGTTTGTTTTGGTTTTTTTTTTGATGATGACTTTTTTGGCATTTTGATGAATGAAATTGTTGGATGAAAGAGTTGGAAGTGTTGTAGTTGTTTAGAATTTTTGAAAGTGTTGTGTGTGTTTTAGGAGTGTTGGAAAGGAGATATATATAGTGTAAATAAATGAGATATGAAAAAAAAATTAATGAAATAGCTGTTGGGCTATACAACGGTCAAATAAATCAAACATATCCACAAGACACTCGTGCTCACTTGTGCGTATCCATGATTTGCAGCAGGGCGAAGAGGCCGAGGGCGGCACCATTGCCATCGGCGCCCTCCCATGACGGGTTTGATGACATCCCCCATCACTACCCGTTGGGAATGGTCTTAGAAATATCATTAATCAAGCAATCAAGAAAAGAAATAAACGAAATCCCCAATTTGAAAGCGCACATGTATATTTATGTTTGTTAGTGATGCACGTAATACTGATAGCATGTTTATTGTTATAGATTAATTAACTATTTATATTAAATTTAATGTATATTTGAAGGTTTTGAAATGCCACACATCATGAGAGGAAGAATGAATTGATTTTTGTAGTTTAACTAGTTAAAGATTACGTGAATAGTCCTTGTGAATAGCTTTAACGGACTCAGCTAACATTCGTTAGGGTGAGGGATGAAATTGAGACTTTAAAATGCTTTTAAGGATGAAAAACGCAAAAAATAAAACACAGAGATGAAATGGGCAAAAGGTGGAAAACACACGGACGAAATGGGCAATTTTGTCTATGTTTTTTTTTTTTTTTTTGCAACAAATTTTTAACTAGTAATAATTGGGGACATGTTTACAGAATTAGTAACCTGAGAAAGAATTTTTACAAATCTAGTAAAACCGGTGTTTGAAACACCGGGTTGCAACTTTTCACCCCAAACCGGTGTTTCAAACGCCGGTTTGGGTGCACTTTTTCCGGATTGTCCCACGATCAGATGCTTTTATGCCACCTGTTTCCACCCGTGTCGTTGGATGTTTGACCAAATGAAAAAAAAGTAACCAAACCGGCGTTTGAAACACCGGTTTGGGGTGAAAAGTTGCAATCCGGTGTTTCAAACACCGGTTTTACTAGATTTGTAAAAACCATTTCAAAATTTCTAGTTGTGTAAACATGTCCTCAATTATTACGAGTTAAAAAAAAAAATCTGGAATCTTTAGTGATCCTTTGGTTTGCTTTCACGTTTATTATTCTTTGGTAGTTTTTTATGGGCTGTACTTTCCTAGTGGGAGAGTTACTGTCATGTAATTTATCTTGGGTTAATTTCTCTTTTTTTTACCAAAAAAAAAAAAAAAAAAAAAAAAAATTCAAATTGTGTTATTAACATATGTATATTTAATTAATATTTATTTCAGTTTTGAAAATAAAATATTATAATAGCTATGCTAGTTTCGCAGTTAGACTTGTTTAACTCATCTTGCTCTATTAACTAGTTCAATTTAAGAGAATCAAATTACCTTTCCAAGTTTCCATCGACTAGCTAGTAATGTTTGTAAGCTCGGCTTGTGATACCAATTGAACATTTTTTATGTTCGAGTTCGACTCAAGTATAAGCTTCGAATTCAGGATCCGCAGCTATTCACATTAAAGGGATGTTTCATTTTATTTTTATTTTGCTTTAATTAAGAGCTCTTTTCCATGTCTCTTATTTATTTTCCCTGTAAGAAGGCTTTTTTTCTACAAGAAAAATGTTTTTCAACACCAAACCATCATTAAAAGTTAAATAAATAAGGAGGGTGAGGAGTGTGTAATTATAAAATGACTGAAAAAAGTGTCAAACTATTGTTTTCAGCTTTCCACTCAATTGAGGAAAACCTTTTTCCTTGTAAAAACCTTTTTTTATGAAGCTTTAATTGAAATACTCAGAATTTGGTGCTTTGATAATGGGAAAGAGGTGTAATAGGTTGTGACTTGTGACTAATATAGCATTGTATATTTGTGTCACTTTATTATTCATGCTCAAAACGAGTAATCAATATAACAACTTCAAATCTAATCTAAAAAATAAAGTTAAAAAAAAAGCCTGGTAACATGTAGGATTAGAATTAAATGAGGTCCTAAATTTTTTTCCCAAATCTAATTATATTTGAATGCTATTTTAGTGATTATTTACGTTAAAAACTACAAATTCGAAAAATATATGTGGTCTGAGTAGTTAAATTTAGTGTGTCATATATAATTGGGATAATTATTTGAAAATGTATTGAACTTTCACCAAATTTCTATTGTATGCATCCAACTTTCAAATCTTCTATTGTATGCATTCAACTATTAAATCTCTACTATTGTATGCATTGAATTACTTATAGCTCAAGTAACACGTCAATATGTAGAAAAAATTACATGGTTGATCCCTCAATTTAATGTTCGTTAATTTTTTCCATTAAGTTCCATTTGAAATTCATTAAAAAAAATTAAAACCTCATTTTATCATCATACTTCATCTCCTCTTCATTTCTTTTTCTTCAACTGATGAAATTAAATCTTCATTTCTTTTCCTGCAACAACAGTTCGTTCAAAAATTGCTATGAACATCAAATCTTCAATTGATGAAATTAATCTTGAAAATCAATTCCACAAGCCTTCATAGTCAGCGATAAACACTTTTTGATGAGGATTCACAACTAAAACAACAATAAAATTTGGAAATCGAAGAAAAACACTAGCGACTTCTGCATATGGACTTTGAAGATCAAGGTTGAGTTTTAGAGATTTTCAGATAATATAACCTGAATCAAAGTAGCTTGTAATCATCTTGTAAACACTCGAAACTAAATCATTACATCTAAAACTCAGCAATCTGCTCGAATTAAATTGTTGACCGAAGAACAATAAACTTTGACTTCTAGATCTGAAACAACTTTGGAGTTGTTAAATGAATCTGATGGTTGAAGAAGGTGCGTTTTAGCTTTAGGAACTCAGATCCTGATCTCAGATTGTTAATATAACTTCAAAATCAAAAACACTTAAATCTGTTAATGATGATGAACGACGAAGATGATGATGAACAATTTCTGAATCTGCTTCGTTATAGTGTTGAAGATGAATGATGATGAAGTAGAAATCTGATTTGGATCTGTGATGTATGATTTTCGATGGGTTTATGCCCGTAAACTCAGATATGTTGGATTTATAAAAGTGAATTTGGGTGGAATTATATAAGTGTATACGAATATAAATCATAATTTACAATGTCGAGTTAAAGAATTTACAGATGAAGTATACTAAATAATGATGAATGGATGAAGATGGATGAAAGGTTAAAGAAATTAGGGTAATAAGTTACATGAATGACCAATGATATTAGGGTTTACAAACATGAGGGACTAATAATGTAGATGTTTGTAAAGGTGACCTGGAAGGTTACCAGTTATAATAGGTTAAATGCATACAATGGTAGAGATTTCAAAGTTGAATGCATACAATAGATAATTTGAAAGTTGGATGCATACAATAGGAATTTGGTGAAAGTTTGATGCATTTTCAAACAATTTTCCCTATATAATTCAAAGAAAAAATTATAGATTTGAAAAATATATGGGATCCTGTAGTTAAATTTAGTGGTGTCCTATACAATTTAAAAAATATTATTTACGTGAAAATTTTAAACTAGTGATATGCGTGATCTCACGGACTATAACATAAACTTGCCCCGACTAATTAACAAGGTAAAAAAAGAAGGAAGAAAGGCATGTACACAAGTTTTTATAACAGAATTTGGTGCTTTATTCATGTGAACATTTCTGTATGTGATTTAACCGAGTTATGGTAGGACTGTTTTTAACTTTTTTTTAGTCACTTCAAAATGTGTTGCTAACTCGAGACTTATTTTGAAAATATCGTGACGACAATTAGTGGGATATTTTTTTGTGATGATTGTGAACATAGAAAAATAAACAAGTAAATCGGTGCGACAACTCAGTAGTAGCTTCTAGGTTGACAGGTTTCAGTGATTTCAGAAATGGTGTCTTGATTGCATGCAATACAAGTTTATTTACCACAAGATTTGTCTGAGCTGAAAAAGCCAAAAGTTTATGCTTTCAAGCATCTATTAACCAGTAAGAGCCGTATGCACTGCACCATATTTTACATGCATACTTCCACAAATTAATTTAAAGTATCATAAATATTTGCTTTCTGTTACAAGTAATCCATCAAATGCATCCTATATATTTACTCATTTTTCTTGTTTAATTTTGTCATCTTAATCTCTCTCCCTATTTTTCTCTCTTGTTAAGTAACAAAAACCTTGATTAGTTAATAAAGAGTTAGACAGGGAGAGGTCATAGTAAGCAAATTAAGAAAAATGGTTCATAATTTGTTGCCTTCATTGATCATGGTACTTGTACAATTTGAGTTTGCAGGAATGAACATTTTCTCGAAGCTCGCCATGGATTCCGGAATGAATCCTTTCATCCACGTTGCCTATCGTCAAATCTTTGCTTGTATAGTCCTTGCACCCTTGGCGTATTTCATCGAAAGGTACATCCATTGAATAATTAGGATGGAAATAATGTACAATTAGATTGTGTTTTAAACCTTTTTGTTCATTGTTCATTGAACCTTTTTACACGTATAACTGTAACAACATTACTATAACTTTTTGTGTCCATATAAAGTAGAATGGAAATAATGTTACATCTAATAAAAAAAATTAATTAAATTTAGTTACACTAAGTAGTCATTATATTATATAATATAAGATAATAAGCTAAAGTTGGCCCCTAAACATTGCAAAAATGTGTGAAAGGTGGCCAATCAGTATTAATGAGTAATAAAATGATTTGTTCTAATTGCTAATTAATTATTTGTTTGTTATATGCTAATTTTAGAGGTAAACGACCCCCAATGACGTTGCCAATTTTCTTCCAAGTTTTCTTGTGCTCCATTTTTGGGTAAGTAATTTAAGTTAATTGCATCTTAATTAGTGTTAGTACCGTATTTTCAGAAAATTAAACTTCAATTCTTTTGTGTTAATTACACCCTGTTTTGGGGGTTAATGATGATTATCTGCAGGTTGACACTGAACCAAATCACATACTATGTTGGTCTGAAGAACTCGACACCAACCATTGCGTGTGCGTTATCGAATCTACTTCCAGCAATCACTTTTGTCCTTGCCGTCTTATGCAAGTAATAACCTATTGTAACATTGCTAATTTACTCATCTTTTTAACTGTTTAAAAGTTAAAACCCTTATATAACTTTGTTAAGTGCAGCAACAAAATATAAAAGGGGGATGAATTAACTTCAAAAGGAAAAAAATAGTTTATTTATTTAATTTTTTTTTTTTAGCCCTTGGGAGCATATGTCATGATTATCACGATAATTAATGTTTATTTCATAAAGTTAAAGAACAAAAACCGTACTTTTTATAAAAATATCATTTCTGCAATCAATTAGTATACTTATTTACATTAAACAATTTTGGCCATAAACAACATAGCCAAGTGGTTGAGGCCCTGAGTTCCTTGAAAGAGGTCTCAGCTTCGAATCATGTCTAGGACGTATATATTGTGGTGGCAAGGGAAGGGTTGGAAACAGCCAGAGAGTAATCCTGCTCGGTTGCATACATCAGAGTATGTGGTATGATTACTCGCCCTTTCGGATAGTCCGAACAGGGAAAACCTTCTACCCCCAATTTTGGCCCCAAACAATACGTTCAAGTTATGTCTTTGAGCATCGACTGTGTAATGCAATATTTATAATTTTTAAGCATAAAATTTTTTATTTATAATTTTTAAGCATAAAATTTTTTTTATATACTATTTCCCAAATTATTATTTTCGTCTCATGTTAAGATCTACAAGTTCCATCATTGCCTGACTACTTGACTAGCAAGATAACTGTTAATGGATATAACTAATTCTTATTGATGGTCTTTAGGACCATATTAACAGTACCTTATTTATTATCCCCTTCAAAATACACTTGTCGGTTCAAGTTTGTTATTTTTGGGTAGGCAAGAAAATGCAAAGCTGAAGACATTGGCCGGACAAGCAAAGCTAATAGGAACCTTCGTTGGAGTTGGGGGTGCGATGCTATTGTCGTTGTACCATGGACCTAAAATACCCATTGGTCAATCAAGGATTCATATAACTACAAGTGCTAACACCAACACTAATGATCATGGTCAAGTGAGCCTCATCGGGCCTCTTCTAGTCATCATTAGTTCAGTCACTTGGGCAATATGGTTCATTATCCAAGTAAGTCCATCACATAAACATTATATCTCATCTTCAACATACAAATAAAATTTAATTTTCTTAACATAATTCAGGCAAAAATGAGCACAAACAATCCTGCTCCATATTCGACGTCAGCTTTGATGATGATGATGGCGACCGTTGAATGTTCTATATTTGGTGTCATTATGGAGCCGCATTTGGAAGCATGGTCATTGTCTCTACCCATCCGGGCCTTCGCAAGTATTTACGCTGTATGCTATGATCGAGACTCAAATATATTATTTATAAATTAGACTTGAACATTATATAATCAATGACATAAAGATATTCATTGCAGGGGGTTGTATGTTCGGGAATAGGTGTTTGTATGATGTCGTGGTGTATCGATAGAAGAGGACCACTCTTTGTTTCAGTGTTTAGCCCGTTGTTGTTGGTTATCGTTGCAGCACTCAGTTGGGGTTTTCTGCGTGAGAAACTATATCTTGGGACGTAAGTTATGCTGCTCTTGTATCTCGTATGATCAGACTTGAACCCACAGCCTCGTAGTAATGAATAAACAAGAAACATAAAACTTTTTTTTTCCTGTATATATAGTTAAATTTAATATTTTTGTTTAATGATTGGGTGCAGGGTGTTAGGATCCATACTAATTGTGATGGGACTATATTGTGTGCTTTGGGGAAAGAGCAAAGAAACAGAGCCTCTACAGCAACAACAACATCATAAATTGCAAGACTTAAAAGAAGATATGGAAATGCAGTGATACAAATTAATAAAACTTGGTTGAAAAATGAATAAAATAAATTGTGTCAAATGGAATTATCTAGAACATCCATGGTATATCATTGTCATTTTTAGGCTCTGAAGGAGTTCAAATTTTATTTTTTTGTGTTGTTTAATATCTTATACTCGTAGTATGTAATATGAAATGGTGTTTTAGTTATAACATGCTATACACATATTATCAAGTTAGGTAAATTAGTTTTTTTTTCTAGCTTTCATAAATCAAAAAAATCTTACCAGGAGGACTGCCTGAACTCCAGTCATAACTATATCTGGCAAACGGGGCGGGTTGGGTCAAGGAACAAACGGGTTTGGGTCGAAACATGTCAGTGGTAGAAACGGGTCACATGATATCATATAGCATTTGTTTTTTCAAGTTCCTCATAAAAATTAACTTTGTTTCCAGATTATGGAGCTGCATAGTTGTTGATACATCTTTATAAGCTCATAAGGTATTTGCTGCAACCCACAAAGACCAAAGAAGATAGAAATTCAAGAACGGGGAACAAAATATAAAGGTCTTCATAATAATCAAAACACCATTACTTTTTATTATACTTAATAATTGGCTAGTTAAAATATTTGTATCAGTCAACATTATAATCAACGACAGAGTTCATATGGGCACGTAGTGTTTGCCAAGTTATAACCTTTAACACTACCCTGCATTTCAAAATAAAAAGTATCACATTGAATGACATTTGTATTGTTGAACTGATCAGCTATTTGACTATCATTGTTATCACCTTCATGGTAGCACAATGGCCAGCTTCAGGTTAATCTTCTAGAAGGTTATAACACTTGTGAAAATTGAAGATCAAACATTAAGCGCAGGTGAAAGTCCAGGAATCTAATAAAAATGATTAAAAGTTACATTTTCACATTTTCCTCGTTCCATGTGAACGATTACAAAACAAGTCTGACCCGCCCATTCTGACACTCTATTAAGATCAATTTTGAAAAGAAGTATATTTTTTTTAACACCTATTACCTCTTAAATATCTTTGGGGAAAAAATATAAGCATAACTACATATGCCAACTACACTGGGACATTGCAGATACAAGTAAAAGACAAGTCTCTCATCACTGTGACATATTACATTACATGTACTGTAAATCTAATAGTGCAATGGATGTAAGTAATGATTATGAGTTACATGTTACTAATTATTATTTATTAGAAATTAGAATAATAACAATCCAATTTATGTAGCAATATGGGGTTGAAAGTGTTTTGGGGCGATTCAACACGAACCAACATATCCAACGCGGCAGACCTACATTTGCGCCAACCCTGAATTAAGTATCATCTAGGTTTTAGTTGCAGAAAGACCAGAGCTCTTTCAAAATTGGCAACAAGGATATGGTGTTACAAAGAAACAGTAAGTATAAGATCTAGTGAATCATTGTTACATTTAAATAAGTGCATTTAATCAAAATTAAACAGGTTAGTTTTCATTTAACAAGATTTGACTTTGAGTTAGATATTGATTATAATGATATCCCTTTTGAAATTTACAAGTATATTAAATTTTTGTTAGACAAGAATATATGTATAGCCCAACTCAATTGTGTAATGGGCTTGTCCATTTGATTAAATTAGGTTTAGGGTTGTACTCTATGAATATCATCTAATATCATCAATAAAATTCATGGAGTTCTATATTATAACATGGTATTCGAGCGGGTCTGATCTCGAGACGTAGTCGGCCAAGGGCGTGCCGCTATCTATGCCGCCCCGTCAAATCTCTTCTTCCCCTTTCATTTTTCCGGCGATGTGTCATATACACTCCCCCCCCCCCCCCCCCCCCCCCCCCAAAAAAAATAAAAAATCTACGGCTTCTATTGTTGGTGGTTTTTACAGCCGGCAAAAAAGAAGCATAAACCTTGATGCCGTTTTTTTTCTTTCTTCTGAAGCAACAACAACAACAACAATACCCAATCCAACGAAAGTGGGGTATGGGGAGGTGAGTGTAGACAATCATTCCTCGTACCCTAGATTAGAAGGAAGTCACTACTCCACCCGCGGGTATAGAACACGCGCCTAGATAAGGTCGTCCCTCCCTCTACTCTAGCGCAAAAGAGATTGCTTCCTAAAGGACCTCCGGCCCGAAGAACTCATAAGAACGAAATAGAGAGGGCAAATGATACGTACCTGTACGAGTAATGAGCGCCTAGCAAGAAGCAACCATACATAGTAACCATAGAGGGGACACATATAGCAGTAATGCACAACAGTAGGGCAAAGAGCAGGAATAAAATAGTGCACATAACCATTTAATCTAAAACCCATGAATAGTTCCCCAAACCACCAATTATTATGTCCAGCAAGAAGCAATTGTGTCAACCGCCGCACAACAAATGTTTTCTGTCCGACAAGAAAAAAAAATAGAGTCAAAGCCAAATAAGCCATTCACTTTGCATGCGCAACAAGCGGTCAATTTGATCATGTGTCAATCACTAATATCCAATCACTTTGTTTATTATTTTGTTTTACTACTGTCGCATAATTTTATTATTTTGTTTTAACCGTATAATAATCGATGTGTGGATGAGCCGTCTAACTCGATTAGGTTCTAAACCCCGAAAAAGAGAATAGAGTCAAAATTCTTGTTTGCAGCATTGAAAAATATTGTTATCGTCGACCGAAATTGCATATCAAAGCGGTACTTGATCCTTAGGCACAGCAAGCCACGACGTAAAAGAAATAAAGAAAACGCTACGAAAAAAGAGAAGTCGTCAAAAAATATGCTACTCTGTAAGCGAATATTAGTGTATTCAGTGGAACATTGAGTTGAGCTATACATATATTCTTGTCTAACACTTTTTTGTGTAGAAATTCAGCACGTACAAGTGGCTCTGAAAATAATATACTACTACTAAAACACAAGAAAATGGAGAACGTTTTCAATGTTCTGGATAATTGGCAAGGGCGATTAATCAGGTCTAATTCAATAATTTTGTAATAGTTTCTTACACTCTTACCACCTCAAGAAGCCGAAATGTATTACTTGTGAGGTTTGAAACCCGAGACATTTCGTAAAGATATTAAAACAACAATATTCCAAACCCTAGATCATCTTAAGATGGTTATAAAATAATACCTAGTAAATAAATTTTACTCTCTTATCTCCATCTTAATATATTCCACCTTAAGATGGAGTAATAATTTTCTATTTCGTTTTCTTCACATAGTAACCCTATGTTACTCAGCAAGTTTACTATGGAGCTTTTGATCTTTGAGAGATTTGATCCTCAAGCCACACATTGTTGGGGGATCCCATGAAGTCGGTAGGCTAGGAAAGGATCTTGTACCAGCATGAAAGTGTTGGTGCAAACTTAATTTCATATTGGTCGGGATAAATATCAAGGTCAACATATAAGTTTATTGGTGTATTCGTCTACTATAAATTGATTTATAGTACTTAATGAGCTCACATATCTTACGGTTGGTGCTTGTTGGGCTGTAACCGGTCTTATCAGAAAGTTCTTGCATTAAGTGTGTCACTCAGTTCATTTTGTAAAATCTTTTTTTTAGAATTACGGAGTATTAAATACTGAGTAATGATTATTTTGAATTTTTTAGTTTATTTTTTTAGGGTCGGTTGCAATTTGAGCGGAAATAGGAGCAGTAATTCAGATTTGGTGTATTATTTAACACTCCATTTTATGTAAAATGCAATATTACATATTGTAATAAATTATCTTTCTAAATTATTTTAGAAGTGTATTCACGTTTAATCAATTCAAAAGAAAGTAATTCTAAGTTCTAACACAATTTTAGTTCCAGTGTCATTCGCATTTGTGTATAAGTTTATGTTTCTGTTCACCATCCTAGTTGGATGTTTATGTGACGATCCGGGAATTTTTGATCAAATTTAAACTTAATCTTTATATGTTTCTGACATGATAAGCAAAGTCTATAATATTGAGTCTCGAAGATTTTAGAACTCTGTTCATGTATACTGATACCCTTCGACTGCTCTTGACGATTCACGAACAATTGTTTGTAAATAATTATGTGAATTTATAGATTAGTAAATACTATATAAAATATAATATTAATATATCAAACTTAATTATAAGTTATAATATAAGTTGTTATTATTATTATTACTTTCATTAATATTATTAACATTAATATTAATAGTAATATTAACATCGGTATTATTAATATTATTGTTTTAATATGAAATTAGATACATGTAACTTGTTATATCCTAATTATTATTTGTAGAATTATCAGATATTATTATTACCTTTATTATTAAAAATCATTATTATTAACATTAATAATATAATTATTATCATTATATATATTCATACTTTTCATGTTCTATTTAATATTTGTATCATTATTATTAATATTAGACTTATTTTAATTAATAACATTATTATTACTATTATAATTATCAGTATTTTTATAATATTAATATATTTATATTTGATAATTATTAACCTTAATATTAATTGTAAATAACAATTATATACAACATGAGATTTGTTATACATCACAATCACACTGCTTTTTATTTCGTTGATGTCACTAAATCTGTACGAATCAATTTCTAAATCAGATAGAATCCAATTCAGCTTTATATCTCTTTCCAACTGTAACTAATAGTAATTTAACCCGTGATTTGGAGACCTATCATTTAAAAGATCACTGTATGTGTTCTTTATCGTTATCTATATTAATATATGATAAATATATATGCATATGATATATATTTAGTACATATTTGATCAAATATATCACTCCACCTGCATCTATCACCTTCACCACTCAAGCCATCAACCATTCGCCATCACCACCAACGAGCCACCACCACAGTCCGTCCCCATTTCTATTTTGGTCGTGAACACCACTTGCTCAATACATATGTTTTCTGTTTCTATTTTTGTTTAACGACCCACAACACTCTAAACACCAAAACCATCGATCAAACCACCACCCAATAAACCAAAATACTGAATCATTTGGATCCTTTGAAGTCAGATTCAGTCTTTGTAATTTGTCCACAGCCTCCTTCCTACTTTGCTCAATCCGTTTTCCAGTTTCAAAACTTCTCTTTTTCTGCCCTTTGCCAGCACACTTCATTATTATCATCCAGCTTTTACCGTTTAAAGTCGTTTATAGTTTTTGTTGCTTCATCAGTATTTTTTTCCATTTTTGGAGAACCAATTCGTAGTTCGAAGTGTTTTTCAGAAACTTCACAATCAAATTAAGTCCAGAAGATAGACGTTATATATACACATATAACTGTTGGCGTAGACATGTTGCGAGATTTCAAAATACTGATTGCTAATTCCCAATGATTCGTATGGCAATTCTCATTACAAGATGCGAATGAGTAAATGATGAGGTTTCAATAAATAATTATAATGACTTTTTGGAGAGGCTAAAGTCAAAAGGTAATGAAGTTGTTGGTACATCTGCTAATAATGTGGTGGAATGTAAAAGGTTCCCTGGTAACGATGGTGTATATCTCAAGGTTATAATAAGGTTAGTCTGACTGAAAAGTCGAAGTTGACTTGCTGGAGCTGTGACAAAACTGGCTACTTTGAATAGGAGTCGCAAAGTTATTTTTGCTAATAAATGCCAAAGAATCTGACGCGGATACGTTGTTTAAACTTTTACTTTGGTTTCAAGAGTTTTTCGGGTACATAACTGTGGGTAACATGTGGTTGGATCCTCATCTTGATTGCTCATCATTCGAAGTGTCTTCAGAAATTTTTGAAGGGTTTAAACACAGATTGTAATCATTAACATGCATTTGATGTTCTAACACAGTTTTGAAGTCAAAATATAGCTTGTGAAAGATGTAAGGATCTAAGAGTGATGATTTTGGTCATATCTCGAGTTGAATTTTGAGATTTCAAGATCAGAATATGTAATTAAATTTTGAATGAGTATGGTTGTTTTGATTTCTATAAAAGAATGTATACTGTTGTGAAAGTAGGGAGTATAATGGATGATTTGCTGAATCAGATTCGAAGAATGTAACATATTATTTGTGAATTTATATATCTCTCGGGTATTACCTACCCGTTAAAAAAAAAATTTCACAATTAATATTTTGTACAAAAGAATTTTATTACAGTCTTTATGAAAATATATATATGTATATTTTCTTCAGATGTAACATAGATTTAATGAGTTAATGTTAAATTAAACTCATTTGATTTACGGTTGAAACTAGAATTGAATAATCCCTAAAGGCTTTAAAAAGTACATAACTTTTACGCAGTATTTCTTTAATGACATTGAAATTATGAATCAATACTTCGTTATTTGTTGATGTATGATGTTCGGTTCGTGGAATTCTTGTGAATTTCGCAAAGTACGAATGATGTTATCTGAAAAGTTTCGGGTACATCGATGATGAAAGTGTAAAATCAAATATATACTTGATTTATTATGAATTGGAATTTGTTGAATTGCGACAGAGATTGTAGTTAACGTTGGTTAAGTTGCGGCCGAAGGACGTACATTATTGCATATTTGTAATATGAATTAACCGAGTAGTTAAGATTCACACACAATAGCTTAGCACGGAAAGATTTATTTCAATATAATATATATATATATATATATATATATATATATATATATATATATATATATATATATATATATATATATATATATATATATATATATATATATATATATATATATATATATATATATATATATATATATATATATATATATATATATATATATATATATATAATATACATATAATTTCTTCAGAGGGAATGACTTAATTCTTCATAACTCGTTGATACAATATACACGTTAAATTTCTTCAGAGGGAATGACTTAATTCTTCATAACTCGTTGATACAATATACACGTTATTAATTCGTAATGATGTCCACAGTGATTCTTGAACTGACGGAGTTTGTGATGTTATCGGTGTTGTTGATTCTGATGTTGACTGTACTGACGATGCTGGTAATGCTGACGGTACTGTTGATGCTGTTGGTAAAGCAAGTTTAGCTTGTTAATCACACACCATTTTTGTCAGGGTTTCTACTCTTCCTTCTATCATTTTGGTACGCTTAACTGATTTATGGTTAGGGCTAGATTAGATAATCTCTAAGACTTTAGAGATTACATAATCGCCGCGGAATGTTTCTCCAATGAAGTTATGAATTAATACTTCGTCAGTTATTGTTGTTGGTACTCCTTGGTATCTATGGTGCGTATGACGTTGATGCTCGTGGGACAGATTGTGAAGTTGAGGTTTACGACGCGGTTGTGGTTGGAGGTGGTAATGGTACTGTTGGCGTTGATGATGGTGGTACTGGTTATGCTGCTGATGCTGCTGCTGGTGTTTGTAATCTCTGCACCATATTCTCCAAAGCCACTACCCGAGCGCGAAGCTCGTTGACTTCTTCTATTACACCGGGGTGATTGTCGGTTCGGACGAGCGGATAAATAAAATCTAAAATTTGATGTAATATATAATCGTGATGAGATACTCTGAAAATGAGCGAGAACACGGTATTTCGGACAGGTTCGCTGGTAAGTGCTTCAGGTTCTTCGTCAAGAGGGCAATGTGGTGGATGGAAGGGATCACCTTCTTCTTGTCTCCAATGATTGAGGAGGCTACGAACCCATCCCCAATTCATCCAGAATAGGTGATGACTGATTGGTTGATCTATTCCGGTCACACTGCTTTCTGAGCTTGAATGGGATTCCATTTCGGAATCTGAGTGACTTGAACTGATGACGAATTCCATTTCGTACGATTGGATAAAGGATTTTTTTTATATGAAATGATTCTGGCTAACGGATGGTATTCTAATTACATAGAATATATATATATATATATATATATATATATATATATATATATATATATATATATATATATATATATATATATAGATCAAAAGATTTCCTAGATTACGGAGGACTTTGCGGGATATGTCAGGCAAAGTTTAAAGTAACAGATACGATAAGATATGATTTAGCAGATATGCTAAGATATGAATTTTTGTCTATACACTATTCATGCAATCAATGCAGCAAGACGTGTCTTAGACTAAAAATGATAAGCAGGTAATTTCCTGAGGATGATAAGTAGTTAATTTTCGACACAAAATGATAAGCAAAACTTTTGACATGCAGACACGGTCGAAGTCCAGACTCACTAATGCATCCTATCGACTTATCAGTTAGACACACTAATGCAGACCTGGTTCGCTAAGACCACCGCTCTGATACCAACTGAAAGGACCCGTTCATATACATTATAAACGATTCACAATAGTTGATTACATTGCGAGGTATTTGACCTCTATATGATACATTTTACAAACATTGCATTCGTTTTTAAAAGACAATCTTTCTTTACATCGAAAATTGACAGGCATGCATACCATTTCATAATATCCACTATCCAATTATAAATTGATTTAATAATAATCTTTGATGAACTCAATGACTCGAATGCAACATTCTTCGAAATATGCTATGAAAGACTCCAAGTAATATCTTTAAAATGAGCAAATGCACAGCGGAAGATTTCTTTAACACCTGAGAATAAACATGCTTTAAAGTGTCAACCAAAAGGTTGGTGAGTTCATTAGTTTATCATAATCATTTATTTCCATCATTTTAATAGACCACAAGAATTTCATTTCCAGTTCTCATAAATATACGTCCCATGCGTAGAGACAAAAATAATCATTCATATGGTGAACACCTGGTAACCGACAATAACTAGATACATATAAGAATATCCCCTATCATTCCGGGATCCTCCTTCGGACATGATATAAATTTCAAAGTACTAAAGCATCCGGTACTTTGGATGGGGTTTGTTAGGCCCAATAGATCTATCTTTAGGATTCGCGTCAATTAGGGTGTCTGTTCCCTAATTCTTAGATTACCAGACTTTAATAAAAAGGGGCATATTTGATTTCGATAATTCAACCATAGAATGTAGCTTCAATTACTTGTGTCTATTTCGTCAAACATTTATAAAAGCGCATGTATTCTCAGTCCCAAAAATATAAAGGGTAAAAAGGCAAATGAAACTCACCATACTGTATTTCGTAGTAAAAATACATATAACATCATTGAACAAGTGCAAGGTTGGCCTCGGATTCACGAACCTAAATTAATTATATATATTTATGTGTTGGTCAATATTTGTCTAACAAATTAGGTCAAGTCATAGTGTACCACAATCCTAATGCTCGAGACTAATATGCAAAAGTCAACAAAAGTAAATTTGACTCAAAATAATTTTCAAAAATCTATACATGATTAATATATAGTTTAAATATCGTCATTTTATATTTTTAAATATTTTTAAAAGATTTATTAGAGTAAATAATATAATATAATTTATTTATTAATAAATAAAATTTTATATTAAATTTATATAATAAAATATACTTTTATATATATTAAGTAATAAAATTTATAGGGTTCATTTAATATTATAAAGATAATATGATAGGTATTATTAAAGTAAGTTATTACACGTAGTAAAATATGTTTGTATCACATATTTATTTGATAAAATAATATCAATAATGATAGTAAGTAAAAGTTGTATTATTTTGTAATAATAATAATTATTATAAAAATATCAATATTTATAATTACTAAGATGACATTATGATAAAACGATAATTCTAATTATGATAACTTTAATATTTACGATAATTTTTAATATTATCTTTAAAATAATAATTCTATTTAAAATAATAATAATAATGATATTTTATAGTAACAATGACATGTCTATTAAATGATAATTTTTGTTAAAATGATAGTTTTAATACTAACGATACTTTTAATAATAATAGTAATGATAAAAATAATAAGAACGATAATTTTATCTAAATCAATATCTTATAATATTTAATTTCATCATGATACTCTTACCCATTATTTCCTAATCGTTTCGTTTAATAGCTTTTAATACTCTTTTATATCGTGTTCATAATAATGATAATAATAGTAATCAAAATAATTAGGTGTTACAAATATTTGTTTTAGTTACACTAATATTAATAATGATAGTTACTATAACATTATTAACGATAATACTATTAATTATCTTAATGATAATATAGTAATAATAATAATAACAATAACCATTTTTAAATAATGATATATATATTAATAATGATAATAATAATAATAATAATACCAATAATAATAATAATAATTGGATAATAATAATAATACTAATTATAACTTTAACGATAATAACGATAGTAATAATAAAAAAAATAACAATTTTTAATGATAAATCCCTTTTATTGATAAAGATAATAATAATGATAATAATAAGATAAAACTAGAAAGACGATAAAAACGACGATAATAATAATCATTTTTAATAAAAATATCGAAAATTCAATTGATTATAACTTCTAATCCGTTCATTGAAACCATTCGATATCTAAAGGAAAAGTTCTTAATTTTTCGCTAGCTTTCCAAGGACATGCATATCTTATACCTTATCTCAACCGCAAGTGTAACTAATTCAAGATTCAACCTAATCTGTCTAAGGGCAATATCAAAAGTACAAGCATGCATAATCCTAAATACTCGAGCACTAGTCAGGGATACACTATTAGTATGTAAAAGTTAAATTATGAGTACTCACGTATCAATATTGAGATTCAATATTGCAGGAAAGGTACGTAGACGCAACAGAAATGATAAACACTATATTGACCTCACGAGCATACCCATGAACCATACTCAATCACCTCCATAGCTATAACCCATAATTTCCTTAATCATATCCCACTCGAAAAACAATTTCGAAATCACTCGGACAGCACTCCGTAGTAATATTTTATGTATACTAATAATATCTTGAAATAATACGGAGTAAATATATATATGTATATCGATTGAGAGAGTTTAGAGAAAAATATTTTCAAGTTTCTATGAAATAATGAAAACTATTGAATTCTATTTATAATAGATTTTTGAATTATTAAAGTGAATTATTAAAGTATGAATTATTAAAGTGAATTATTAAAGTATGAATTATTAAAGTGAATTATTAAAGTATGAATTATTAAAGTGAATTATTAAAGTTAAAGTAAAGTAAAAATAAAGTAAAGGTAAAGTTTAAGTATAGTAAAAGTATAAAACTATGTACGTATAATACGCGTATAAATATATATAATATTAATTTAAATCGTTATATATATTTAATAAAATAAAATATAAATATCGTTATCTTTATCATACTAGTTAAGTAACGAGTTGTCAAAAGTGGTTCTAGATATTTATAAAAGTTATATACGTTTTAATAATAAAGTTCTTTTTAAACTAAAAACGTTTTTTGTACGTTTGAAACTAAATAGATCAATCGAGTCTTTATGAAATTCAATCTTCCACTATCCTTTGTCTAGTTCTCAATGATTGACAATTTGTTCTTATTTATAAATCACTTTACCATTTTTTGAATATTGTTAAAATGGAAAGATTTCTCAAATCAACGTGGGCCTTTCAACAGAGACTTGTAATCATAATTCAATATATCTGATAATTCAATCATTTGATCTTATCTTCTAATTCCATTGATAAACATTTTGAAACAGATACAATCATATAAAGTATTTAATCTAATATTTTATTTACGTTTCAAGTTATAATATATATACACATATACGTATATAATCATATTCGTTTACTGGTTCGTGAATCGTTGGAACTTGGTCGAGGTTGAATGAATGTATGAACATAGTTTAAAATTCTTGAAATTTAACTTAACAAATATTGCTTATTGTGTCGGAAACATATAAAGATTAAAGTTTAAATTTGGTTGGAAATTTCCGGGTTGTCACATAAGTTACTTCTGTTTAATTCACGAACGCCAACACAACCATTCCACCTTAAACTACCATGCTTAAGTGCTACTACTTCCTGATTCTGTTTCATTTTCTTTTATTCAAGTTCCATTGTCACAACCCCGACCACCATACAGCTACTTTTCTACTACAATCCATCGTGAACCACATACTAATACCCATCTTCTGTTTCTTGTTTTCCTACGAGTACCACCCAAATCGACAACCACTCTCTAATCAACCCATGCTTGATAAAGTTAGTTGTTCGAGACACTAACATAATGATGTTATAAAGTTATATATGCAGTTTACAAGAAGGAGTTATAAAATAAAACTGATATCGTATACTTTTTGTTCCCTTTCAATTGATGGCCGACAATTTTTTTTTTATCAAGTGACCCACTTACAATTATTCTTTTGCTAGTGGTTATAGTGGGAAAGAATAAAAGATACATGCCAATAAGTAAAGACAAATGAAAGGTAAACTTTCATGTTTTCTTTTAATTCTGACGAACGGGAAAACCCAACAACATGTCGGGTTGTGAAATCTTATATTGGGTCAAAACCCAATCTTTTTTATAAGGCCAAGAAGATTGTTAAGTATGATGTGGATTCTGTAATATATATACACTCGAGCAGTTTGTTAAAAGAAAGATTGATGATAGTTACGAAGGTGATGATAGTTACATGTAGGATGATGATGATCATAATTAGGATCTTGATTACGAAGGAATGATGATGATTATGCATACGTGATGATGATATGTAAATAATATACGATGATGATGATGTACGATAGTATGATTATGATTGTTAATATGATACATGATGATAATATGTAGATGATGATGATAAATAATTATCATGATGAGCAAAGTGATGATGACGATAAAGATGATAGGATTATGATGATATCGATTGAGTTTTAAATGAAGAAACAAATTGACATATAGTTATATAGGTTATATAGTTTTAATCAGGGTTTAAGACAGGAATGAAATCACAGATTGATGGTTGGGTGTTGTATTGATAAACTATAGGTCTTGAGTTTGAATCCCAGCCCCTACAGTTATTTTTCCTTTTTCAGCAAATAATTGTATCAGACAGGCTAAATGTTGGGCCGTATATGTGCTGTTGGGCTAAATGTGATTTCACTAATCGGGCTTGAAACATAAAAAGGGTTATAAGTAACTAATTTGAGTTTAAATCAGAAAACCAAGATAGATCAGAAGGTTAGAGGTGTGTTTGGGTGAGCGAGAGGTCGCGGGTTCAAGCTTGGACGATGGCATTTTCTTTTTATCTCCTTTCTTTAAAGGTTCGTGAATCCGAGGCCAACCCTGCATTGTTCAGTTGTTAAATATCGTTATATGTATTTTTACTACAAAATACAATATGGTATGAAAGAAATCTTCCGCTGTGCATTTGCTCATATTACAGGGAGTCGTTCATGGCATATAGAGGTCAGAACCTCGCAATGGGACCAATTGTTGAAGACTTCGTCCAGATGGATTAGGATGGGGCATTTCAGTTGGTATCAGAGCGGTGGTCTTAGTGAACCAGGTCTTGCATTAGTGTGTCTAACTGATAGTCGTTAGGATGCATTAGTAAGTCTGGACTTCGACCGTGTCTGCATGTCAAAAGTTTTGCTTATCATTTCGTGTCGAAAATTACCTGCTTATCATTCTTAGAGAATCACTTGCTTATCATTCCTATTCTAGACATGTCTTACTACCTCTATTGCATAGACAGTGTATAGATAAATTCATATCCTAGCGTATCTGTTATTGTTACCTTTGCCTGACAGCTTCCGTAGATTTCTCCGTAACTTATGGGATTTTAGTATTATATATGCATATGTAAATTATGTATTGCAGGGTACTAATCTACATCCTATAATCTAATTCTTATCGAAAATATTTCATCTGATCGTACGAGATGGAGTCCTCCACCAGTTCGCATTCCTCGGATTCCGACAGCCATTCCGACATGGATGTGAAGGTTCTTCGTATGCCCAAGAGACATATTAAATTAATGTGGCCAATGTGTTATGATCCAAGTCGGGTCATACCCAATAACAAGCTTACCGACACCTTATTCGTATTTGATCTTAGCGACTGGATCGTTGATTAAATACGCGACACTTGGATTTTAAGAAAATTGGTTTTCTAAAATCATATTACTTGATGTGTATATAAATTATGGAATAATTTATATAATTAAAACTTAATTATTTATAAGTTAAATAATTAATAATGTTATATTACATTTTATAAAAAATGGGTTTTATATAAAATGTACATGGAAGTTTATAAAAGGGTTTTATAAAAACTAATTCTTTTATAAATCATTTCATTTATAAAACTAATTATGGAAGTGGCATTGGAGTCTTAACAAGCATGCACTTGACTAGCATTTTGTGTGGTCACTTCCATAGATTCCATGTGCATATGTACCAAGACCTCTTGGAGACACAAACACATGAAAACACATCAAAAATCTGCACAAAACACTCTCAAAAACCCTGCTGAATTCGTGGCCTTTTGGGAGGAAGAAAGGGTTCTTCATTTGGTTTTTGCAAGCTCTATTCAAGTGTAATTAAATCCTAACCAAAGGCTAGGTGTTGGTGCAAAAGCTTGGGGTATTTCTCCTTGAGGTTTCATCATTTTGAAGCTCCATTCTTCATCATCATCATCATCATCTTTTGAATCAACCCTCAACTAGCTTGAGGAGGTATGAACTCTAAACCCACTCTTGTTTGTAAGTATGTTTCACAACTTGATCCTATTTGGGATTTAACTTTAAATGGTTAAAGATTTACAAGTCTAAAATTGGTAATTAACATGCTTCCGCTTTCTTAATTCTTAAAATGGTTTAAGTATATTATAAACTTGTTAAATCCCAACAATGGTATCTAGAGCCGAAGTTGTTGAAATATGCTTCGAGATGGTTATTAAACCCACTATAATTTTGCATTCTATGAACATGCATGAAGTAGAATGTAAAATTTTCGGTTTTGGGTGGTTTGTCATTTTGGCCAAAATCACTTGTGATTCTGCATTCTGTACTACCAATCACTTGTGATTCTGTGTTGCCGATCACTTGTGATTCTGTACTACCAATCACTTGTGATTCTGTGTTGCCGATCACTTGTGATTCTGTATTGCCAATCACTTGTGATTCTGTGTTGCAGATCACTTGTGATTCTGTGTTTCCAATCACTTGTGATTCTGTATTGCCTATCTCTTATGTTGATGATGTTCACAATCTAAGCCTTGACCTTGTGTTTGGTTGCATGCATGGTTGATTGATATTTATTCAATTGGTTTGTAATAATATTTATTCATTTGGCATGTAATAATTCATTTGGTTATGTAATTTATTTTATATTTGGTATGTAAAATAGATTAGGTTGTAATTTCATTTTTTAGACAAAATGTATTAGGATATATTTTGTAAAATGATGAAGAATGATGAAGACTTGAAGAACACATGAAGAAGCATTTAGATGCAAGGTTAAGTGGGAGATTTGAAATCTCCTACTTTGTGTAATTACCCCTTACCCGGTGGCATTTTGTTTTCGGCTAAACAAAATGCTTACCAAAAGGCTTGATTGTGAACATGTTGTTTTGCATGCTTGGTTGTTTTGTATGATTATGTGGATTGTATGTTTGTATGCTACAAGTTAATCACACAAGTCGACAACTAGAAAATGGCAATTTAATTGGTTAAATTATAACATTATTAACGACATGCAAAACGTCAATTTGAATGGTTAAATTAAAAATGGCTAAAAGGACATTAATAATCGGTTATTAAGAACATGATAAGGATCATATATATATAAAATGGTTTATATCAAGTAATTGGCTAAAATTACAAGACTTGAAAATGGATTTCAAATGAACCATACACTAAATGCATGTTGGTGTATGGCATAAATGTTTTCTTAAACTAGAATTAACGAAAACTTAAAATCCCTTAATCGACAAGGTAAACAAGTTTAACGCCATCCTTTTGTGGGACACTTAAACATAGTAGGGAACTCATAAATGGGATAAAGGTCACCTAACCGTTATGAGCTAACTAATATGGTTAAGGTAAAATTCACATGCTTGTGGGATAAAGGTCACCTAACCACTTGTATGTTAATTTTACATGTTTACACAATTAGGACGACTTGATTTGGGAATCATGAACTTAGGGTCACCGAAGCATGAGGAACAAATAGGCGTTGATGGGATAAATATGACATGCAAAAGGATTGCATGATCCCATAATTTAGAAGTTGCAAAAGGATTGCAATTGTCATATAATGACTACCTAGCTAAATCAAATGACGGGATAAAGGTCACCTAACCGAAATTTGGTTTACCGTTGGATTCTAAAATTTAATATATATATCAATTGGATTTAAAGGGTATTGATTGTTAAATTTAAAATCGATACTTAAATGAACTTTGTTAAATTTTGTAGATGGCCGCCAATAACAACAACATGCAAAACGCACCTATTAACTTGAACAACCTATCATTAAGGTCTCTCCTCGAGAAAGACAAACTCAACCATACGAACTTTATGGATTGGTTCCGCAATCTTAGGATTGTCCTCAAACTTGAGGATAAGGCGTATGTGTTGGAAGACCCCATTCCCGATCAACCCGACGAGGATGATACGGAAGGCATGGCTTATTGGAATAAGTATTGCGCCGATTCGGTGCAAGTTGCTTGCCTAATGCTTGGGACTATGATACCCAAACTCCAAAAGGATTTCGAACATCACACTGCATACGACATGATCACGCAATTGAAGGAGATGTTCCTTCAACAAGCTCGTGTCGAGCGCTTTGAAACGGTCCGAGCGCTTCATGCATGTCGTATGGACGACTCCCAATCCGTTTCATCTTATGTCCTTAAGATGAAAAGCCTCATTGATCGCGCAAACCGTCTTAATCTAAACATATCTAATGAGCTTGCCACGGATCTTATCCTAAACTCCTTGTCAAAGAGGTTTGACCAATTTGTAATTAATTACAATATGAATGGGATGGATAAGACCATTGGCGAACTTCATGGCATGCTTAGAACGGCGGAAACTAGCATGGGTAAGAGGGCTTTACCCGTGCTAATGGTCAATGATGGTGGGTCCAAAGGTAATATCACCTCTAAGCCAAAGGCGGCTAAGAGGAAAGGACCCGCCCATCAAGGCAAGGGAAAGGGGAGGATGGTTATCCGAACCAAAAACAAGAACAAGAAGCAAAAGGTTGCCGGACAAGCAAACCCCAAGGAAGACCCGTGCTTCGGTTGCGGTGAAATGGGTCACTGGAAACGAAACTGCCCGGTCTACCTTAAGGAGTTGAAGGAAAAGAGGGATGCGGGGCAAACCTCAGGTAATATATATATGGTATATATAGAGCTTAGTATTACTTCTTCTAATACATGGGTATTAGACACTGGATGTGGAACTCACATTTGCAATTCTTTGCAGGGGTTCAAAAGAAGTAGCAAGCAAGCGGGAACATCAAGTCTCTTTATGGGTAATGGAGCCAAAGTGCAAGTGAAGGCTCAAGGAGACTTTGTATTAAAGCTTCCAAGTGGTTTGGAACTTATTTTGAACAATGTTTTGTATGCACCGGATTTATGTCGAAACATTATTTCAGTTTCCCGTTTAAAACAATGTGGTTTTTATCTTAATTTTGTTAATGATGATATCCACGTTTATTTAGATAATGTATTCTATTTTAAGGCTTCGCCTTCAAATGGAATTTATGAATTGGTTCATGATGACACATCATCTAGTAGCTCAATATACCATACTAGCACCAAGAAACTCAAAAGGGATTTGAGTGATTCCTACTTATGGCATTGTCGCCTTGGTCACATAAACAAGAACCGAATGCATACACTTCAAAATAATGGACTTTTGAAATCAAATGAACTAGACTCGTTTGATGTATGTGAGTCTTGTTTACAAGGCAAAATGACTAAATCACCTTTCAAAGGGACCTATGAAAGGGCTAAGGACTTATTGGGATTAATACATTCGGATGTATGTGGACCCTTTAAGCCCATAACTAGGAATGGTGAAAGATACTTCGTTACTTTCATTGATGACTTCAGCCGTTTCGGATATGTCTACTTGTTAAAACATAAGGACGAAACTTTTGAAGCATTCAAAGAGTATCAAAATGAAGTACAAAATCAACTCAATAAGACAATCAAGGTACTTCGTACCGATAGAGGAGGTGAATACCTAAGCGATGCTTTCCAAGATCATCTTAGAAGTTGTGGGATTATCTCACAACTCACTCCTCCTGGAACACCCCAACTGAATGGAGTTTCCGAAAGGAGGAACCGAACCCTAATGGATATGGTTCGATCTATGATGGCTAGAAGCTCGTTACCTCTATCATTTTGGGGTTATTGTCTATGCTCCGCGACTCGTATTTTAAATATGGCCCCAACCAAGAAAGTGGAACGAACACCTCATGAGATGTGGTTTGGAAAACCTCCATCTCTATCATACTTAAAGGTATGGGGATGTGAAGCTTACCCTAAGCGTTATGTCCCTAATAAGTTGAATGCTCGATCCACGAAGTGTATCTTCATAGGATATCCCAAGGATGATATGGGATATTATTTCTATGATCCATCCGAGCAGAATGTATTTGTTGCTCGGAAGGCGGAATTCCTTGAAACTAAGTTCCTAATGGAAGAAAATAGTGAAAGGAAGATAGATCTTGAGGAGATTCAAGATCAAGTAGATGATACACAATTGGTTGACACTAGCACTCAACATGAAAATGTTGAGAGTGATCAAATGGATGATCAAAATACACAAGACGTTCGCAGATCTGGTAGGATTAGTAATCCTCCTGAGAGATATGGGTTTCTCATGGATGGTTGCTATATGGTTGATTTGGATGAACCAATAAACTACCAAGATGCTTTATCAAGGATTGATAAAGATAAATGGCAGGAAGCCATGAACGCTGAGATGCAATCCATGTATGACAACCAAGTTTGGGAACTTGTTACACAACCTGCTGGCTCAAGGCTAGTTGATTGTAAATGGCTTTTCAAAATGAAAACCGACATACATGGAAACTTGGATACATATAAAGCTAGACTTGTAGCAAAAGGTTTCACTCAAACTCAAGGGGTTGACTATGATGAAACCTTTTCGCCTGTGGCAATGCTAAAGTCTATTAGGATATTACTTGCCATTGCTGCTCATTATGATTATGAAATATGGCAAATGGATGTCAAGACCGCTTTCCTAAATGGATATCTTGTGGAAGATGTCTATATGGTTCAACCTGAAGGTTTTGTTGATCCGAAATATCCTAAAAAGGTATGCAAGTTAAAGAAGTCAATCTACGGATTGAAACAAGCATCTAGAATGTGGAATCATCGTTTTAATGAGGAAGCCGTGAAATTTGGCTTCATTAAAAATGGTGATGAAGCTTGTGTATATAAGAAAGCTAGTGGGAGCACTATCATGTTCCTTGTACTATATGTGGATGATATATTGTTATTTGGAAATGATATTCCGGCAATGCAAAGAGTTAAAACTTGGCTAAGTAAATGCTTCTCCATTAAGGATCTTGGAGAAGCACAATACGTTTTGGGGATTGGGATCTACAGGGATAGATCCAAGAAACTGATACGTTTGAATCAAAGTGCATACATTGAAAAGATCTTGAAAAGGTTCAAGATGGAGAACTCTAAGAAAGGTTTGGTACCTATTCAAAGAGGAACACTCCTTAGTTCATCTCAGTACCCCACCACGAAAGATGAACAAGAGAGAATGAAGAAAGTCCCATATGCGTCCGCCATTGGGTCAATCATGTATGCAATGATATGTACTAGACCGGATGTGTCATGCGCTCTTAGCCTGACAAGCAGATACCAGAATAACCCAGGAAACAGTCATTGGATTGCTGTTAAAAGTATATTGAAATACCTTAGGAGGACTAAGGATATGTTTCTAATATATGGGTCTGGTGAGGAGGAACTCGCTGTAAAAGGTTACGTGGACGCGAGTTTCCAAACTGATCGAGATGATTCTCGATCACAATCTGGTTATGTCTTCACGTTAAATGGAGGTGCAGTCTCTTGGAAGAGTTCAAAACAGGATGTTATTGCTTTATCCACTACAGAGTCGGAGTACATCGCCGCATCATTGGCAGCTCAGGAAGCTGCATGGATGAAGAAATTCATCGACGACTTAGGAGTAGTCCCTTCCATTCAGGACCCTCTTGAGATCTTTTGTGACAACGAGGGTGCGATTGCTCAAATCAAGGAACCTCGTGCTCACCAAAAGACCCGTCACATTGAGCGGAGATTCAACTACATAAGGGATGAAGTTGAAAAGGGAAAGATATGTATTCGCAAAGTTCACACAGATCTTAATATAGCGGATCCTCTCACGAAGCTCTTACATGGAGCAAAACATACTGGACATGTTTGTGCATTAGGGCTTCGATATTCTAGTGATTGGTCATGATCTGTTTAAGTATTGTAACGGAACGAAATTGTTCAAACTCATTAATATAATTATGGTATTAATTTATTTTGAGTCATGTTCCTATTTTGCATATTTTATCCACGAATAAGTAATTATTCTAAAATTCCGTAGTCGATCACATTCGTGGGAACAAATGTGAGGTTTAGACTATTATGAACTTGGATTGGTATACATTCACGGGATGAATGTGGGGCAAGGTTGCAACCAAGGTTCATAGATATTTGTGGGACACAAATATTGGAAGACCCGCTCTCAAGACTTACTAAATAGAGCCTTTGTGGTTGATCACTTGTAATCTTGAGTAAAGGCGAATATCATTGTATCCTCTGACCTGAGATACATATTGGGTTCGGATATTTACCAAGTATTGTGCCTTGATTCTTTCCTTCGCTATTCTGAAATATGGTAGCTCACAAGGAAGAGCTCAGGTATAATGCAAGGTACATATTTAGGACGTATGTAGTCAAGATGGAATTTGTCCCTCTTATTCGTTGAGAGTCAGATGTCTAAGGCCTGATAAAGTTAAATCTAAAAGAGAGTGATCACTCTGTATCTCTTGGATTTAACATGACATCTAGGACGAAAGGAAATAATGAAAGATTCACCTATTCATATTCGAGGTGGGAACTCGAAAGGGATGATGTTATTGAATGGCACAAAGTCATAGCATATTGGGGTGATGGACGGTCGTTAGGTGGTATCCATCACTTGCATTAATTTCTTATGTTTCTCGTGCAAGTGGGAGATTGAAGGTTCTTCGTATGCCCAAGAGACATATTAAATTAATGTGGCCAATGTGTTATGATCCAAGTCGGGTCATACCCAATAACAAGCTTACCGACACCTTATTCGTATTTGATCTTAGCGACTGGATCGTTGATTAAATACGCGACACTTGGATTTTAAGAAAATTGGTTTTCTAAAATCATATTACTTGATGTGTATATAAATTATGGAATAATTTATATAATTAAAACTTAATTATTTATAAGTTAAATAATTAATAATGTTATATTACATTTTATAAAAAATGGGTTTTATATAAAATGTACATGGAAGTTTATAAAAGGGTTTTATAAAAACTAATTCTTTTATAAATCATTTCATTTATAAAACTAATTATGGAAGTGGCATTGGAGTCTTAACAAGCATGCACTTGACTAGCATTTTGTGTGGTCACTTCCATAGATTCCATGTGCATATGTACCAAGACCTCTTGGAGACACAAACACATGAAAACACATCAAAAATCTGCACAAAACACTCTCAAAAACCCTGCTGAATTCGTGGCCTTTTGGGAGGAAGAAAGGGTTCTTCATTTGGTTTTTGCAAGCTCTATTCAAGTGTAATTAAATCCTAACCAAAGGCTAGGTGTTGGTGCAAAAGCTTGGGGTATTTCTCCTTGAGGTTTCATCATTTTGAAGCTCCATTCTTCATCATCATCATCATCATCTTTTGAATCAACCCTCAACTAGCTTGAGGAGGTATGAACTCTAAACCCACTCTTGTTTGTAAGTATGTTTCACAACTTGATCCTATTTGGGATTTAACTTTAAATGGTTAAAGATTTACAAGTCTAAAATTGGTAATTAACATGCTTCCGCTTTCTTAATTCTTAAAATGGTTTAAGTATATTATAAACTTGTTAAATCCCAACAGGATGTTCACCTAAGCTCCGAAAGCAGCGTCACCCGAATGAATCAACCAATCATCCATCCCCAATTCATCTGATGGGTTCGTAGTCGACTTAATCAATGGAGACGCGAAGAAGGCGATCCCTTCCACCAACCGAATTTACCTCTTGGCAATGAACCTGAAGCACTTACCGGCGAACCTGTTTGTAATACTATTTTCTCTCTCATTTCCCGAATATCTCGCCAAGATTATATTCTATCTAAAATTCTAAACCTTATTCATTCGCTCGTTCCAACCGACAATCACCTCGAAATAATAAAAGAAGTCAACAAACTTCACGCTCGAAAAATAAATTTGGAGAATATGGTGCAAAATGTACCAGCTTCAGCAACATCACCGGCACCAACAGTACCATCAATAACAGCACCAGTACCATCAACAATCCATGCCTCAACATCTCATTCTGTACCTCGAGTATAATCATCGTTCTACGTATCGTTCTACATCGATTATCTTCGTTCTTCATGACGATTAAGTAATCTCTAAATGTTTTAGAGATTATGTATTCTAGTTTTAACGGTAAACCAAATGAGTTTAATATCATATTAACTCAATGAATCCATGATTACTTCTGAAGAAAAAATATATATATATGTTTTCATAAAGATTGTAATTAAAAATTCTTTCGTACAAAGTGTTAATTGTGAAAATATTTTAACGGGTAGGTAATACCCGAGGAATATTCAGATTTCACATTAATAAGTTACAATGTACATTCTTCGAAGCTGATTCAACAGTCATTTATTATCCTACTTACATCCACCGATATACAAATCCGTTCACCACAGAATAATCATATTCATCCAATTTTTTATTTGGATTTTGATTTATCAGAATCCAATAAGTGGCATAATGAAGAAAACATTTGACAAAATAAAATTTGTTAGAAAAAAATAAATTAACTATGAGGAAATTTGTTAAGAATCCACGCTAACTGTTCCTAGGTAACTGTTCCTAGCTAACTGTTCCTAGCTAACTGATTACAATTTATTTATCACAGTTTATTTATCGCAATTTATATTCTCTCAATTTTATTTATCGTCATTTAATTTCCTTTATTTACTTTACGCACTTTATTTATCGTCATTTAATTTCTGTTATTTATTTTACTCACTTTAAATATCAGGACACGTATACAAGGTTTTGACATATCATATCGACGCATCTATATATATTATTTGGAATAACCATAGACACTCTATATGCAGTAATGCGGGAGTTAGCTATACAGGGTTGAGGTTGATTCTATAATAATATATATAGTTTGAGTTGTGATCGAGTCTGAGACGTATACGGGTCACGATACGTATTAATTAATTCGAATATTATATATTAAACTATATATGAATTATTAGACTGCTAACTGTGGACTATCGACTGTGGACTAATGACATTGGACAATTAAAAAGAATTAAAATATTGATTATAACATATGAAACTAAACAATTTTTCAAGTTTGCCACTTGATTTCATCTTAAACCTCATTTGTATCTTGACGATTATAATCTGCGTTCAAACCTTTCATGATTCTTGAAAACACCTCAATCGAGAGAATAAACCAACCGCACTTTATCTACGGAAGAAAAGATTGATGCATATAGCTATGCACCTGAGAAACTCTCGGCAACTAAGTAAACATTTAAAACGTAGCTATGCAAATTTCTTAGTGTTATTATTACCCAAAATAACTTTGCAATCCCTTTCCAAATTAGCAAATTTTGTCATAGCTCCAGCAAGTCAACTTTGACTTTTCGTTCGAAACAACCTTATTATAACTTTGATATATATGTGTACTCTTTATTGTTACCAGGGAACCTTTTATATTCCACCATATTACCATCAGCGTTTAATCATCTAAAAACACAATTCTCCTGAAAACATCTCGGATTGATAACCGACGATTCAGATATGACTGCATTAAATGCAGAGGAAACAGTAAAATTGTAGATGGTCTAAACGGTCAAAGGTTTGATGATAAAGAAGGGAGTGTTAGGAACGCTCGATAGAAAATTTGGTACTGAAAAACGGATTGAGCTAACCATGAAGGAGACCAAGGACAAATACAAGGACCAAACCTTATAATCAAAGAATCCAGGTAATACTGGATCCGGTGAAATCTTTAGAGAATATCTTGCTCCGAAGCCATGTTAAAAGCTTGCGAAAAATTTCTCTTCATCAACATTCGAACTAAGAAATTCCAAAATATCATCATAAATATCTTCGATATTTCTGAGAATATTTTCATAAATATTCTTGTTTCTAAATTATCTACCTCTTCGTGCTTCCTGTATTCCATTATATTGGAAACTTCTGTAAAATCTAAGTATAAATTATGAATGAATTCTGGAGAAGTGTTGGGAATTGAAGCATGAGTTAGTATAATATAATTACGCTTGGCCGACGTGGTTATATTACAGTAAGTCATGCTGAATTTCTAATGGAACGTGATGATGGTTCACAGTAAATTATACCCTCATCATGTGCCATGTTACATAACTCTTTCATTCTACTTAACCTCCGAACATATCAAGAAAATATATTCTTGATAGTTATATCTTCTGTAATTCTGGTAATTTATCAAATCAAATCGTCCTATTATGTTCCTTCCTGCTTAGAACATTATGAGCAACCGAAACTTCATACCTATGAATTCTGGACCATTATTCGCTTGACTTGAAGTCGGGAAGAGAAAACAAGAGCATGGAGCTCCGAAATATAAAGGAAAATACAAAGCCGATCACAAACACATAAATTACAAACTGTGTATATCAATGTGAATAGCAAAATAAAGACACGGGAGAATTGGAAAGACAATAATCCCTAAGGCATAATAGAAGAAAACAGATTCCTCTGGAGGCAATTGAAAGAGAAAGATTATTGTTGTAATGACCAGAATAATGCTCAGAATTAAAACTGGATTAAGCATTTACACAATCCTTGGAAGAATAGATTAAGAAAGAAGTTATAGGGATGATGAAAATAAAGGGAATGGAAGAGGTTGATTTATAGCGAAATACCGGACCGAGCAATCGAGGTAGATCATCGTATTTAATTAAGGAGATCTTAATTTCCATTTTCACCGAAGAATCAGATCTTATATAGATTACGAAGATTTTCTTTAAATCCCTTGAATTCCGGAATTCAATCGAGACAACGTCAAAAGTTAAGACGCACCTTATTTTCTAAATTCAACCCTGACTCTGTCAAAGATTAAGACGAATCTTTACTTTACCTATTTCAATATTTTGTGATAGCTTCATTCGTGCTCTTCAAATAATCGAATTGTTTTACCCATATCACTCAAAGATGACAAAACTCTAATTATCAACTCATATTCGTCATGAAAACATTTTTATTGTTAGCCATGACCACCTCACTCAAATTTCGGGACGAAATTTCTTTAACGGGTAGGTACTGTGACGATCCGGGAATTTTCGATTAAATTTAAACTTAATCTTTATATGTTTCTGACATGATAAGCAAAGTCTATAATATCGAGTCTCGAAGATTTTAGAACTATGTTCATGTATACTGATACCCTTCGACTGCTCTTGACGATTCACGAACAATTGTTTGTAAATAATTATGTGAATTTATAGATTAGTAAATACTATATAAAATATAATATTAATATATCAAACTTAATTATAAGTTATAATATAAGTTGTTATTATTATTATTACTTTCATTAATATTATTAACATTAATATTAATAGTAATATTAACATCGGTATTATTAATATTATTGTTTTAATATGAAATTAGATACATGTAACTTGTTATATCCTAATTATTATTTGTAGAATTATCAGATATTATTATTACCTTTATTATTAAAAATCATTATTATTAACATTAATAATATAATAATTATCATTATATATATTCATACTTTTCATGTTCTATTTAATATTTGTATCATTATTATTAATATTAGACTTATTTTAATTAATAACATTATTATTACTATTATAATTATCAGTATTTTTATAATATTAATATATTTATATTTGATAATTATTAACCTTAATATTAATTGTAAATAACAATTATATACAACATGAGATTTGTTATACATCACAATCACACTGCTTTTTATTTCGTTGATGTCACTAAATCTGTACGAATCAATTTCTAAATCAGATAGAATCCAATTCAGCTTTATATCTCTTTCCAACTGTAACTAATAGTAATTTAACCCGTGATTTGGAGAACTATCATTTAAAAGATCACTGTATGTGTTCTTTATCGTTATCTATATTAATATATGATAAATATATATGCATATGGTATATATTCAGTACATATTTGATCAAATATATCACTCCACCTGCATCTATCACCTTCACCACTCAAGCCATCAACCATTCGCCATCACCACCAACGAGCCACCACCACAGTCCGTCCCCATTTCTATTTTGGTCGTGAACACCACTTGCTCAATACATATGTTTTCTGTTTCTATTTTTGTTTAACGACCCACAACACTCTAAACACCAAAACCATCGATCAAACCACCACCCAATAAACCAATAACCATCAACTATCTTTTTGTGTTTTATTTGTAACTATGACCGTCACCACCCGATCACCATCAACCACCTATATATCTCGTTATGATCCTAGTTTGAACAATCGAATCTTCATCACCACCTCGAGGACCAACCCATAAAAATTGCTGTAAGTTACTTCTGTTTAATTCACGAACGCCAACACAACCATTCCACCTTAAACTACCATGCTTAAGTGCTACTACTTCCTGATTCTGTTTCATTTTCTTTTATTCAAGTTCCATTGTCACAACCCCGACCACCATACAGCTACTTTTCTACTACAATCCAACGTGAACCACATACTAATACCCATCTTCTGTTTCTTGTTTTCCTACGAGTACCACCCAACTCGACAACCACTCTCTAATCAACCCATGCTTGATAAAGTTAGTTGTTCGAGACACTAACATAATGATGTTATAAAGTTATATATGCAGTTTACAAGAAGGAGTTATAAAATAAAACTGATATCGTATACTTTTTGTTCCCTTTCAATTGATGGCCGACAATTTTTTTTTATCAAGTGACCCACTTACAATTATTCTTTTGCTAGTGGTTATAGTGGGAAAGAATAAAAGATACATGCCAATAAGTAAAGACAAATGAAAGGTAAACTTTCATGTTTTCTTTTAATTCTGACGAACGGGAAAACCCAACAACATGTCGGGTTGTGAAATCTTATATTGGGTCAAAACCCAATCTTTTTGATAAGGCCAAGAAGATTGTTAAGTATGATGTGGATTCTGTAATATATATACACTCGAGCAGTTTGTTAAAAGAAAGATTGATGATAGTTACGAAGGTGATGATAGTTACATGTAGGATGATGATGATCATAATTAGGATCTTGATTACGAAGGAATGATGATGATTATGCATACGTGATGATGATATGTAAATAATATACGATGATGATGATGTACGATAGTATGATTATGATTGTTAATATGATACACGATGATAATATGTAGATGATGATGATAAATAATTATGATGATGAGCAAAGTGATGATGACGATAAAGATGATAGGATTATGATGATATCGATTGAGTTTTAAATGAAGAAACAAATTGACAGACAGATATATAGGTTATATAGTTTTAATCAGGGTTTAAGACAGGAATGAAATCACAGATTGATGGTTGGGTGTTGTATTGATAAACTATAGGTCTTGAGTTCGAATCCTAGCCCCTACAGTTATTTTTCCTTTTTCAGCAAATAATTGTATCAGACAGGCTAAATGTTGGGGCGTATATGTGCTGTTGGGCTAAATGTGATTTCACTAATCGGGCTTGAAACATAAAAAGGGTTATAAGTAACTAATTTGAGTTTAAATCAGAAAACCAAGATAGATCAGAAGGTTAGAGGTGTGTTTGGGTGAGCGAGAGGTCGCGGGTTCAAGCTTGGACGATGGCATTTTCTTTTTATCTCCTTTCTTTAAAGGTTCGTGAATCCGAGGCCAACCCTGCATTGTTCAGTTGTTAAATATCGTTATATGTATTTTTACTACAAAATACAATATGGTATGAAAGAAATCTTCCGCTGTGCATTTGCTCATATTACAGGGAGTCATTCATGGCATATAGAGGTCAGAACCTCGCAATGGGACCAATTGTTGAAGACTTCGTCCAGATGGATTAGGACGGGGCATTTCAGTTTATAGGCTAAGGTTGCAAAATTCGCTATTCGGAGATTAATCAATCGGAGTTTTGGAAGGAGTAATCAGTAATTCAGAGAATTAATCGGACTGTACTTTATACAATTAAATATTAAATTTGAATAATTATATGTATAAATATAGAAGAAAATCATAAACATAAACTTTAACATAATTGTTTAAAACATAAACATGGAAATTCTTTAAAGTAGCTATTAGACCTGCCATGTTGTACGGATCCATATTTTGGCCAATGACGAAGGCCCAAGAGAGAAGGATGGAAGTAGCAGAAATGAGGATGCTTAGGTGGACGTGTGGTAAAACTATGTTAGATAGGATCCCGAATGGTGTGTTTAGGGAAAACCTTGGAGTCAGTAGCATCATCGACAAGCTAAGGGAAGAACGGCTTCGATGGTTTGAGCATGTGATGAGGCGACCACGTATTGCCCCGGTTAGGAGAGTCGAGGCACTCACGGTCGATGGCGTAAGGAGAAGGGGTAGACCTACACGTAGGTGGATGGATAGACTTAGGCTCGACATGAGGGAGCATTCGTTGACTGAGGACATGACTTCTGATAGGGATGCGTGGAGGGCTAGAATTAGAATAGTCGAGTAGGGCTACATCCTTTTATGTTATTTTATTGTTTTTACTTGTTTTTTTATTAGGATCCTTTTTTTTATTCCCATTCTTTTTATTATTATTATTATTATTATTATTATTATTATTATTATTATTATTATTATTATTATTATTATTATTATTATTATTATTATTATTATTATTATTATTATTATTATTATTATTATTATTATTATTATTATTATTATTATCCCTATATTATTATTATTATTATTATTATTATTATCCCTATATTATTATTATTATTATTTGTATTTTTGTTATCTTATTATTATTATCCCTATATTATGGCGTCTATTTTTTTTTTTTTTTTTTAACGTTTTCTACTTAAAGGTCGGAGGTCCTCTCGGAAGCAATCTCTTTATCCGTCGAATAAAGAGAGAGATGACTTTCTCTACTCTTGAGAGTATTTTCACTCTGGGTGGAGAAATGACTTGTCTTTATTCTCGGATAGGGGAAGGATTGTCTACATCTCACCTCCCCCATACACCACTCATGTGGTATTTGGTTACGCTGTTGTTGTTGTTGTTTAAAATTATTGATTTTGTTCAAAAACTCTTAAGTTCTAGTTTAAATCCATGTTAAAAGGTGTCAAATTTTGACCAATCAATAAACATTAACCAATTAATTAAACGGATTTTAAAAAACCGGACCGAACGACTCTTAAAAATGAATAATCGGAGGTTAATCGGCGAATAACATAATTTTTACAATAGTGTTTATAGGTGCCGCTTATTGTATTCTCGTCTCTAATTATCATTTTGATGATGATGATTGAGTTTATAATTTAATCATGTTTTTTTTGGCAAAAAGAAAAAATATATATACTCGTATTTGTTATCCAAATTCACATATTTGAAAATCAAAATATCCGAGATATTTGAATAATATCGGGTCAAATTTTCGGAATCAAATATATTCGAACACCAAAACTAATAACGAGAGACGAACAAAAAGCTCCGCACCCTTCGTTCCGTATAACGCTTAAGCTTGCCAGCTTGGGGTAGTTTCTTCTCCGATCGAGAGAATTTGAGTAATGGCAGGCCCCAACAGCAGAACAAGGGACCTCGATAAGCTTCTCCTTCGACCTGGTCATCTCGTGGGCCCCAATTTCGAACCAGGCACTCAAGTAAACCTACTAAACCCTTTCTTATAATTGCTTACGTCACATATTTGATTTGATATTAATATTTTAATAATTTTGATTGATGATGATGATGATGATGATCGTTAGCTGAGGGATGATCTGGAAGAGTATGCTAAAATATTGGTGGTTGGTGCTGGTGGTTTGGGATGTGAACTTCTTAAAGACCTTGCTCTTTCTGGTTTTCGTAACCTTGAAGTTATTGATATGGATACTATTGAATTATCCAATCTTAATCGCCAGTTCCTTTTCAGGTATTTTTCCTTTTTTTTTTTTTTTTTTTTTTTTTTTTTTAACTCTCCTAAAACCCTAACCCTAAATATCTATCCGTGCGCACTTTTCAGTTCCTATCTATCCGTCGACGAAATCCGACACTGGGACGGTGGCACCGCCGACTCCGTCCCGGCGTTTTGCTGGCGTTTAAAGCCGGCGTCGAGCCTCACCGTCGAGCATAGACGTTTTGTGTTTTATTTTTATTATTTAAACAAAATAAATATTAAATTAATATGAATTAGACACGATTTCTCCTGTTTTAGCTTTTTAGCGTTAAATTTCAGTGTCTTGGAAGACACTGAACTTAGACACCAAGTTCGGTGTCTCAACTCCTTGTGCTCTTAGGATTATTGCTATTGTATGTGTATGATGACTTGTAAACATAGACCAGTGACGTTTTTGATGACACGGAATGATGTGACAACTTATATGGTTGCCCTGTCATAAAAAAATATCGGTTATCTGATAAATAAGGCGTGAATACATACAATATCAGAAATTGAATTTTTTTGTGAGGTTGGATGCTTTTTTAAACACTTGGCACTTTATGTTTTTATACTTGAGAAGTGATTTAAGATATGTTGACTATTTTTATTATGTTTAGGCTTGCGGATGTTGGTAAGCCAAAAGCAACAGTGGCTGCAAAACGTGTGATGGAAAGAGTTAGTGGTGTAAATATTGTGCCGCATTTTTGCCGTATTGAAGAAAAAAGCCTTGAGTTTTACAGTGAATTCAGTATTATTGTGCTTGGTCTTGATTCCATTGAAGCTCGAAGTTACATTAATGATGTGGCTTGTAGCTTTCTAGGTTTGTTCTTTTGCTGATTATCTTCTCACTTTCTCTCTTTTTCGTAGTTTTAAAATTTATAATTTGACGATGTCGTGAATTCTGGTGAGGAATCTCATTGCCATCTAACATAGGCAATTGTCTAGATATATATCGTAATGAAATCAATGAACAAGTTAGTCATTGTAGGTACTGACTTAAACTTAATCTAGAGCTTAAATTATACGTCTCATAGATCAGGATCTGTGTATAAACACGCATTCATTGTTTTCTTTATTAGTATCCTAAAAGAAATCATCTTAAGTTTGTGTAAACGAAAACACGTCGCACTTAACAAGATTATCAATGCCCTTCTTTTCATGGATAAGTTGGAATGTATGATTGGTGAGATACGTGCATTTGTCGGTTCTCCGAGGCAACTTACTTGAGGAGTTGGGGTATAAATATGTACTTCATATAGATTTTGCACATTGTTGATGTGAAAATCAATATCACTAGATTATTCGTTTCAAGCACGAAATGCAAAACTCATCATGTTTGTATACAGTGAAGAGGTAAAGAATGATCAAGGACAAGAAGCAGCCATGTTAATCAATATGGCCATATTTGTTTAAGCTTTAGAAAAATCTTTAAATGTTACGTTGTATGTGTAGACATCATATAAAAAAATAAATTAAAAAGAATCATATATTAAATGAATTGAAATGTGACATGAAAGGTGGAAGTCTTAACTAAATTATATTTGATTATGTGAAAATCAGAATATGACTCTAATGACAACCCGCTAGAAGAGACAATTAAGCCTATGGTAGATGGTGGAACTGAAGGTTTCAAGGGTCATGCTAGGGTAATTTTACCTGGGATGACTCCCTGTTTCGAATGCACGATTTGGCTTTTTCCTCCGCAAGTGAAGTTCCCTTTATGTACCCTAGCTGAAACTCCAAGAACTGCAGCTCATTGCATTGAGTATGCCCATCTAATTAAATGGGATGAGGTACTCTACATTGCAATGCAATTCATTTTTATTATTTTAGTTATTTTATATCTTCATTAATTCTCTTTGTTCTATATTCAGGTGCATAGTGGAAAAACCTTCGATCCTGATAACCCTGAACATATGCAGTGGGTGTATTCAGAGGTAAACGAGTATTTGTTGCTGTCTTACTTTGCCTATCTAATTTATAATCTCCTCATATCTTTTTATGATTAACTTTAATTGTCAGGCTTCCAAGAGAGCTGAACTTTTTGGCATTCCAGGGGTGACATATTCGTTGACACAGGTGATTCAGTCTCAAATACCAAATTTGTCATTTTGTTGCTTTGACTATGGTCAGTCAACCTTCAAGTTTCTTGGTTGTTGCTTTGACTGTGTACGGGTTGAGAAATGTTAATGTGTTTGAGTATGCTTACAAAATTGTATAATGCCAGTAGTATTTTAACTTATTAATAACATGACTTAGGAGAGTTAGTTCGTTAACAGTACACTATGGTTGACATGCGACCCATTTGACCTGTTTACCACTTTACCAGTTTGTCCCACTAATGATTAACATAATCTGAAAATTACCAATTTACAACTAAATTTGTTGAAATTGCCACCTCTATTTTTTTGCAACTCTCGCGAGCTAATTCATTCATTTTGACTCATTATGGCCCTGTAGTGATGCCATTCTTCAGGAAAAAAAAAATTTGATTATTGGTTTGTTCTGCATAGTTTAATTCCATGATACCAGTAAGGCGTGTCATGCAGAATAAAGAGTTGTGTGTTTGGTAGATCAATTTTGTTATCAGAGGTTTCGGAGTAGTTGGTCTTTTCACCTGTTCATACCTCCATATCTACTTTTATGTCTGTTTACAGGGTGTGGTGAAGAATATTATACCTGCTATAGCCTCGACAAATGCAATAATATCAGCTGCATGCGCCCTTGAAACTTTGAAGATTGCATCGGGATGCAGTAAAACATTATCAAATTACTTAACGTAAGTCCTATATTGTTGTAAATTGTGTTTTATGGTCAACTTTGTAAAAATTTATTCATGCTGTCATGATGGTTGATTCATGCTTATCAAGGTTCTCTAAGGATGAATATTGAACTCTTATTAACTTCTATTGAAGTATTTATAATATAAAATCCTGTGAAATTTTTAATTGTGATTTGATGGAACAACAATAATGAATTTTATGACACTAGTACTCCATTTATAACTTTTTACAATAATCTTAATCATTTTATCAATATCGCGAGCTGAATATGTTTGTAGCACTGTAATTCGTGATAATGTCTTATCTTACAGCCGCAATTAAGAGCTCTATGCACTTTTACTAATATTAAAAGCTAAAAACGACGGTAGTTGGAGTGGTGATAAACCTTGAGATTCCACTGTACTTCTTCGTTAATATGTTCAACATACTTTCTGACTTGTATTGTGACATTTCATAGGTATAATGGTGTTGAAGGTCTTCATACTAAAGTCACGGAATTTGTAAAGGATAAAGACTGTCTTGTTTGTGGTCCTGGCATCCTCATTGAGCTGGATACTTCAGTCACTTTGAAAATGGTAAATTTATTATTCTTTTTCCGCTTTCTGTTATATTTGGGTCATTCGAAATTAAGTAGCGACTCTTAAAGTTCTCATCACATGCCTGATGCCATTTACAAACTCACAAATCATTAGAGATAAGAAAAAAATGTTGTAAAGCCTGCTAGTTTCTGGAGGGCCAAATGTTTGAAGATTATCCCTATTGCTTTACCCCAAACACTTGTTACCTCATCCATTACACAATGTTGGAACTAGAGGGGTCTTTTGGCCGTAACTAATATCCAAAGTAACGAGCTGCTAAAGGCATAGTAGAACATAATCATATTGAACTTATAAGTTACTATGTCAACTTGGAAATACTATCTCCCGTGTCTTACAGCAAATTACTATGCCCATCCAATTAGATTTACACTCAATGGATGAATTTTTTTTTTTACGAGGAACCCCCCTAGCGACGAGCCATAATGGCTCCCCTCTAGTTGGTAAACCCCGGGTAAACGGCAAGCCAGGCCTCCACCGCTACCAGGATGAACTTTTATTGATGTTTCATAGTTATGTTGTCAATTGCTCAAGTCTATACGTCAAACCCACTCTTAACTCATATTCAGCCTATTTTCTAACAATCTGTTCCAGGGCATTTAAACTGCGTTTTTACATGTTTTTAGACCATTTTAAGTCTAAATACATGAGAATTAACTTCCAAGTCACTAATGGGTATGAATCTTTCCTGCAATATTGAATCACAATATTGATACGTGAGCATTCATATCTTAATTCTGCCCTTTTTCACCCAGTTAGGTATGTTCTACCGGAACATAGGTAGTATTATTCCTTTAATCTGTGGAGCTGTTGAGTGTGTCATTTTGATGAAATTTATGTTTTTTTATCTCATTGGCTTGGTCTTTATTAAATAAACTCTGATGTTCTTCAAACATAAACATTAAAAACATGAAATTTCTATAATGTAGATCTTTAACATTGACAGACATTTTTAAGGCCTTTGCATGATGAAGACAATGTGTTTCTTTTTCCAAGCTATATTATCGAGTATATTAGATAAACTATATCAAAATGGGCAATGTATATGAAAATAATATTGAACCTAGTTATGTGGACTGACAATTATTAGCTGGAAGCCAAACAGATATAGTTTCTGAAAGTCTTCTTGCTCCCGTTCTTGAATCAATTCGAGGCTTTGTGTTTATGTTCAACGGAGGTGATAAACTGGGCGGGTTGGTAACAGGTCAAACATAGGTTGTGTCAAGTTGTTATGAAACTCATTTTTTCCAGAGTTTGATAAGCTACCTAGTGTATCGATATGACTACAACATTTATAATTAGTTCAGTGATTTTTTTTTTTTTTTTTTTTTTTACTAATTGTAATTTTGAAGAATTTTTCGAGTAAAATAACTTAGGATATTTTATGCATTTCAAGTGCATTATGAACGATATATAATTGAGCTAAACTTTGATTTTTCCAAGATATAAGCACATAACCATTTGTTCAGTTAAAGATATTATGATTTATATCCATTTTCCTAATCTGCAAAACTCTATTGCAACAGTTCATTGATCAACTTGAAGATCATCCAAAGCTATTGATGTCAGGAGCAAGTGTGACACACAAAGGAAAGAATCTTTACATGCAAGCACCTCCAATTCTCGAAGAAATGACCAGATCAAACCTCACCCTACCATTATTTGAGTTGATGGACAAATCTCCAAAAAGTGTTGTCCACGTCACTGGGACAGCTGGCAAAGGTGACAAGAGGCAATCTTGTTTGCGAAAACTGCGTGTTATCTTCAAAGGCGTTGATGGAATCATTGATACCGACATGGCTGGTGGGGCATAAATACTTGATGTTTTGTTCCTTTTTGGGCTGGTTGAAATGGTATGTTATCCTTGGGAAAAGATTGTTAATTCCTTCTTTAGATGTTATTTTATTTGGTAAAGTAAAAAAGAGTTTTATGCATCTAAAGAATCTGGATTCATACAACACCTGCAAATGCATCTATTGTATTTTGTTAGCGGTGTACAATCGACTTTTGGGCACCATTATATGCAAATTACTTTCATTATCTTCCAAGTTTTATTTGCCCAACAAGAAAGGCAAATAAATAATTCTATCGAAACAAGGTAGAAATATATGCTCATTAAGGTCAAGGTGTAAAAGAAAGTTTATGAACAAAATTCTGTTACATCTCAAGTTCACACTTTTGAACACAAGTAATAACAAAAATAGTCGATAGCTTTTAAAGTGCTTCCAACATTATGATTGATCAATATAAATAAACATTGTTAAGTTGATAGCTTTTAAAGTGCCATTAACTAATACACAAATTTACTTTATTTTATGATTGAAAATTGTTATGTGTTCTCTATATTTGGTGTTGAACCTTTTTGAGCATACACGCATCACTTTATAATAATATACTCCGTAATATTATATTGAACCTAAAATTATATCTTAAAACTTAAACTACTATTCATAACTTCTTATTTAACTCATTTTTCTCTTTTAAACCGTTCTCACACTCCAACACCCCTCTATCTCTCACCTTCATAAGAGAATCGAAGGTTTATGTCGATTGTTTTCAACAACTCAATGCTATTTCAATATTCGTTATTATGATTCCTCTCCTTCACCTTCATAAAAATAAGTCGAAATACTTGTATCCTAAAACTTATTGTTCATAACTTCTTAATTACTAACTCTTTATTTTTCTCTTTTAAACCGTCATTACTCTCTATCACCCCCTCTATCTCTCTCACCTTTATAAAAGAATCTAACAAAAATTAGGCTTTATATCGATTGTTTAACGATTCAATGCTATTTCAACATTCGTTATTACAATTTCTCTCTTTTTCACCTGCATCAAAATAAGTCGAACAAATTAGGGTTTCTGGCTATTGTCTCCGATTTTCACTTCTTCTTTGTCTACGATATACATAAAATGTTAGGGTTTCAATATTGTATCCGTTGCGACGATATATACAATCGTCTATTTTGAGCGGTAATGGTGTATACTATGGTTTACACGTATAAAACATTGGTCAAACGGTGGAACGCATAAGCAGGGGGCATCAGAATAGCATCAAAAGGCAAAACTAATGGTTATATGTTCAACGTTTTCCATCCAAGAATCTGTAATAAATAACATTTTGGGCCGCTCAGCCTCTTGCATAAGCATTGCAGACCGCATCAAATGCATAAGCCCTAAGTATCTAAGTAATAAGCACGTGAGCAACATACATGCCACGTCAAGATAAAGTTCAAAGTCGGTTACGAACTTTTAGCATAAAGCAACCACTAATAAGGTGACATGTGTACCTCCGAACATTTAGTAGCTCTGACACCTATAAAGAGGCCACTTAGGCCATCACTTTGGACACTTGGACTTGTGACAGAGAATACACCTTCTTTCTCACATAGTACCAACTCATTGTTTGATCCCACAAGATTGACTAAGCCACCTCACGGTAACCAGGCCATGATCCGGGTCTGCAGAGATATTTGTCCCGAGGGTAAACGTCAATAGGCAAGCCTAAATAAGTAATAGGAAGGGTTCCCAACCGTGTTGCTAATGCATCAATTTCAGTTTTACTCACACCAATCTCATACAAAGTACTCTTGGAAGTGTTCACTTTTAAACCGGACGCTCTTTCAAAGCATTCCAATAGTTTCATCACATTTCGAGCATCTTTCATACTCCATTCACCAATAAAAATCGTGTCATCCGCATATTGTATATGGTGAATCGTTGACAAGTAATGTAATGAATGTAAATTTGAAAGACGCCTCGATCCATTTTCTCCATTTAGCACCAAATCTCATCAATCTCATAACATCAAACAAAAATTATCAATTAACACTATCGAAAGCTTTCTCAAATGCTCTTAAAAATGAAACTCTTTTATTTTCTTTATATATATATATATATATATATATATATATATATAAATTTTTTTTTTGAGAAAACAAACTAAACTATATAAATAAAAAGCTAAGAAACTAGCATTAAAATATGAAAGAATCCTAATAAACGTACAAACGAAACACCCTACACGAATTAATAAAGAGGTCTAAACATCCTCAATCATTATACTATTATTATATTAATCACTATCATTATTTTATTTATTATACTATATATATGTTTTCGAAATATTCATTGGCACTCTTAATTTTTGCTTGAAAACTAAGGGATAAATCTCAGTCTCTTAGATCAAATATAATCAATGACTAGGATAACAAATTTGAGACAATTACATGTGATTTGATATTACAATCATATGTAATTGTATAGATCTTAAGCAAAATAAAGATTTAAATGAATATTTGTGATATATGTTTATCATTTAAAGAATAAGTAATACATTTTTTTTTACTACATCACATGAGTTCCAAAGAATTAAAGCCAAAATAAAATGAACTAAAGCCAATATAAAATTGTGTGAGGTACCACTTTTGTTTAATTGCAAAAATTTCATAACCACATGATTATGTAATCTAGCAAACAGCCTTAGCCTATAGTCACACTTATCACCAGTTCAAGGGCTGTGTACTTGTGTCGTCTTCAACACCCCCATCAATTTCGGCCTTTCCTTTTCATCATCTTCAATTGCTTCATACCATTCATCATCAAATACTGCTGTTTTGAGCTCAATGGTAAGTCCTGTTTCTTGAATTTCTTCAAGTTATCACAAATCCTAATCTTCAGTATTTTGCATGCAATAATCTTGAACTAAATCCTTACAAGATTAACTATTTATTCAATTTTCCATCTGGGTCATTGTTAAAATCTTGAAATTTGTTTTATAAACTCAAAAATCACTACTTTTTGCCTTTTTTCGTCTGGGTTATGGATATGAACTCAGGTAGCAACTCTTTGCATCTTTACGTCTATCGTTTTGTTAAATATTTGAAATTGATGAGATAAAATTAGATATACTTGTTCAAAATAATAACTTTTATTTTTGTTTAATTAGCAATAATAATGACTTCTTCAATGCTGTATGGAGCTGAAAACCTTGCAATCATAAGAGGAAGAGTAACCCCAAATGGGTTAGGGTTTAATGGTTCAGATTTGAGTGGTAGAAAATTTTCCCCCAAAATTAATTTGGTTTGTAAGAAGTCAATTTCTAGAGGTAGAACCTTAATTGTACCTAAGTGTAGTGTATCTGTACCAAGGCCAGCTTCACAGCCTAGGTTCATACAAAACAAAAAAGAGGCATTTTGGTTCTATAGGTTTTTGTCAATTGTGTATGATCATGTGATAAATCCTGGTCATTGGACCGAAGATATGAGAGACGACGCATTAGAACCGGCTGATCTCTATAGCCGTGATATGATTGTGGTGGACGTTGGTGGGGGTACAGGGTTCACAACTTTGGGTATTGTGAAGCATGTTGATGCTAAGAATGTTACGATTTTGGACCAATCGCCACATCAGCTTGCAAAAGCGAAGCAAAAGGAACCTCTGAAAGAATGCAAAATCATTGAGGGTGATGCTGAAGATCTTCCTTTTAAAACTGATTATGCCGATAGATATATATCTGCTGGAAGGTATACTTATAAAATTTGTGGTCTTGTGGTTTTTTTAATTGCATATTTGTTCATGTTATATTCATGTTGGAGAAATTATTTAGAAAACGATTGCAAAAAGAAAAGAAAATAAACTAACGCTTGTCAAAATAATTGAAATTGGATGAAATTTTTAAAATGTGGAGACATAAAGACCATTATGTGTGATTGTGTAAATCGTCTGCTCGTACAAATAACGTTTTGTAAATAGACCAACAAATTCAAATTTGACCCGTTACAATGTATATGCTAATAAACTAAAGTACGCATAACATTTAACTAAAGACTTTTATACAGCATTCGTTTGCACTGTTCATTCTTTCATGGGCTCCTTCTCATTTTTCTTCAAATTAAATGTGACCTGTAAGTGGATATTCATATATGCCATAAAAACAATGAACAATTAATTCAATTAAGTGGTATAAAGAAATAAAGCTTAATTCTTGGACATATATTGACTGTTGTTTTGTTGTCAGTTTAAAAAACATTTTTAAAGTTTTTTAGAATATATTTCACTCATGGGCTTTGTGCTTATATCCATGCAGCATTGAGTACTGGCCGGACCCGCAACGAGGGATCAAAGAAGCATACAGGGTTCTGAAGATAGGAGGGAAGGCATGTTTAATTGGGCCCGTTTATCCAACATATTGGTTGTCTCGTTTCTTTGCAGATATGTGGATGCTGTTTCCTAAGGAGGAAGAGTACATCGAGTGGTTTACAAAGGCTGGATTTAAAGATGTGAAGATCAAGAGAATTGGCCCAAAATGGTACCGTGGGGTCCGTCGACATGGTTTGATCATGGGCTGCTCTGTTACTGGAGTGAAACCTGCGTCAGGGGATTCACCGTTGCAGGTAACATTTTCTTATTCATTTCCGTAATTTTCAGTACCATGTGGAACCCATTAGCCAGTAAAAATGTATACCGGAACTCGCTCTTTTATCTTATATTAACTAAATTTTACTTATAGCACACTAGGATCCTCTCAACTAAATTTTATAACATGATAGGTCATGTTATGTATCTTGTGAGAGGAAAATAAAGTGGACCCTTGACGGAATTTTATTTATCTTCTTTCACAAGAAAGTAACATGATCCAACATGTTCTTTGAGAGGATTCTAAGTGGGTCTGAACCGGTTTTAGTCTAGTATGTCGGTTCAGACTGAACTGAAACCAACATACACTTGGGTCAGCTCTCAGTTCATTTGTTTTTTGTAAAAATTGGTTCTTGGTTCACTCCGAAGTACTTTCTTGAGTTGACATTTTGTTTTTCCACTAGGATAACCTTTTAATATATTTGGTCTTATGTATTTAGTTTTTGTTTGATAATAATTTACAGACACTTAACTGATATAACAACCTCAAACGACATAACGATACCATAACACTATTTCTCACAGCCCATTTTTGATAAAACACTCTCATCATCACTATGAGAACACGCATTAAAATTTTAATACTCCCTCTGTTCCATATTTATTGTCCACTATTCCTTTTTGGGCAATCCAAAAATTATTTGTCCACTTTCTTAAATGGAAAAGAATAATAAAGTAACGTTTTTATGCGCTTACTTAATCCATGTAAAACAAAAAAGTGGATAAATAGTAAATGGTAAAACTAGAAAGTTAACAAAAAGTAGTGACAGTAGGGACAACTAATTTAGGACGGGGGGAGTATTAGGAGTATAAATATAGTTATTTCCTTTGCATAAGCATAATTTTCTCATGTCTTACTACCATATTGCTGTGTTTCTTATATGTTGCAGCTTGGTCCTAAAGTAGAGGACGTCGAGAAGCCAGTGAACCCATTCGTGTTCCTTGCACGCTTTCTTATTGGTTCGTTGGCTGGAGTCTACTATGTTCTTGTCCCTGTTTACATGTGGCTCAAAGACCAAATTGTTCCAAAAGGTCAACCCATCTGAGTCAGGTTTTTAGCTTGTACTTAACAGATGATGTGTAATTTTCATTTTCAACTGTGGTTTGTGGTGCCTGAACGCCTGTTAGAATTCGAGCACTTTTTGTTAAAAAAAATATCGACATTTTGATCGTTTTGGTTGTTTATTTGAGCAAAATTGTCTACAATTTGGTATGAATGCTAGTGTAGATGGTCTAAAAGATGCACATATAATAGACTTAAATTATGGTTGGTTTTTATATGTGTTCAATATTTGGTTTCAAACCGATTAACCTGAAAATCAAAATGAATGAAATCGAAAAACACCCAAATCAAATTCGAAGCCAGTCTTCGGTTTGGTTTTCAAATTTGAATTAAGTTTTTGATACGGTTTTCGGTTTTTCTTTTTTGAATTTAGTTTAATTGAAAGTCGAATTCAGCTAATAATATATATGTATAGACGAAAAACCTCAGTTGGTTGTGGGCCTGTATTCTTGAAAAAAATAGGTGCAGCTTCAAATCCTGAGGAGAAGGGGGGGGGGTCCCCAAGGTTGTGCGTCTGGTATCCTGCACTCTGTGCGGGTCAAGCAGTTAACCTAAAGCATTCCGGGTACGCTTTGCGCGATGGATGCGGGGAGCTTCTTCCTAACGGGTTGTTGAGTGGCAAATGAGAGGATTCGATGCCAAAATTGTCGTTCTAAAAAAAACTAATATATGTATGGACGAAAAGTCGATTTTAAAAGTGAAAGTTGATTTTAAAGTACGTCTGTTATGATTATTTTGGTTAATTATCGAGCCTTTGGCTGAGTGACATGGGGTACTCGAAAAAAAATCCTGTGTCCCGGGTTCGAGTCTCACCACCACCACCAGAGGTTTTACCTCCCCCGAATAAGAATTCTGTGTTCCGGGTTCGGGTTGGCGGGTTTCTTTTGGCAGGTGTTGTGGATATGAACGGGTAGGTGCTCTCCGACATCGCGTTCGGATCCCATCGGTGACTGCTAACAGCTAGTCTAAAAATATTATGATTTTTTAGGTTATTCTGTTTTAACTGGAATCAAATTTGAATTCGATTTTCGGTTAGGTTTTGGTTTTGAATTTGAAATTAAGTTCGCTTTGCCTCGAAAAAATTCAAAACTTAACAAATTGAACCGAAAAACACTCCTAGTTAGTTTCTATGACACAAAGTACATGAAGTGAACCATTGAGCAATGCCTGCAAGTTCAGAGTTACTAATAATATTTTAAGTGCATATAAGAGAGATTCCATAATTCCATTGGTTTCTTAGCCTACAAATTAAATGGCAATGAATCCATTCACAGCTTTTGGACTTTGTTCTCTCCGTTGTTATACAACAAGGCAGACAACTCATAATAAACCAATTCCACTTTCCATTTTTACCCTCCTTGATTCCCATATCGAACATATAAAACACATACAGCACAGGTGCATTTTAGTAAATCGGCACGCCTGAAACTATGCATATAAATACATCTACTAGACAAATTTCAATATTCTAATTACATCAGCATTATCATTATTCTCTCAAATTCAAAAAAATATGCCGTTCAATGTTCCACCGAACCTGATTCCCAGTGACGCGAGCCCTGAATGGATGAACAAAGGCGATAACGCATGGCAATTAACGGCAGCCACGTTGGTCGGCCTACAAAGTGTCCCAGGGCTGGTCATATTGTATGGTAGCATTGTCAAAAAGAAATGGGCAGTAAATTCATGTTTTATGGCGCTTTTTGCATTTGCAGCCGTTTTAGTCTGTTGGGTTGGTTGGGCCTACCAGATGTCTTTCGGTGAGACGTTTTTACCATTTATAGGAAGACCGGGTGTCGCATCACTGCGTGCTAGTTATCTAGTTGAACGAGCGTTTGCAGGAAAGTTTCCAAATGCAACAATGATATTTTTTCAGTTTGTTTTCGCTGCTATCACTTTGATCTTGATAGCTGGTGCGTTATTGGGGCGAATGAATTTTTACGCGTGGATGGTGTTTGTTCCCGTTTGGCTAACGTGCTCGTATACTGTCGGAGCGTATAGTATATGGTGCCCTGACGGTTGGTTAGCGAAAAAGGGTATAATTGACTTTTCAGGTGGTTATGTTATTCATCTCTCCTCTGGAGTTGCCGGTTTCACTGCGGCTTATTGGGTAATTTTTATTTTTTTAAAATAAAACAGATCTTTAACCAAAGTGCTTCTGGCCTAGCGGTATCAAGGGAACTCATCAGCAACCTTGAGGTTGTGAGTTCGAGTCCGTAGCGGACAAAAAGGATGTGTGTGTTTGCTGTTCTAAAAAAACCAAAACAGATCTATATTATTTATTATGCATGCTTATGATCTTTAACATGACGAAACTTGTTGCATCCTTTTTGATAGGTGGGTCCGAGGGAAAGTAATGACCGGGAGAGGTTTCCGCCGAACAACATATTGTTGATGCTTTTAGGGGCGGGTTTATTATGGATGGGATGGACGGGTTTCAACGGAGGAGATCCGTATATGGCAAGTCGAGATGCATCACTCGCGGTCATTAACACACACATATGTGCAGCCATGAGCTTGTTAACATGGCTCTTTCTTGATATCATCTTTTTTGAAAAGCCTTCGGTTATTGGTGCTACACAAGGCATGATCACCGGCTTAGTATGCATCACCCCAGCCGCAGGTAAGATTTATCCGGTTTAAAAAGAAAATTCACTAGACGTGGTAATTTTGACCCATTTATGAAAAGGGTCAAATTGGTTGCTAAATTTGTTTAATTGAACAGGAGTTGTGCAAAGTTGGGCAGCAATTATAATGGGATTATTATCTGGTAGCATACCATGGTTCACAATGATGGTAGTACACAAGCAAGTGTCACTACTAAAACAAATCGACGACACAATGGCAGTGTTTCACACGCACGCAGTCGCAGGGTCATTAGGTGGAATTCTAACCGGTTTTTTTGCTGAGCCAAGGCTAAACCGTATATACTTTGACCTAACGGAAGGGTGGCAACATTACATAGGTCTCGCTTATGGTTTAAAAACGGGTCGGGTTACTGACGGGCTCCACCAAATGGGCATCCAGTTGCTAGGGATATTATTTGTTGTTGTTTGGAACATTGTGATTACTAGTTTGATATGTGTCGTTATTCGGCTTGTTATCCCTCTTAGATTAAGCGAAGAAGATTTGGAGATTGGGGACGAAGCGGTTCATGGGGAAAATGCGTACGCTTTATGGGGAGATGGAGAAAAACACCTTGAGAATTCGAAGCATCATGGGCTCGATGAGTTCTCGGTGGCAACGGATGGAAGTAGTTTTCGATAGCGCGATTTCGGAATCGGAAATCAAAATTTCAGAACAATTTGTATACTAGATTTGCTATACAATTTGTATTTGATACATAAAAGTCAAGTTATATATGTTTGATGTTTGATAGTGTGAAAAAGTTTTGCACTTGGACACTTTGTACTTATATTTTATGTATGTATATTTATATTTATATTTATACTTGTATACACTTTCCTTGAGTTGGCTCATGCAGTGCTTATGTTTCACATTAAATTAGTTAACCTGTCAATTGTATTTGTTCAATGCAATAAGCAATTTCTATTTTCAACGCATCTTATCGGCTCAGGTTCAAATCTTGGGGTGGCCAGGAAAGGGTCAGAAACAGCCAGAGAGTATTCCTGATGGGCTGCATAGAGTAGAGTATGTGTGACGACCCGGAAATTTCCGACCAAATTTAAACTTTATCTTTATAAGATTCTGACACGATAAGCAAAGTCTATTAAACCGAGTCTCAAAATTTTTGAATTGATTTCATGAATTCAATTTGACATTTGACTATCCTCGACGATTCACGAACAATGGTGTGTAAATAAAAATTTAAATATATGTATATAAATATAAATATAAATGTACATGTAATATTTTTGAATAAATAAAAGTACACTTTAATCAATATGAATATAAACTGAAAAATATATGTAACGACCCGACTTTTTCGATTGTGCTTTGTGCTTTCGCGAAACTGCGTATTTGTGCGTACTGTGCTATTTTATACTCTGGAATCATACTACACTTGGCCTACTTTCATTTATGTGTTAAAACGTGCCTTTAAGTACGAAGGATACTTAACTTGATCACCGGAAGCCTTTATGACCGTTAGTCTTGTTGGACTTTCTACCTTGTTGGGCCTTAGCCCACCCTACACTAGTTAGTGAACTATTTAATTAGTCCAATTATTAATAGCTAGTGACCCATTAATAAATAAGACAAATGCCCATTTATTAGAGGGAACATGCTAGCATTTATGTCAAGTATTATCCTTAATGTTGCATGGGATTCCAACATAAGCACCAACTTTAGACAACCATTAACCAAAAAGCAAACTTTTGTCCCCCCTAATTCCAACGGCCATGTACCCCTCCCTCACCCCATTCATCTATAAATACAAGCCTCATTCCATCCATTTTACACTTGCTTTCATTTGTAATTTACACACACTCACTCTCTAATTCTCTCTCTAATATTTCTCTCTCTAAAAAAAGTGTAAGTATTTTGAATTTCTCTTCTTCTTCTCCTTCTCATCTTCACGAATTCATCATCATCATCGTGGGTCTAGCTTTTTAGCTTTGATCTTGATTACATCTTGTAGATTCAAACATGGATTTGAATCCTTCAAGAACATGGAAGATTCAAGCTTTCTAGCTTTGAATCTTCACCCACTTTGTAGATCTATATCTTTTAACTTTAAATCTTGTTATTTTATTATAAAGATTCAAACTTGTGTTTGTAATCTTCATGTAACTTAAAGATCCAAGCTTTATGCTTCAAGATCTTCAAGAACAACCAAGATGCAAGCTTTCTAGCTTGAATCTTCATATCTTTTGATGGATCTAAGTTTTCTAACTTATGATCTCATTATTTTGTTATAAAGATCAAAACTTGTGTTTATGGTCTTCATGTAACTTAAAGATCCAAGCTTTATGCTTTAAGATCTTCAAGAACATTAAAGGTTCAAGCTTTCTAGCTTTGTGACCTTAAAACTTGTGTGAAAGGGATCCAAGCTCTCTAGTTTAGGGTTCCATCACTTCATTTGACTTAGATTATGTTCATACTTGCTTGATTGAAGTAAAGTTTGTAGCTTTAGTTGTAAATGTAACTTGTAATTGTGTTAAGACTAAGGATATGATGTTACCTTGGTTCATCATCCATCTAAGACTCTTAAATGAGTTGTGTTCTTACTTGGTCTTAACATATTGTGTGTTGATGGTAGAATCTTGGTCAAGGTGATGCTAACCCATCAACGAGTTGTACACTTGAAGCTACATGCATCAAGGATGAGAACCGTGATGAGCATCAAGCACTAAGAACCCTACCGGAGCACCTTGCTTATTATTTTTGGGATCCGATCAGACCACCTGGGCTACTGGAAAGTTGATTTTCAGTTAGTTCGGTTCGAGTAGATGATTTTATGTTTAGACCTCGTCTTAATCTGAGTTACAGTTTAGGATTTATGGCCTTCCGAAAGTCATTACACCCTATTAACGTTGTGCTGAAATTTCTGACCTACTCGCACTTAAACCGTCGCCACGGTCAAATGAAGACGAGTTTGGTTCTGGAAATTGGTCAGCAACTAGGGGACTCATATACGGAGCCATAGCCACTGATTACGCGTCTTTTCAATTTACGTAGAGGTCGTAACAGCTGACCGAAGTCAGCCTATTGTTTCGATCTCTATTCTTGTCAAACTTACTTAGCTTTTATGATGATGAACGATGATGATGATGACACTTAAACTTATTTTATGCACTATTAGAACTTATGAGGATAACCTACTGACCTGAAATGTCCCGTTCTTATTGATTAAAAACGTTCCATATTAATTGATTTTGTTGCGAGGTTTTGACCTCTATATGAGACGTTTTTCAAAGACTGCATTCATTTTTAAAACAAACCATAACCTTTATTTCATAAATAAAGGTTTAAAAAGCTTTACGTAGATTATCAAATAATGATAATCTAAAATATCCTGTTTACACACGACCATTACATAATGGTTTACAATACAAATATGTTACATCGAAATCAGTTTCTTGAATGCAGTTTTTACACAATATCATACAAACATGGACTCCAAATCTTGTCCTTATTTTAGTATGCAACAGCGGAAGCTCTTAGTATTCACCTGAGAATAAACATGCTTTAAGCGTCAACAAAAATGTTGGTGAGTTATAGGTTTAACCTATATATATCAAATCGTAACAATAGACCACAAGATTTCATATTTCAATACACATCCCATACATATAGATAAAAATCACTCATATGGTGAACACCTGGTAACCGACATTAACAAGATGCATATATATAAGAATATCCCCATCATTCCGGGACACCCTTCGGATATGATATAAATTTCGAAGTACTAAAGCATCCGGTACTTTGGATGGGGTTTGTTAGGCCCAATAGATCTATCTTTAGGATTCGCGTCAATTAGGGTGTCTGTTCCCTAATTCTTAGATTACCAGACTTAATAAAAAGGGACATATTCGATTTCGATAATTCAACCATAGAATGTAGTTTCACGTACTTGTGTCTATTTTGTAAATCATTTATAAAACCTGCATGTATTCTCATCTCAAAAATATTAGATTTTAAAAGTGGGACTATAACTCACTTTCACAGATTTTTACTTCGTCGGGAAGTAGGACTTGGCCACTGGTTGATTCACGAACCTATAACAATATATACATATATATCAAAGTATGTTTAAAATATATTTACAACACTTTTAATATATTTTGATGTTTTAAGTTTATTAAGTCAGCTGTCCTCGTTAGTAACCTACAACTAGTTGTCCACAGTTAGATGTACAGAAATAAATCGATAAATATTATCTTGAATCAATCCACGACCCAGTGTATACGTATCTCAGTATTGATTACAACTCAAACTATATATATTTTGGAATCAACCTCAACCCTGTATAGCTAACTCCAACATTCACATATAGAGTGTCTATGGTTGTTCCGAAATATATATAGATGTGTCAACATGATAGGTCGAAACATTGTATACGTGTCTATGGTATTTCAAGATTACATAATATACAATACAAGTTGATTAAGTTATGGTTGGAATAGATTTGTTACCAATTTTCACGTAGCTAAAATGAGAAAAATTATCCAATCTTGTTTTACCCATAACTTCTTCATTTTAAATCCGTTTTGAGTGAATCAAATTGCTATGGTTTCATATTGAACTCTATTTTATGAATCTAAACAGAAAAGTATAGGTTTATAGTCGGAAAAATAAGTTACAAGTCGTTTTTGTAAAGGTAGTCATTTCAGTCGAAAGAACGACGTCTAGATGACCATTTTAGAAAACATACTTCCACTTTGAGTTTAACCATAATTTTTGGATATAGTTTCATGTTCATAATAAAAATCATTTTTTCAGAATAACAACTTTTAAATCAAATTTTATCATAGTTTTTAATTAACTAACCCAAAACAGCCCGCGGTGTTACTACGACGGCGTAAATCCGATTTTACGGTGTTTTTCGTGTTTCCAGGTTTTAAATCATTAAGTTAGCATATCATATAGATATAGAACATGTGTGTAGTTAATTTTAAAAGTCAAGTTAGAAGGATTAACTTTTTTTTGCGGACAAGTTTAGAATTAACTAAACTATGTTCTAGTGATTACGAGTTTAAACCTTCGAATAAGATAGTTTTATATATATGAATCGAATGATGTTATGAACATCATTACTGCCTCAAGTTTAGTAGGTAAACCTACTGGAAGTGACAAGAAATGATCTAGCTTCAAAGGATCTTGGATGGCTTGAAAGTTCTTGAAGTAGGATCATGACACAAAAACAAGTTCAAGTAAGATTTTTACTCGAATTAAGATAGTTTATAGTTATAGAAATTGAATCAAAGTTTGAATATGAATATTACCATGAATAAGAAAGATAACCTACTGTATATAACAAAGGTTTCTTGATCTTAGATGATTACTTGGAATGGATTAGAAAACTTGGAAGTAAATTAGTAAACTTGAAGGGATTTTTGAAGTGTTCTTGAAGTGTTCTTCCTATGATGATTATAGCTTGATTCTTGAAGTGATTTTTGATGAAGATGATGATTAACTACTGGAAAAATACGTTCATAATAGTGTGTGTGTGTGTTGAGAGATAATTAGAAAGAGAATTGGAAGTGAAATGGAGTGAATGATGAGTGGTAATTGGTGAGTGGTGAGTGGGGTTAAAAGGAGTTCTAGTTAGTTGACTAGCTCATGGTAGAAGTTAAAATTGATTAGTCATACATGACATAATCAAGAGTGGAATCCCATGCTAGTTCCTATTGGTATATACTCATAGTAAGTACGTTTTGAAGCTGTGTATAATACGGGTAAGAATACGACTAGAATTCTTGATGAAAGAAAAGAATGGAAAAGTAACTGTAACCATTTTCGTTAAGTATGAGTGTTTTGATATATGTCTTGAAGTCTTCCAAAAGTATTTTAATACATCTAAATACACTACATGTATATACATTTTAACTGAGTCGTTAAGTCATCGTTAGTCGTTACATGTAAGTGTTGTTTTGAAACCTTTAAGTTAACGATCTCAATTAATGTTGTTAACCCATTGTTTATTATATCTAATGAGATGTTAAATTATTATATTATCATGATATTATGATATATTAATATATCTTAATATGATATATATACATTTAAATGTCGTTACAACGATAATCGTTACATATATGTCTCGTTTCGAAATCCTTAAGTTAGTAGTCTTGTTTATATGTATATAACTCATTGTTAATATACTTATGGAGATACTTACTTATCATAATCTCATGTTAACCATATGTATATCCATATATATATCGTCATGTCATTTTTACAAGTTTTAACGTTCGTGAATCGCCGGTCAACTTGGGTGGTCAATTGTCTATATGAAACATTTTTCAATTAATCAAGTCTTAACAAGTTTGATTGCTTAACATGTTGGAAACATTTAATCATGTAAATATCAATCTCAATTAATATATATAAACATGGAAAAGTTCGGGTCACTACAGTACCTACCCGTTAAATAAATTTCGTCCCGAAATTTTAAGCTGTTGAAGGTGTTGACGAATCTTCTGGAAATAGATGCGGGTATTTCTTCTTCATCTGATCTTCACGCTCCCAGGTGAACTCGGGTCCTCTACGAGCATTCCATCGAACCTTAACAATTGGTATCTTGTTTTGCTTAAGTCTTTTAACCTCACGATCCATTATTTCGACGGGTTCTTCGATGAATTGGAGTTTTTCGTTGATTTGGATTTCATCTAACGGAATAGTGAGATCTTCTTTAGCAAAACATTTCTTCAAATTCGAGACGTGGAAAGTGTTATGTACAGCCGCGAGTTGTTGAGGTAACTCAAGTCGGTAAGCTACTGGTCCGACACGATCAATAATCTTGAATGGTCCAATATACCTTGGATTTAATTTCCCTCGTTTACCAAATCGAACAACGCCTTTCCAAGGTGCAACTTTAAGCATGACCATCTCTCCAATTTCAAATTCTATATCTTTTCTTTTAATGTCAGCGTAGCTCTTTTGTCGACTTTGGGCGGTTTTCAACCGTTGTTGAATTTGGATGATCTTCTCGGTAGTTTCTTGTATAATCTCCGGACCCGTAATCTGTCTATCCCCCACTTCACTCCAACAAATCGGAGACCTGCACTTTCTACCATAAAGTGCTTCAAACGGCGCCATCTCAATGCTTGAATGGTAGCTGTTGTTGTAGGAAAATTCTGCTAATGGTAGATGTCGATCCCAACTGTTTCCGAAATCAATAACACATGCTCGTAGCATGTCTTCAAGCGTTTGTATCGTCCTTTCGCTCTGTCCATTAGTTTGTGGATGACAGGCAGTACTCATGTCTAGACGAGTTCCTAATGCTTGCTGTAATGTCTGCCAGAATCTTGAAATAAATCTGCCATCCCTATCAGAGATAATAGAGATTGGTATTCCATGTCTGGAGATGACTTCCTTCAAATACAGTCGTACTAACTTCTCCATCTTGTCATCTTCTCTTATTGGCAGGAGATGTGCTGATTTGGTGAGACGATCAACTATTACCCAAATAGTATCAAAACCACTTGCAGTCCTTGGCAATTTAGTGATGAAATCCATGGTAATGTTTTCCCATTTCCATTCCGGGATTTCGGGTTGTTGAAGTAGACCTGATGGTTTCTGATGCTCAGATTTGACCTTAGAACACGTCAAACATTCTCCTACGTATTTAGCAACATCGGCTTTCATACCCGGCCACCAAAAATATTTCCTGAGATCCTTGTACATCTTCCCCGTTCCAGGATGTATTGAGTATCTGGTTTTATGAGCTTCTCTAAGTACCATTTCTCTCATATCTCTAAATTTTGGTACCCAAATCCTTTCAGCCCTATACCGGGTTCCGTCTTCCCGAATATTAAGATGTTTCTCCGATCCTTTGGGTATTTCATCCTTTAAATTTCCCTCTTTTAAAACTCCTTGTTGCGCCTCCTTTATTTGAGTAGTAAGGTTATTATGAATCATTATATTCATAGATTTTACTCGAATGGGTTCTCTGTCCTTCCTGCTCAAGGCATCGGCTACCACATTTGCCTTCCCCGGGTGGTAATGAATCTCAAAGTCGTAATCATTCAATAATTCAATCCACCTATGCTGCCTCATATTCAGTTGTTTCTGATTAAATATGTGTTGAAGACTTTTGTGGTCGGTATGTATAATACTTTTGACCCCATATAAGTAGTGCCTCCAAGTCTTTAATACAAAAACAACCGCACCTAATTCCAAATCATGCGTCGTATAATTTTGTTCGTGAATCTTCAATTGTCTAGACGCATAAGCAATCACCTTCGTTCGTTGCATTAATACACAACCGAGACCTTGCTTTGATGCGTCACAATAAATCACAAAATCATCATTCCCTTCAGGCAATGACAATATAGGTGCCGTAGTTAGCTTTTTCTTCAATAACCGAAACGCTTTCTCTTGTTCATCATTCCATTCAAATTTCTTCCCTTTATGCGTTAATGCAGTGAAGGGTTTTGTTATTCTAGAAAAGTCTTGGATGAACCTTCTGTAGTAACCAGCTAGTCCTAAAAACTGGCGTATGTGTTTCGGAGTTTTCAGGGTTTCTCACTTTTCAACAGTTTCTATCTTTGCCGGATCCACCTTAATACCTTCTTTGTTCACTATGTGACCGAGGAATTGAACTTCTTCCAACCAAAATACACACTTTGAAAACTTAGCGTACAATTCTTCCTTCCTCAATACTTCTAACACCTTTCTCAAATGTTCACCATGTTCTTGGTCATTCTTTGAGTAAATAAGTATGTCATCAATGAAAACAATGACAAACTTGTCAAGGTATGGTCCACACACTCGGTTCATAAGGTCCATGAACACAACTGTTGCATTAGTTAAACCAAACGGCATGACCATAAACTCGTAATGACCGTAACGTGTTCTGAAAGCAGTCTTTGGAATATCATCTTCTTTCACCCGCATTTGATGATACCCGGAACGTAAGTCAATCTTTGAATAAACAGACGAGCCTTGTAGTTGATCAAATAAGTCGTCGATTCTCGGTAGTGGGTAGCGGTTCTTGATGGTAAGTTTGTTCAACTCTCGGTAGTCGATACATAACCTGAATGTACCATCTTTCTTCTTGACAAACAAAACAGGAGCTCCCCATGGTGATGTGCTTGGTCGAATGAAACCACGCTCTAAAAGTTCTTGTAATTAGCTTTACAGTTCTTTCATCTCGTTGGGTGCGAGTCTGTAAGGAGCACGAGCTATTGGTGCAGCTCCTGGTACAAGATCTATTTGAAATTCAACGGATCGCTGTGGGGGTAATCCTGGTAATTCTTTCGGAAATACATCGGGAAATTCTTTTGCAATGGGAACATCATTGATGCTCTTTTCTTCAGTTTGTACTTTCTCGACGTGTGCTAGAACAGCATAGCAACCTTTTCTTATTAGTTTTTGTGCCTTCAAATTACTAATAATATGTAGCTTCGTGTTGCCCTTTTCTCCGTACACCATTAAGGGTTTTCCTTTTTCTCGTATAATGCGAATTGCATTTTTGTAACAAACGATCTCTGCTTTCACTTCTTTCAACCAGTACATACCGATTATCACATCAAAACTCCCTAACTCTTCTGGTATCAAATCAATCTTAAATGTTTCGCTAACCAGTTTAATTTCTCGATTCCGACATATATTATCTGCTGAAATTAATTTACCATTTGCTAATTCGAGTAAAAATTTACTATCCAAAGGCGTCAATGGACAACTTAATTTAGCACAAAAATCTCTACTCATATAGCTTCTATCCGCACCCGAATCAAATAAAACGTAAGCAGATTTATTGTCAATAAGAAACGTACCCGTAACAAGCTCCGGGTCTTCCTGTGCCTCTACCGCATTAATATTGAAAACTCTTCCGCGGCCTTGTCCATTCGTGTTCTCCTGGTTCGGGCAATTTCTAATAATGTGGCCCGGTTTTCCACATTTATAACAAACTACATTGGCATAACTTGCTCCGACACTACTTGCTCTACCATTACTCGTTCCGACACCATTTGTTCCTTTCGTTCTATTAACCCCTGGTCCGTAGACCTCACACTTCGCTGCGCTATGACCATTTCTTTTACACTTGTTGCAAAATTTGGTGTAGAACCCCGAGTGATACTTTTCACACCTTTGGCATAGCTGCTTCTGATTGTTGTTGTTGTTGCGGTTATTATTGTTGTTGGGATGATTGTTGTAGTTGCTGTTGTTGTTGTTGTTGTTGTTGTTGTTGTTGTTGGGCCGTTTGTTGTAGTTGCGATTGATGTTGCGATTGTTGGGATAATTGTTGCGATTATTGTTGTAATTGCTGTTGTTGTTGTATTGGTGATTCTTATCACCGTTTTCCTCCCACTTTCTTTTGACTTGCTTCACATTGGCCTCTTCAGCAGTCTGTTCTTTAATTCTTTCTTCAATCTGGTTCACTAGTTTGTGAGCCATTCTACATGCCTGTTGTATGGAGGCGGGCTCGTGTGAACTTATATCTTCTTGGATTCTTTCCGATAATCCTTTCACAAACGCGTCGATCTTCTCTTCCTCATCTTCGAATGCTCCCGGACACAATAGGCACAATTCTGTGAATCGTCTTTCGTACGTGGTAATATCAAATCCTTGGGTTCGTAACCCTCTAAGTTCTGTCTTGAGCTTATTGACCTCGGTTCTGGGATGGTACTTCTCGTTCATCAAGTGCTTGAATGCTGACCACGGTAGTGCGTACGCATCATCTTGTCCCACTTGCTCTAGATAGGTATTCCACCATGTTAACGCAGAACCTGTGAAGGTATACGTAACGTACTTCACTTTTTCCTCTTCAGTACACTTACTTATGGCAAACACCGATTCGACCTTTCCGGTCCACCGTTTCAATCCGATCGGTCCTTCGGTTCCATCAAATTCCAAAGGTTTGCAGGCAGTGAATTCTTTGTAGGTGCATCCTACACGATTTCCTGTACTGCCAGATCCAAGGTTATTGTTGGTATGTAGCGCAGCCTGTACTGCGGCTATGTTTGAAGCTAGCAAAGTACGGAATTCCTCTTCATTCATATTCACGGTGTGTCGAGTAGTCGGTGCCATTTCCTTCAAAATAGTCAAATGGAACAAGTTAATCATACAGAATATTAAGAGTAGTTAATAGTATTTCGTAGCATAATATGAACTCATTTATAAAAGGTTTTTCTTCATATTAGCGTTTTATAAGTTTAAATTCGGGTAGTACCTACCCGTTAAGTTCATACTTAGTAGCTAATATACAATTCAACTACTACAATTCTATATGAAAAACTGATTGTAATAATATTTCACGTTCAAACTTTTATACAATATTTTACAAACTTACAATACCGCTTATTTTACATAAAGCATGAAATATAGCACACAATAACTTTGATACAAGATAGTTGTGAAGATAATTCTAGCTAGTACACAAGTCGTTCAGCAAAGGCAATAAAGACACGTAATTCATACATCCAGAAACTAGTCATGCATTCTGGTTTTACTAGGACTACTTCCCATCCTTGGTCTTGTGGAACATAACCGTTATGGCCGTTGATAAGACAGCGTGTTGTAACGTCGTCAAAGGGACGAGGGTTACGTAATGACCAACAGTCTCGTAATAACCTAAAAACCTCATTTCTTACCCCAATTACCGACTCCATCACTTGTGGGAACGTTTTGTTTAATAGTTGTAGCCCGATGTTCTTGTTCTCACTTTGGTGAGAAGCGAACATTACTAACCCGTAAGCATAACATGCTTCTTTATGTTGCATATTAGCCGCTTTTTCTAAATCACGAAGTCCTATATTCGGATATACTGAGTCAAAATAATTTCTTAACCCGTTGCGTAAAATAGCATTTGGGTTCCCCGCAATATATGCGTCAAAGTAAACACATCGTAACTTATGGATTTCCCAATGTGATATCCCCCATCTTTCAAACGAAAGCCTTTTATAAACCAAGGCATTCTTGGAACGTTCTTCGAATGTCTTACAAACTGATCTCGCCTTAAATAGTTGTGCCGAGGAATTCTGACCGACTCTAGACAAGATTTCATCAATCATGTCTCCGGGTAGGTCTCTTAAAATATTGGGTTGTCTATCCATTTTGTGTTTTTATACTGTAAAATAGACAAGAGTTAGATTCATAAAAAAAATACTTATTAATACAAGCAATTTTTACATATATCATAAAACATAAGCACACTATATTACATATATTACACCACACGAATACAACTATCTTATTCCAACTCGCTCGTTTCTTCTTGTTCGGTTTTGGTTCGTTTTGCCAAGTTTCTAGGGATATATGATGTTTCCCTAATACGAGCCGTCGTTGTCCACATTGGTTTAGAAAAACCTGGTGGTTTAGAGGTTCCCGGGTCATTGTTACAACTTAAGGACTTCGGGGGTTGACGATACATATAAAGTTCATCGGGGTTGGAATTAGATTTCTCTATTTTTATTCCCTTTCCCTTATTATTTTCTTTTGCCTTTTTAAATTCAGTTTGGGTAATTTCTATAACATCATTGGAATTCTCGTCGGAATCCGATTCATCGGAGAATTGGTAATCCTCCCAATATTTTGCTTCCTTGGCGGAAACACCATTGACCATAATTAACCTTGGTCGGTTGGTTGAGGATTCTCTTTTAATTAACCGTTTTATTATTTCCCCGACCGGTTCTATTTCTTCTTCCGGTTCCGATTCTTCTTCCGATTCCGATTCTTCTTCCGGTTCCGACTCTTCTTCCGGTTCCTCTTCGGGAACTTGTGAATCAGTCCACGAATCATTCCAATTTACATTTGACTCTTCATTATTATTAGGTGAGTCAATGGGACTTGTTCTAGAGGTAGACATCTATCACATAATATCAAACACGTTAAGAGATTAATATATCACATAATATTCATATGTTAAAAATATATAGTTTCCAACAAAAATGTTAAGCAATCATTTTTAAAGAAAACACGGTCGAAGTCCAGACTCACTAATGCATCCTAACAAACTCGATAAGACACACTAATGCAAATTTTCTGGTTCTCTAAGACCAACGCTCGGATACCAACTGAAATGTCCCGTTCTTATTGATTAAAAACGTTCCATATTAATTGATTTCGTTGCGAGGTTTTGACCTCTATATGAGACGTTTTTCAAAGACTGCATTCATTTTTAAAACAAACCATAACCTTTATTTCATAAATAAAGGTTTAAAAAGCTTTACGTAGATTATCAAATAATGATAATCTAAAATATCCTGTTTACACACGACCATTACATAATGGTTTACAATACAAATATGTTACATCGAAATCAGTTTCTTGAATGCAGTTTTTACACAATATCATAAAAACATGGACTCCAAATCTTATCCTTATTTTAGTATGCAACAGCGGAAGCTCTTAGTATTCACCTGAGAATAAACATGCTTTAAACGTCAACAAAAATGTTGGTGAGTTATAGGTTTAACCTATATATATCAAATCGTAACAATAGACCACAAGATTTCATATTTCAATACACATCCCATACATAGAGATAAAAATCATTCATATGGTGAACACCTGATAACCGACATTAACAAGATGCATATATATAAGAATATCCCCATCATTCCGGGACACCCTTCGGATATGATATAAATTTCGAAGTACTAAAGCATCCGGTACTTTGGATGGGGTTTGTTAGGCCCAATAGATCTATCTTTAGGATTCGCGTCAATTAGGGTGTCTGTTCCCTAATTCTTAGATTACCAGACTTAATAAAAAGGGGCATATTCGATTTCGATAATTCAACCATAGAATGTAGTTTCACGTACTTGTGTCTATTTTGTAAATCATTTATAAAACCTGCATGTATTCTCATCCCAAAAATATTAGATTTTAAAAGTGGGACTATAACTCACTTTCACAGATTTTTACTTCGTCGGGAAGTAGGACTTGGCCACTGGTTGATTCACGAACCTATAACAATATATACATATATATCAAAGTATGTTTAAAATATATTTACAACACTTTTAATATATTTTGATGTTTTAAGTTTATTAAGTCAGTTGTCCTCGTTAGTAACCTACAACTAGTTGTCCACAGTTAGATGTACAGAAATAAATCGATAAATATTATCTTGAATAAATCCACGACCCAGTGTATACGTATCTCAGTATTGATCACAACTCAAACTATATATATTTTGGAATCAACCTCAACCCTGTATAGCTAACTCCAACATTCACATATAGAGTGTCTATGGTTGTTCCGAAATATATATAGATGTGTCGACATGATAGGTCGAAACATTGTATACGTGTCTATGGTATCTCAAGATTACATAATGTAACACCCCAGGTAAAACGTTCCCCGTAGCATGATATTGTCCGCTTTGCAGAGATAGGGACGTACCCTTGTCTCCCCCGTAGGTTGCTCACGGATTTTTCTTGGCGACCAAACACGACGAGCACTTTCCCAGTAGGTCACCCATCCTGGTAGTACTCTTGCATGAGCACGCTTAATTGCAGAGTTCTCATGGGATCTGCTGCGCTTGTGGTCCCAAAACGCGTCATGCTAGGAAAGGTCTCCACACCCTTATAAGGCATGCTTCGTTCCCCTCTCCAACCGATGTGGGACGGATGTAACACGGATGTTACAATCCTCCCCCCTAATGGGACACAGCGTCCTCTCTGTGCACGTTTGGTCCGGGGCCTGGCTCTGATACCATCTGTAACACCCCAGGTAAAACGTTCCCCGTAGCATGATATTGTCCGCTTTGCAGAGATAGGGACGTACCCTTGTCTCCCCCGTAGGTTGCTCACGGATTTTTCTTGGCGACCAAACACGACGAGCACTTTCCCAGTAGGCCACCCATCCTGGTAGTACTCTCGCATGAGCACGCTTAACTGCAGAGTTCTCATGGGATCTGCTGCGCTTGTGGTCCCAAAACGCGTCATGCTAGAAAAGGTCTCCACACCCTTATAAGGCATGCTTCGTTCCCCTCTCCAACCGATCGTGTTACACATAATATACAATACAAGTTGATTAAGTTATGGTTGGAATAGATTTGTTACCAATTTTCACGTAGCTAAAATGAGAAAAATTATCCAATCTTGTTTTACCCATAACTTCTTCATTTTAAATCCGTTTTGAGTGAATCAAATTGCTATGGTTTCATATTGAACTCTATTTTATGAATCTAAACAGAAAAGTATAGGTTTATAGTCGAAAAAATAAGTTACAAGTCATTTTTGTAAAGGTAGTCATTTCAGTCGAAAGAACGACGTCTAGATGACCATTTTAGAAAACATACTTACACTTTGAGTTTAACCATAATTTTTGGATATAGTTTCATGTTCATAATAAAAATCATTTTCTCAGAATAACAACTTTTAAATCATAGTTTATCATAGTTTTTAATTAACTAACCCAAAACAGCCCGCGGTGTTACTACGACGGCGTAAATCCGGTTTTACGGTGTTTTTCGTGTTTCCAGGTTTTAAATTATTAAGTTAGCATATCATATAGATATAGAACATGTGTGTAGTTAATTTTAAAAGTCAAGTTAGAAGGATTAACTTTTGTTTGCGAACAAGTTTAGAATTAACTAAACTATGTTCTAGTGATTACGAGTTTAAACCTTCGAATAAGATAGTTTTATATATGAATCGAATGATGTTATGAACATCATTACTACCTCAAGTTTAGTAGGTAAACCTACTGGAAGTGACAAGAAATGATCTAGCTTCAAAGGATCTTGGATGGCTTGAAAGTTCTTGAAGTAGGATCATGACACAAAAACAAGTTCAAGTAAGATTTTTACTCGAATTAAGATAGTTTATAGTTATAGAAATTGAATCAAAGTTTGAATATGAATATTATCTTGAATAAGAAAGATAACCTACTGTATATAACAAAGGTTTCTTGATCTTATATGATTACTTGGAATGGATTAGAAAGCTTGGAAATAAATTAGTAAACTTGAAGGGATTTTTGAAGTGTTCTTGAAGTGTTCTTCCTATGATGATTATAGCTTGATTCTTGAAGTGATTTTTGATGAAGATAATGATTAACTACTGGAAAAATACGTTCATAATAGTGTGTGTGTGTGTTGAGAGAGAATTAGAAAGAGAATTGGAAGTGAAATGGAGTGAATGATGAGTGGTAATTGGTGAGTGGTGAGTGGGGTTAAAAGGAGTTCTAGTTAGTTGACTAGCTCATGGTAGAAGTTAAAATTAATTAGTCATACATGACATAATCAAGAGTGGAATCCCATGCTAGTTCCTATTGGTATATACTCATAGTAAGTACGTTTTGAAGCTGTGTATAATACGGGTAAGAATACGACTAGAATTCTTGATGAAAGAAAAGAATGGAAAAGTAGCTGTAACCATTTTCGTTAAGTATGAGTGTTTTGATATATGTCTTGAAGTCTTCCAAAAGTATTTTAATACATCTAAATACACTACATGTATATACATTTTAACTGAGTCGTTAAGTCATCGTTAGTCGTTACATGTAAGTGTTGTTTTGAAACCTTTAAGTTAACGATCTCAATTAATGTTGTTAACCCATTGTTTATTATATCTAATGAGATGTTAAATTATTATATTATCATGATATTATGATATATTAATATATCTTAATATGATATATATACATTTAAATGTCGTTACAACGATAATCGTTACATATATGTCTCGTTTCGAAATCCTTAAGTTAGTAGTCTTGTTTATATGTATATAACTCATTGTTAATATACTTATGGAGATACTTACTTATCATAATCTCATGTTAACCATATGTATATCCATATATATATCGTCATGTCATTTTTACAAGTTTTAACGTTCGTGAATCGCCGGTCAACTTGGGTGGTCAATTGTCTATATGAAACATATTTCAATTAATCAAGTCTTAACAAGTTTGATTGCTTAACATGTTGGAAACATTTAATCATGTAAATATCAATCTCAATTAATATATATAAACATGGAAAAGTTCGGGTCAATACATGACCTAGCAACTTTTGACTTAGGTTGACGACCTTTCGGACCGACTTACTACTTGCGTACTTTCATTATCGACTTTACCGCTCTTATCACTGTGAGTTATAGCTTCCTTTTTTACTTATACTATTTTTGGTACTGAGAATACATGCGCTTTTTATGTTTTACTTATTTGACACGAGTACTTAAACTTTACATATGTGTGGGTTATATAACGGCATAAACTTTCCCCTTAGCACGGTAACGTTTAATCATTGGTTTTTGAACCGATGAACGCGAATATTAGATATGGATCCATAGAGTTTGACATCCCCACTCGGGCTAGTCGCGCTAGCATTTAACGGGTGTTCAATACTTCGAGGACATACGCACTCGCCAGGTGTACTTTTAGGGGGTGATATTTATATTTACGTTAAGTCTAGTTACCATGTGCCCACGGTTAAACATATACTTTTCATACTGTTTTGGAATACTGATTTAAACTGCTGGTTGAAGCACTGAAATCACGTGGTCTACATTACTTTACTGTTTACAAACTATAGCTCACCAACATTCGTGTTGACTTTTTAAGCATGTATTTCTCAGGTGCTTAGACGTTGTTGCTTCCGCTGTTTAGACTTGCTGTCTTGGTGTTAAACTTGCTGTTAAGGACCTGCTGTGCTAGAATTTCCGCTGCATTACTTAGAGATGTCTCAATCATGAAACTTTTCCTTTGCATTCGTAGTTTATGTTATTATCAAATAATGACTTTGTAACGACCTCTGTGTCACGTTATCTTATGTAAACGCTATCTTTTATGAATGCAAAACTGGTTTTCAAACAACATGTAGTACTTGACCATGTAAAGATCCTGTTGTTGACGAATTGTACATGATGGTTTTGTACGGGGTGTCACATTTGGTATCAGAGCATTGGTTGTAGGGAATTAGGTTGCATTAGTGAGTCTAGACCAGGCCGAGTAGGATTCACTAATATGACTAATCTATAACTTGCTTGTTTACCTACTTCTGCGGAACTACTGCATGCTACTGTATTATATTACTGCATCTTACTGCTTACTACTACTGCATGCTACTGCTTACTTTACTGCTATATGAACTTGTTGCATACTACTGCCTACTTTCACTGCTATGTGAACTTACTGTATGCTGCTACTTATTCTCGCTACTGCATGCTACTATCTACTTTTTGCATGATACTTCTGTTGATACTTGATAATGCTAAAAACGAACATATATTTCATAGCATTATCCCTCAAGAAAGACAAGCTTTTAGTTGCAACAGTTCTATTTACAAGTGATATTCGTTTAAATAATAAAAGGTGAAGACAAAAGACAGATTCGACGAATTGAAGACGCAAACGACCAAAAAGCTCAAAAGTACAAAGTACAATCAAAGAGGTTCCAATTAGTGATAAGAAACATCTCAAAATTACAAGAGTACAAGAAGCAAAACGCAAAGTACAAGATATTAAATTATACGCAAGGACGTTCGAAAATCCGGAACCGGGACCAGAGTCAACTCTCAACGCTCGACGCAACGGACTAAAAATTACAAGTCAACTATGCACATGAATATAATATAATATATAATTAATTCTTAAAATTAATATATATATTATATTATATTATAAAAACCTTCGGCAGAAGAAAACAACAACATGTGAGCCTCCCCAGCTGGCCATGCAATCGCATGACCTGGAGGAGCAAAACTCATGCGATCGCATGAGCCCCTTTTCCAGCCCACATTGCCTATAAAACTCGCGTTTTTGGTGAACATCAAACACATCTTTTTCTCCTCATTCATCATACTATATATATATATATATATATATATATATATATATATATATATATATATATATATATTCTAATAATAAGGGTATGTTAGCGAATGTTGTAAGGGTGTAAGTCGAAATTCTGTCCGTGTAACGCTACGCTATTTTTAATCATTGTAAGTTATGTTCAACCTTTTTAATTTAATGTCTCGTAGCTAAGTTATTATTATGCTTATTTAATACTGAAGTAATCATGATGTTGGGCTAAAAATATTAAAATTGGGTAATTGGGCTTTGTACCATAATTGGGGTTTGGACAAAAGAACGACACTTGTGGAAATTAGACTATGGGCTATTAATGGGCTTTATATTTGTTTAACTAAATGATAGTTTGTTAATTTTAATATAAAGATTTACAATTGGAACACCCTATAAATAACCATATACACTCGATCGGACACGATGGGCGGGATATTTATATGTACGAATAATCGTTCATTTAACCGGACACGGGAATGGATTAATAGTCTATGGAATTATTAAAACAGGAGTGAAATTATGTACAAGGACACTTGGCATAATTGATAACAAAATATTAAAACCTTGGGTTACACGCAGTCGATATCCTGGTGTAATTATTAAACAAAGTATTAAGACCTTGTTACAGTTTAAGTCCCCAATTAGTTGGAATATTTGACTTCGGATATAAGGATAATTTGATGAGGACACTCGCACTTTATATTTATGACTGATGGACTGTTATGGAAAAAAACCAGACGGACATATTAAATAATCCAGGACAAAGGACAATTAACCCATGGGAATAAACTAAAACCAACACGTCAAACATCATGATTATGGAAGTTTAAATAAGCATAATTCCTTTATTTTCATATTTAATTGCACTTCTAATTATCGCACTTTTATTTATTGTCATTGTATTTAATTGCACTTTTAATTATCGTACTTTTCAATTATCGCAAGTTTATTTTCTCGCACTTTTATTTATCGCAATTTCATTATCGTTATTTACTTTACGCTTTAAATTAAGTCTTTATTTCTTTAATATTTTACATTAGGTTTTAACTGCGACTAAAGTTTTAAAAATCGACAAACCGGTCATTAAACGGTAAAACCCCCTTTTTTATAATAATAATATTACTTATATATATTTGTATTTTTATAAATTAAAACTAATATAGCGTTAAGCTTTGTTTAAAAGATTTCCCTGTAGAACGAACCGGACTTACTAAAAACTACACTACTGTACGATTAGGTACACTGCCTATAAGTGTTGTAGGAAGGTTTAGGTATATCCATTCTATAAATAAATAAATATCTTGTGTAAAATTGTATCGTATTTAATAGTTTTTTCTAGTAAAATATAAGCTATTTCATATACACCTCGCATAACATCAAGTATTTTTGGCGCCGCTGCCGGGGAAAGTTCTGCTTAAACGCCGGAAGCGCAACGCTATCAAAAAAAAAAAACGCTTTTGTAAAAATATTTTTTAAAATATAATATATTCGAAAATATAAAAAGAAAAAAAAATTTATATATTTTTAATAATTTGTTAAAAATATATATATAAGTGTTATAAAGTTTCTTTATTTTTATTTTTGTAAAAATATAAATTTTATTTAAATATTTTGTAATTATATAAATCAGAAATTAAAACAGAAAAAAATAAATATAAAAACACTCGGCCCGTACTGTAGCAGCCCACTCACTGGCCCGAAACCCTAGCCCATGCGATCACATGGCTGGGTAACTTAGAACTCATGCGATCGCATGAGGTCTTCTGACAGGCCACAAACAACCCTAATTCAGGTTATAATTAATTTATTATTTAGTTTTAGTTTTTATTTAATTTGTAATTTAAGTTATAGTTAGTTTAATTAAATTATAAAATTAATAGTTTTATAAAATAAATAATATAAAAATAATATTTTTATAAAAAATTGTACTTTTTACAACTTTAAGTATATTTTTATATTTTGTCTCTTTTTAATTATTTTAGCGTAATTTTTGTATTTTTCGCTCGTATTTAGTTTTAAGACATAGTTTTTGCCATAGTTATTTTTATTTCTAGATTTGTAGGCTTTGCCGTAAAATTCCTTAAGTGCTTTTTCTTTAGACTAAGAATTAGGTGCTTTAGAATTTTGCGACTCCTTTTTAAGTTTTAGTACCTTTTTAAGATATTGCCATTTGGGATATAGTTTTTCTTTTAAGCCTTAATATTTTTAGACGTAACTTTTAATTCTTAGTTTTTAGTTCCTTTTTAAGTTTCGACGCGCTACTTTCTTATCTTTTATTTTTCGACGTTTTTCGACTCGCTCTTTTTCTTTCTTATTTCTCGCCATTCTAGTTTTAGGACATAGAATTTTCTACTTCTTCTCTAAATTTCTTTAAATTACGAAAATTTATTTTAAGTGGTTAAATTGATAGACATCAAAATTTTTTGGTTGGTAGTAATAGTTGGATTTGTACGTGGACCGGGTTATTGGAGCCAAACAGTACTCAATTATATTGAGACCAAACGAATCCTGCCCCTCTGCTGCATCTTTTGGCTATTCGAAACGTGGGCAAAATCAGAAAAGTCTATTAATTTGATAACTTATATAATTTTTCTTATTTTTATAACTAATAGGATATTCAGTGAATGCACCGAGCAAAACATTCACCACCTGTAACTCGATCAAGATATCTAGCAAATATTGTTGCCGTTAATTTTTCTTTAGAATCGTCATCTAGTCGACCAAGTACTCCAATTCAAATTTCTGATAATCCATTTTTTGAACCCGACCTCACAATTGAGAATCCGGAGAATATTCAGGGACAATTCATAGATCCTGAACCACTAATCTTTCCTCCGGAACCACCAATCATTCAAACAGAGATTGTTGAGGAACCTACCATTAAATCAGAATCCTCTAGTGATTCAGATTCAACAAACTCAATCATGGAAAATCTGGAACCTCTAAGTATGGAAGACCGAATGAGAGCTAAACGCACTGGCCAAGGTCACGCAATTACTCAACCTGACATTAATGCGCCAGATTATGAAATCAAAGGACAAATTCTACATATGGTGACTAATCAATGCCAACTTAGTGGTACGCCGAAGGAAGATCCAAATGAACATCTTCGTACCTTTAATAGGATCTGCACTCTATTTAAAATAAGAGAAGTGGAGGATGAACAGATATATCTCATGTTATTTCCGTGGACTTTAAAGGGAGAAGCCAAAGATTGGTTAGAATCGTTACCTGAAGGGGCGATTGATACATGGGACGTTTTAGTTGAAAAATTTCTTAAACAGTTCTTTCCGGCATCTAAAGCCGTAAGACTTCAAGGAGAAATTGTTACGTTCACACAAAAGCCAAATGAAACTCTATATGAGGCATGGACAAGATTTGGAAAGTTATTAAGAGGATGTCCGCAACATGGTTTAGACACTTGTCAAATAGTACAAATATTCTACCAAGGATGCGACATCACTATAAGAAAAGACATAGATATAGCAGCTGGTGGTTCTATTATGAAGAAAACAGAAACTGATGCTTATAAAATTATTGATAACACTGCTTCCCACTCACATGAGTGGCACCAAGAAAAAGATATCGTTAGATCATCTAAAGCAGCTAGAGCCGATTCTAGCCATGACTTAGATTCCATTTCCGCAAAGATAGATGCTGTCGAGAGACGAATGGAAAAGATGACTAAGGATATACACTAAATACGAATTAGTTGTGAGCAGTGTGGAGGACCACATTTGACAAAAGATTGTCTCAGTATTGAACTAACAATGGAACAAAGAGAGAATGTTTCATACATAAACCAAAGGCCTGGAAATAATTATCAGAATAATTATCAACTGCCAAGACCAATCTACAATCAAAATCAGAATTATAACCGAAATGTTCCATACAACAACCAACAAGGTCCTAGCAATCAACAAGTATCCAATAATACTTACAATCAGCAAAGACCTAATTTTCAAAACAACCCACCACAAACCGATGATAAAAAGCCAAATTTAGAAGATATGATGTCGAAGCTAGTTGATTCTCAAACATAATTTTTCACATCTCAGAAACAAACCAATGAACAAAATGCTCAAGCATTTAGAAATCAACAAGCTTCTATTCAAAATTTGGAACAAGAAGTAAGTAACCTAGCAAGGTTAATAGGTGAAAAAAAACCGGGAAGTCTACGTAGTGATACAAATGCTAACCCCCGGAATGAAACAGCTAAAGCCATTACCACGAGAAGTGGTATTACACTTAAACCACCTGAAATACCTGTAATTTCTGATGAAGCTATTCCTACTCCACAAGAACCACAACCTGAGCAAGATAAGGAAAAAGAACCGGTAGTTGAAAAGGTTAATGAAGATAACACAGTTAAGGCTAAACCTTATGTTAAACCATACCAACCACCACTTCCTTACCCGAGTAAAATGAGAAAAGAGAGACTTCAAGTCGAGCAATTCGAATTCTTGGATATGTTTAAACAGATAAATGTAAATCTTCCTTTCATTGATGTGATTTCAGGAATGCCTAGATATGCTAAATTTCTGAAAGATCTAATCACAAATAGAAAGAAAATGGAAGAACTCTCGGCTGTTACTATGAATGCTAATTGTTCAGCAGTGCTGTTGAATAAGATACTAGAAAAACTATCTGATCCAGGAAGTTTCACAATTCCATGTTTTATGGGTAGTCTTAGTTCAATAGAAGCATTGGCAGACTTAGGTGCTAGTATAAATTTAATGCCGTATTCACTATATGCTAAACTAGACCTTGGAGAATTGAAACCAACACGAATAAGCATACAACTAGCCGATCGATCAATAAAATATCCTAGAGGGATAATGGAGAACATGCTAGTTAAAGTTGGTACTTTAGTATTTCCAGTAGATTTTGTTGTTCTGGACATGGAAGAAGATTCTCAAGTTCCTCTCATATTAGGAAGACCATTCTTAAACACGGCTAAAGCAATGATAGACGTGTTTTGTAAGAAACTAACTCTAAGTATAGAGGACGAGAGTGTTACCTTTTCAGTTGATAGAGCCATGCAACAACCGCAATCTGCAGATGATACATGTTATTATATTCAAACTATAGAATCACATGAAGAATTGTTAGAAGAATTTCCAGAATTACAAGGAACAGGAGAATGTTCTTTAGGAGAAGGAACTGAACCAATTGATGAAACTGAAATGTTAGCTACACTTATGGCTAATGGATATGAACCAACAACAGAAGAAATTCAAATGCTAAAAGAAGAAGACAGATATCGATATAAATCATCGATAGAAGAACCTCCGACATTAGAGTTAAAGCCACTTCCAAACCATTTAGAATACGCTTATTTACATGGTGAATCTGAATTACCTGTAATAATATCGTCTTCTCTTACTGAAAATGAAAAATCTTAACTCATTTCTGTGCTAAAAGCTCATAAACCAGCCATTGCATGGAAGATTCATGATATTAAAGGAATAAGTCCTTCGTATTGCACACATAAAATCCTTATGGAAGAAGGTCATAAAACGTATGTGCATTGCCAACGAAGACTAAATCCTAATATGCAAGATGTTGTTAAAAAATAAATTATTACACTGCTAGATGTAGGTTTAATTTATCCAATTTCTGATAGTCCATGGGTAAGCCCAGTTCAATGCGTGCCTAAGAAGGGTGGCATGACTGTCATTACAAATGAGAAAAATGAGCTTATTCCTACTAGGACTGTAACAGGATGGCGTGTTTGTATTGATTATAGAAAATTAAATGACGCCACCAGAAAAGATCACTTTCCCTTACCTTTTATTGATCAAATGTTGGAAAGATTAGCCGGAAATAGTTACTATTGTTTTCTTGATGGTTTTTCCGGATATTTTCAAATTCCAATAGCACCCGAGGATCAAGAGAAAACCACATTCACGTGCCTTTATGGTACTTTTACTTACAAACGCATGCCATTTGGACTTTGCAACGCCCCTGCAACCTTTCAAAGGTGCATGATGGCGATTTTTCACGACATGATAGAATAATGCATGGAAGTTTTCATGGATGACTTTTCAGTCTTCGGTGATACTTTTGAATCATGTCTAGTTAATCTTGTACGAATGCTTATTAGATGTGAATAATCAAATCTAGTTCTTAATTGGGAGAAATGCCATTTCATGGTTAAAGAATGCATCGTTCTTGGACATAAAATTTCAAAGGAAGGAATTGAAGTGGATAGAGCTAAAGTAGATGTAATTGCTAAACTTCCACATCCCACCAATGTTAGAGGAGTTAGGAGTTTTCTAGGGCATGCCGGTTTTTACCGACGTTTCATAAAAGATTTTTCTAAAATTGCCACTCCTATGAATAAACTCCTAGAAAAGGATGCTCCATTCATCTTTTCAGATGAATGTATCAAATCTTTTAATATTCTTAAAGAGAAACTCACTAATGGGCCGATCATAATAACTCCAAATTGGAATCTACCGTTTGAACTAATGTGCGATGCAAGTGATTTTGCAATGGGAGCCGTTTTAGGACAAAGGATTAAAAAACGATTTCAACCTATTTATTATGCTAGTAAGATGTTACAAGGAGCACAAACAAATTATACAACTACTGAAAAAGAACTCCTTGCTATTGTCTTTGCTTTTGACAAATTTCGATCATATCTCGTTCTAGCAAAAACGGTGGTCTATACCGACCATTCTGCTCTTAGATACCTATTTTCGAAACAAGATGCTAAACCACGATTAATCCGTTGGATCTTACTCTTACAAGAGTTTGATATTGAAATCCGAGATAAAAAGGGAGCAGAAAATCTCGCCGCTGATCATCTTTCTCGTCTTGAAAACCCCGAATTAGAAGTTCTAAATGAATCAGCCATACAAGAAAATTTTCCTGATGAATATCTATTGAAGATAGATTATAATGAAATTCCATGGTTTGCAGACTATGCAAACTACTTAGTATGTGGATTCCTTGAAAAAGGATTGTCGTACCAAAAACGAAAGAAATTCTTTAGTGATATAAAACACTATTTCTGGGAAGATCCACATTTGTTTAAAAGTTGTCCCGATGGAATAATACGCCGATGTGTATTCGGAGATGAAGCTAGTAAAATCTTAAACCATTGTCACACAGGACCAACAGGAGGGCATTATGGGCCTCAACTTACAGCAAGAAAAGTTTACGATGCTGGATTCTATTGGCCTACAATTTTCAAAGACGCACACCTTCTTTGCAAATCATGTGATGCATGTCAAAGGGCCGGAAAAATAAGTCAACGTGATGAAATGCCACAAAATGTCATTCAAGTATGTGAAGTATTTGACATTTGGGGTATTGACTTTATGGGTCCATTTCCAAAATCTTATAATAATCTCTACATTCTCGTAGCCATTGATTATGTATCTAAATGGGCGGAAGCACAAGCTCTCCCAACTAATGATGCACGAGTTGTAGTCAATTTTTTAAAACATCTTTTTGCAAGGTTTGGAACACCGAAAGCTTTAATAAGTGATCGGGGAACTCATTTCTGTAATAACCAACTTGAGAAAGTTCTTAAAAGATATGGAGTAACTCATAAAATCTCCACCATATATCATCCACAGACAAGTGGACAAGTTGAAAATACCAACCGAGCTTTAAAACGTATTTTAGAGAAAACTGTAGGATCAAATCCGAAGGAATGGTCCATTAAATTGGAGGATGCACTCTGGGCTTTTAGAACAGCCTAAAAAACTCCAATTGGAACCACACCTTTTAGACTCGTTTACGGAAAAGCATGTCATCTTCCAGTAGAAATTGAATACAAAGCATTTTGGGCTTTGAAGATATGTAATCTTGATTTACATGAAGCGGGACGTCTACGGTTAAGTCAATTAAATGAATTAGAAGAATTAAGACATGAAGCATACGAAAATTCGTTAATCTATAAAGAAAGAACGAAGAAATGGCATGATAAAAGAATCAGAAGTTCAAAAGAATTTAAAGAAGGAGACAGAGTTCTTCTTTTCAATTCACGATTCAAGCTCTTTCCTGGAAAATTGAAATCAAGATGGTCTGGACAATTTATAGTCAAAAGAGTTTTCTCATACAGAATAATAGGATTAATAAATTCAAATGGGATTGAATTTAAGGTTAATGGTCACAGAGTTAAACATTACATAGATAGTCCGATGGAAGTTGACAATGAAGTTAATCACAATTTTGACACCACAGCTAACTAAGTGTGAGGAGAATCAAGTCTTTAAAAGATAATATGTATTTCTGTTAGAGTTAGATTTTCTGTTTTCGTGTAGTTCTCGAAAATGGAACCCGAATGGTCTTTCCCTAGCAGACCCTAAAGAACTAGTCTTCTCCCCCCATTCTGAATTTTTATTTTTTTTAGGTTTTACGAGATGAAGACTTCCTGTGAATTAAACCATGGTCTAATGCTACACACTTTGATCACTAAACGTAATAATGACACCCTTCCAAGTGAAATAGTATCATTAATCAGAGGTAAATTGGACGGAGTAAGAAAAGAATCCAGATACGAAAATAATAAGTTACAATTTGGTAAAGGAAAATCAAAATCCGCAGCGAAAAGAAGAGCACGACACCTTGAAAGATGTCACAAATGCGGAAAATGGTCACACGAAGGAAAATGCTCGACGAATCAGACATATTCCAATACCGAGTTCGTTACTTTATGCAGAGATGGACCGTTTATATGTTTAGAATAAAAAACGTTGAATGCTCGAGGTTACGCCTATGTAGCCATGGAAAATCAATTAGTCCGACTATCTTATGAGTGAACTAGAGCATATCACTAAGAATACTATCTCACAGGTAAGTTTGTACAGTTTTTTTTATTTTTATTTTTATTTTTAAATAAACGCTAATTTGTTCGCTATAAAGTATTAAATTGGTATTCGATTAAATTAGGTTTTGCGATCGAAATTATTGATATCATACAAAAATTTATTACATCACTGCGAAATTTACCATTTATTCGTAAGGTATAAATATTTTTAATCAATCAACCCAAAATATTTCAAATATTCGTCATGAGTTAAACTAGGTTATGAAACCGAAATTACTTTACCGAAAAGGGGGGCGTATATTTTTGATAATATTTGATTGATTAAAGTGGGATAAAAGACCAAAAAGATTTTTAATTTTATTTTTACTTTGTTTTTAAAATTAATATTAAAATAATATTGTAAACTTTTTAAATCAATATATTTAAAATTGTAAATATTTGAAAAATTAATATTTTTAATATAAGTTTGTATGTATAAAAACAAAAATATAATTTAAGTTTGGTGTAAATTTTTAATATGAATTTTTAATTTTATGCATTTTAAATTTAAGTTTGATGTGAATTTAAAAATAAAAATTTATTTTATTTCGCTAAGTTAAAAATATTATTCTTAAAATTCGTCGTGAGTTGAAGACTAGGTCGTTGAACCGAAATTGCTCTACCCAAGGGAGGGACGAGAACTTTTATTATCATTATTTTTAATCTTATTGAATTAAAGTATGCCAAAAACATTAAAAAACCCAAAAATCTTTACTTTTAAAACCGCGATTAAAAAGTGACAAATTTTAAAATTTTGTCGAGGGACGGACTAGGACATCGATCCGAAACGCCCTCATCCTAAAAAGAAACAAATTTTTAAAATTTTATTAATTTTATATTTTATAAAGTGTAAGGTTTTATATATATAAAAAAAAAGTCAAAATTACTGTACCCGGACCCTCATGCGATCGCATGGGGTTTACACTTCAACTCCATGCGATCGCATGGAGCTGAAAATCAGGCCAGGATCAAAAGGCAGTCTGTTCTGTTCTTCACACCACAACACACACACATACCCAAAAATACTCTCAAATCTTCACAAAATTTCACCAAAATTCACCGTAATTCGTCAAATTTCTTTCTCTAATCATGCCTAGATTCGCATTCTTCGGCAAAAAGGTAAAAATTACACCCCTAAACATTTAAATTCTCTAGTTTTTGTGATAATTACCAATATTTTATCTAATGCAATTTTGTTAATTTCTAGTGTAATTAGTGTTAAATTGATAGTATTTTATGCATGTATAACCTAGATTGATGCTATTTAACATGATTTGAAGCCAAAAACTTCAAAATTTTTAGAAATCTAGGGTTTGTGTTCTTGAGCAATTTAGGGCTTTTTGATATAAACAGGTTATGGCCGATTTTTGTCGTGAATTATTGCTAAATTGAGTAGTGTAACATGTTTAGGTAGTTAAATGATCCAAACATTGATCCTAAACATGATTTTTGGAGATTAAAGTGGACTTTTTAAGTCCAAAATTCATGAACTTGATTAATTTGATATAATTGCCATTTGAGACTTGTTTAATTGCTAGTAATGACTATTTTAACATGTTATTTGAGTTAAATGCTTATGAACTTTGTCTACATTTTCATATGTGCTTATTTGAAAAAGTAAGGAATTGTAAAAATTGTGAAAATGCGTATAAGTTTAAGTTTGATTTAACATGTTATTGTGGTTAATTTAAGTTGTTATTTTGCTAACACTAATGCATATTTGGATGCACAAATTTTATGTTTAATGTGTTTTACAGAGAGCCGATACTGGAGGTTCAGGATCATCATCATCTAGACGACCTGCTCCAGCACCAGAACCAGAACCAGAAATGCAATACGAGCCAGAACCCGAACAAGTACCACAACAGGAACAACAACATCAGCCTGATCAACATGTACCTTATTATGATCCACAACAGTTACCTAATGAATTCATAGTATTTCCGCCACATCCACCTGTAGAATACCCAACGATTCCTGAACACACATTGCATCCTAATTTGAGATTCGATAGACGATGGAGAGATTACCCATCATATCAAAGTAATAAATTCAAATTAGTAACAAAAGAGGTAGAGGTGCCGAGGGTAATTGATTGGAATCCTTTAGAAACGGTCCATCTAGTTGACCGTGTTAGACAGCATTTGATTCAAAGGTATGGCAGTTCTTCTTTTACAGATTGGGAACGTCTTTTCACCATTCGTAGACCTGTATATAAGGAATGGTGTGTTGAGTTGATGAGTACTATAGCGTTAAATGTAGATGTAGATATGTTAGATGATAGAAGTTTTCTTAGATTTATCCTTGGCGGTAGGATGTACAAAATGTCCATGATGGACATGGCCAGGGCATTACAGATTTACACTCCTAGTGAATTGCTACTACCCAATTGTATGAGTTTGATTTATCGTGGTGAAAGGGTAGATAGGAACTTTGACGCGAACGCCGTTTGGAGGCGTATGTCAAACTATAATGTTTTTACACTGGGAGGAAAACACTCCTACTTACATATTAACAAAGCTGAGCTTCATGTAATTCATATATTTTTGGCTAACTCGATTACACAGAGAGGTCACAATAAGGAGAAAATGACATTACATGATTTATTTTACCTAAAGTGTATTCGAGACCCGAGAAGCTTTGTTAATATCCATTACTGTGTTGGTTTTTATTTATCTAAAATGGTAGAAGGAATGCAGGACGGGAGTATAATAGGAGGAGGTATTTTTGTTACTCTCATTGGAGAGTATTTAGGTGTTGATAGGAACCAAGGGGGTCCATTACAGGTTTGTAGAGAACAGGATGAGACCATAGGATTGCGGGTTTATGCGGGTGCTAAGGTATTGAAGAGTAGACGAAACCAGGCAGTTCCCTATGAAGGTAATCATCCTCAGGTAGAGAGAGGCTCAGATGAGGAAATGGAGGAAGCGGAAGACATTAGGGATGTCTTTCGAGATGCTATTCTTGACGTCCACGTTCGTATAGATGAGGAAGCAATGTCGAACGCGGCCAGACATAGTATGTATGAGCAGTGGAACTCCGAGCGAGTATACGAGGATTATAGGCAATGCCAACATGATAGCTGGTTAGTTCATCAGCACCAAATCATGAGCCAGCTATCATATCAGGTACCAAATAATTACGTGCCTACTCGACCTGCTCATTTTCCGCCACACAACCCCGAAATCCGGCCACCCTTTAACCGATATGACTATAACCAAGCCTATCAGAACACCTATAACCAACAATGGAACCCACCTGACGAGATGAACTGGAACCCCTATCCAGACTGATTTGGTTCCATTGGTTATTTTTATGATTTTTATGTTTTTATCTTTTTACTTTTTCATGTTTAAACTTATGTTATTGGATATATTTATGTAATTTTTATCATTTTTATTATTATTGTGTACTAATATTTCACATTTAGGATTTGAAAGTGAGATATTAAGTCCCATTTCAAATTGCCATGCATGTTTATATTTGTATTGTATGTATATTGTCGATTGTACAAAACAGGGTAAAACAGCGCATTTTCAAAGACTGGCATTAAGTTCAGCAAAAGCTAGTACTTTTGACGACAAAACGAAAAACAAATGTGATGTAACAACAAGACGGAATGAATAAATGATGTGCACCATTTATCATTCAGCAAACAAACGCCAATATGTTTGGAAACTTTGGTAAAATTTAATTATTTTTCTACGCTAATCACCCTCAATAATTTAAATTGTTACTGATTTCTTGCAAATGAGGGCATTGCAAGATCTTAAGTGTGGGAAGGGGTTAAATTCTTTCGGATTTTTAAAATTTTTAACTTATACACTTGGTTACCATTAAAAATACTAGTAACGCAGTAGTTGTATTAGAATCTAGTGCTCTCTGATAATAAAGAACAGCCCTAGTCTTATATACTGACTACCCAATTCTAGTAAAATTTTTCAAAATTTTCAATTAAATAACTTCAAAATCATGTTTATACATATTTATGAACGATAAAACTAGGTGTTAACACCGAAATTATTGTTACCTCGGAAAGGACATAAATTGAGAAACAACTCAAAATGTTAGAATTCATTTAAAATGGAATAGAAGACAATAAAAAGGAAAATAAAAGCCAAGTGTGAGAAAATTTACCAAGTTATTTAAAACATATATCACACATATTTTTGTAACAAATAACTGAAGATACTTTTGTTTTGGACGATTTTAATTAGTTTTACCCGATTTACTGTAATATATTTGAAAGAAAGATGGATCTACACGATGAATCAATTCCATCATTAAAAGGAAGTAAAGTCTTCCGAAAAAGAAACGCGCTTCTTGATTTAGGTCATGAAGTTGTCGTCCAGACCAGCTGTAGGTTGACGAAAAATCTAGAAAAGTCATCACTAAAATCAGCAGAAAATCCACGGACCTCAGCATCAAACAGGGTCGCCAAGTGGTCAGACTTATCCTAACTATGGGAGGATCTGTCTCGTAAAATGGGGAGAATGCCGTGCAAATTAGCTTGATAAGACTAATGAATCAGATCCCCAGAAAAGGATAATCTCCTTAAAGATCAAAAATCAGCTTTTAAGCCTGATATTACTCAATTCTAGAGATTGACCTTAAAGATTGAGAATTACAAACTCATGGAATTCGATGATATCTAAACTCGAGCTTGAACGAGAAAATATTTTGATCAAAATTGCAAACCGATTTGTTTTCTGAAAACCCATTTTCAATGCGTTCATTAACATTGAACGTAAAATCCTAGGAATTCACCTGAAATTCATTAGGTCACCTGAACCAAATCGGGTGTCAACCGTAAGAACGGTGGTTGCATAGCATGGTCAAAGACAGGACCTTGTGCCAGACCAAAAAATTATCAGGGTGAGCTTTACTATTGCTCCTACAAAGGATAGTAATTGCATCCGACACGTTATAGACCATAATTAAAAGCATGTCAGGGGACATTGCCTTAACAGTTGCTTGTTCAACGCTTTCCTTTACAACCGGACAGTAGTTTACCGAAAGGTAATATACGGAGCAAGTATACTGGATGTGTTGCTTTCCCAATACAAGGTTAGCAAGTGGGTGACACAAAACCGCAAGTTTTGAGCTAAAATTTTCAAATCTAAAACCCACCAAACCCACAAAAATAATTTGCAAACACCGGTGAAGGGTTATTCCGGAAAACTTATCTAGGGTAAAAACTAGTTTTAATTTTCAAAAGATCAAATGTTTTCATAAAGATCCAATTTCCTTAATGGATCTAAATTTTCATAGTCATGTGAGACTGTAAACCACATCGTTACTACCATTGTTTATACCGCCGTATAGAAATCACTGATGTACAAAGTGTGAAGAATAAAGAAGTGATTCTAGTATTTTTATTTCAAGACTATATTGCTTGAGGACAAGCAACGCTCAAGTGTGGGAATATTTGATAATGCTAAAAACGAACATATATTTCATAGCATTATCCCTCAAGAAAGACGAATTGAAGACGCAAACGACCAAAAAGCTCAAAAGTACAAAGTACAATCAAAGAGGTTCCAATTAGTGATAAGAAACGTCTCAAAATTACAAGAGTACAAGAAGCAAAACGCAAAGTACAAAATATTAAATTATACGCAAGGACGTTCGAAAATCCGGAACCGGGACCAGAGTCAACTCTCAACGCTCGACGCAACGGACTAAAAATTACAAGTCAACTATGCACATGAATATAATATAATATATAATTAATTCTTAAAATTAATATATATATTATATTATATTATAAAAACCGTCGGCAGAAGAAAACAACAACATGTGAGCCTCCCCAGCTGGCCATGCGATCGCATGACCTGGAGGAGCAAAACTCATGCGATCGCATGAGCCCCTTTTCCAGCCCACATTGCCTATAAAACTCGCGTTTTTGGTGAACATCAAACACATCTTTTTCTCTTCATTCATCATACGATATATATATATATATATATATATATATATATATATATATATATATATATATATATATATATATATATATATTATATTTTAATTTTAATTTTAATTTTAATTCTAATAATAAGGGTATGTTAGCGAATGTTGTAAGGGTGTAAGTCGAAATTCTGTCCGTGTAACGCTACGCTATTTTTAATCATTGTAAGTTATGTTCAACCTTTTTAATTTAATGTCTCGTAGCTAAGTTATTATTATGCTTATTTAATACCGAAGTAATCATGATGTTGGGCTAAAAATATTAAAATTGGGTAATTGGGCTTTGTACCATAATTGGGGTTTGGACAAAAGAACGACACTTGTGGAAATTAGACTATGGGCTATTAATGAGCTTTATATTTGTTTAAATAAATGATAGTTTGTTAATTTTAATATAAAGATTTACAATTGGACGTCCCTATAAATAACCATATACACTCAATCGGACACGATGGGCGGGATATTTATATGTACGAATAATCGTTCATTTAACCGGACACGGGAATGGATTAATGGTCTATGGAATTATTAAAACATGGATGAAATTATGTACAAGGACACTTGACATAATTGATAACAAAATATTAAAACCTTGGGTTACACGCAGTCGATATCCTGGTGTAATTCTTAAACAAAGTATTAAGACCTTGTTACAGTTTAAGTCCCCAATTAGTTGGAATATTTGACTTCGGATATAAGGATAATTTGACGAGGACACTCGCACTTTATATTTATGACTGATGGACTGTTATGGACAAAAACCAGACGGACATATTAAACAATCCAGGACAAAGGACAATTAACCCAGGGAATAAACTAAAACGAACACGTCAAACATCATGATTATGGAAGTTTAAATAAGCATAATTCCTTTATTTTCATATTTAATTGCACTTCTAATTATCGCACTTTTATTTATTGTCGTTGTATTTAATTGCACTTTTAATTATCGTACTTTTCAATTATCGCAAGTTTATTTTCTCGCACTTTTATTTATCGCAATTTCATTATCGTTATTTACTTTACGCTTTAAATTAAGTCTTTATTTATTTAATATTTTACATTAGGTTTTAACTGCAACTAAAGTTTTAAAAATCGACAAACCGGTCATTAAACGGTAAAAACCCCCTTTTTATAATAATAATATTACTTATATATATTTGTATTTTTATAAATTAAAACTAATATAGTGTAAAGCTTTGTTTAAAAGATTTCCCTGTGGAACGAACCGGATTTACTAAAAACTACACTACTGTACGATTAGGTACACTGCCTATAAGTGTTGTAGCAAGGTTTAGGTATATCCATTCTATAAATAAATAAATATCTTGTGTAAAATTGTATCGTATTTAATAGTTTTTCCTAGTAAAATATAAGCTATTTCATATACACCTCGCATAACATCAATACTGCTATTATTGCCATGCTATGCACTGCTGTAGACGATCTAGGCTGCTGTAGTTACTATGCCTGAATTACGTGCTTGCTACCCGTCTGCTTTTCGCTGTACCGACTTGGAGAATTTATCCTTCCTAGTTCAGATGTTTTTCTGAACCCTTTCCCGCTCGTCTAACCCTAAGGATTAGTATTGTAATCCACCTGTTACTATCGTTCCACCGTTCCAGAGATCGAAACATTACTTCACGCAATCTAGGAGGAGTACCCCTCGGAATACACGCCCACTAAGGTTGATCCTCGGAGGAGGAGATATGTGAGGACTTGTCGGAGTAACCGCACCCCGAGCTCACTCTAATTAGCCACGTACAACGTTTGAACAAACAGAAGGTTGTTCAGTTTCTGCAAGATGACTCGCATCCCGTACACTTTCATGACCATCACTTATCTCTTCCATTCTCCACCACTACTTGACGATCTAACGACACTTCTGGACTTAGGTCTCTAACACTCATAGGCATTGGAGAAGTCAGGAAGGCATCTCCTTTCACAAGGTCGTAGTGTCTTCCACTGATGCTCAGCCATACTCAAAGGCTTGGGAGTCGCCTCAAAACATATCGTATTACTACTTGCTACATGTACAACTCGACGTGAGACCCAAATTGAATTTCTAGAAAGGAACCTAACGACGTTACCTGAACCCGAACGTTTTGAAGAAATTTCGGGACATTGATGCATTACCTACGGAACCTACGCACCCACATCGGGAAACCGTGAGATTAATTATGTGGAATTTGTTTCGATATAGCATAGATAAAGCACCGTTAGACGAAATTGAGTAGAACTTGAAGTGATCACGTTACATTGACCATATGGAGTGATATTGGAATGAACGTACGATTTAGTACAGTATAATGACGCCAGGCCAGCGTGATTATATTGAAGTAAATCATGCAGAAGTCCCAATGCTACTATATAAGGAATATGAAGTGATTCAAAGAAAATTTTGGTAGGAACCACTTGAGTATACGCATTACGGTCTGCTAGAGGTAGGGAAAAAATAACCACTTAGCCCATATACTGTACAAGGAGGGCCTTTATTGCAGAATTGATAACCCAAAAATTTGTTATAAATACAGACACCCTGGATACTTAAGGAAAGAGTTCTCAAATAGAAAAAACTTTGGACTTACTTGCGATAGAGCAATCATTATCTCAGCTATGGAAACTCGCAGGGATCCTGATTTTAGTTAGGGTACATTTCTTCCTAACGTTTATTGTCTCAGAGATGTTTAATGCTAGAGCGATAGAAAATTAATATCTAAGGACCTTAGTGTTATGACTAATAAGCCGTTAACAATCATGAGAGTTAAGTATTCTCTAGGACAAGCTAATGGTAATCTGGCAGAGATAGAGGAATGATTTAAGGTAGTACCTTAAAATTAACAGGTGGGTCATTTGGAGATGACCTCATGCCAACAAAACTTGGAAATTTTAATGTAGTAGTTGGAAAGGATTAGTTACCTATGCACAAACAAATGTTATTTGAGAAGGTTTATAGAATTTTTTTTGCGATAGTATAATAAGATTTGGTTGGAATGAACCTTAAGATTAACCTAATACTCATCAAGTCAGGAAGCTTGATATAAAAGTTGGAATGGACTTTAGGATTAACCTAATACTCATCAAGTCAGGAAGCTTGATATAAAAGTTGGAATGGACTTTAGGATTAACCTAATACTCATCAAGTTAGGAAGCTTTGATGAAATAGTTGGAACGGACTGGCTTTCAAGGATGAAAGCGTAAGTTATTTATAATAAGAAGATTATTCGTATACCTCGCGAGAATGGTGAGCCAAAAGCCATCTGGGTTACTTCAACAACCCGAGATCCCACAATGGAAATGGGAAGGGATGACAATGGATTTCATCCCCAAGCTACCGAAAACAATAGGCAGTTATGACACTATATGGGTTATCGTTGACCGCCTCACCAAATCTGCTTACTTTCTAACCATGAAAGGAACCGATACAATAGACCAACCTGCACAACAATACATAAAGAAAATTGTATCCCGTCACTCCAGCAATTCAAATTCTATATTAAGGACTACCCAAGAATCTTATCTGATGCTCATTCTTACGCGACTCTAAATCTTAACTTATTCTGAAAGAATTCTTAATCGATGATAATCACACCATCACCCTCCTTACGTCGATATTAGTCATACCCGTGTGAAACTTTCCAAAATCAATGGGTAGTTAATTCCCATCCTCATACTCTCCCATTCGTATCTCACTTATAAGCAATAACTTCACACTTAAGCATTTTTGGTCGAAGGACTTATGCCCTACTAATAGTCATCAACCACATTTAAATTCAACAGTTTTCATTACCTCCTGACATTGATGCTCAAATGTCACCCGAAATTTTCAAAAATCTTTTACTCGGTCTTTTTCCAACTTGTAACCTTCGAAATATGAAAATTTTTGTTGCCAAAATTTTACACACACTATCTTACTGTGCGATCCTCCCAAAAGTTTTATAAAAGTAAATTTATTTTATTTTCCATTCGTGCAAATTTTTGAAATCATATATGTTACATAACATAAAGTAAATGATTACTTATTTTGACAAATACACATGAGATCTTACTTTCACTTTTACAAATCAAATCTTTTATTCAAAAGATATTTTACCTTGAATGGTACGTGTTGTACATAACCCTAGTTTACTAAGAACTTCGTTTCTTTTCTTACATCGTCACCTTAAACGAATTCTATAAAATTTTTTGTTGCTTGTTATATAAATTTTTTTTCGTTGCTTATTCGTATCCAAATCATCATGAAGACTTTACAACTGTCGAAACCGAGGGGTTCATGTGTGTGTATGTGAAGAAGGCACTTAATACCACGTCATGCAGAGCCTTCGGGCATCCATCAACACTTAAAATATTCAAAATTACTGCGTTACCCCAGGGATCTTATTCGTCACACCTGTTGGAGCGATGCTTTATCTTACATAACTCAAAGTCCTGACCTATTCCAAGGGATTCTCATCTAGCGATATTAACACCATTAGTATTCTGACTTTAATATTAGCCATAACCTGTTTGGTATATTGCAAAGTCAAGCAGCGATTAACTTCTCATCCTCATGCTCTATCCTTCATACCTCACTTTTTAGCAACGGCTTCGCACGTGAACATTTTTGGACCAAAGACTTAAGTTCGGATAATCATCAAAACTACATTTAATTCATTAGTTTTCATTACCTAGTAACATGTCAACCGATGATTCAAAGATTTTTCACTCGATCTTTTTCAACTCATAACCTCTGAAATACGAAAAACTCTGTTTATTAAAATTTTTACACGTTGCTTATTTGTGCGGTCCTCACAAGATATATAGACAAATGAAAGTACTAAAAACTTTTCAGTCACTTATGCGATTTATAAAATCATATATGTATAAATTTACCCTTACTTATTTTGGGTTAGTACATACTAAGTTATACCTTCAAGATAATTAAAAATCACTCATTTATTGAGTTGTTTTAAGTCAAATAATTTTGTGCAAAATGGTACTCGTTATACATACTTCTAAATTTACCAAGAACTTTGTTCCATTTATGTTGTCGCATCAAACATTTAAAGGTTTTTCAAACTTCCTCGGTTTATTTTATTAAAGGTTTTCGTATTAGACTACATCATGTAGGGATCACACTTCTTCTCTCCCTCCGTTAGGGATGAAGCTCACTATTAAAATCTTTGTTAAAAACGCTTGAGCCACCTTGGGTGGCATGAAATGTCCCGTTCTTATTGATTAAAAACGTTCCATATTAATTGATTTCGTTGCGAGGTTTTGACCTCTATATGAGACGTTTTTCAAAGACTGCATTCATTTTTAAAACAAACCATAACCTTTATTTCATAAATAAAGGTTTAAAAAGCTTTACGTAGATTATCAAATAATGATAATCTAAAATATCCTGTTTACACACGACCATTACATAATAGTTTACAATACAAATATGTTACATCGAAATCAGTTTCTTGAATGCAATTTTTACACAATATCATACAAACATGGACTCCAAATCTTGTCCTTATTTTAGTATGCAACAGCGGAAGCTCTTAGTATTCACCTGAGAATAAACATGCTTTAAACGTCAACAAAAATGTTGGTGAGTTATAGGTTTAGCCTATATATATCAAGTCGTAACAATAGACCACAAGATTTCATATTTCAATACACATCCCATACATAGAGATAAAAATCATTCATATGGTGAACACCTGGTAACCAACATTAACAAGATGCATATATAAGAATATCCCCATCATTCCGGGACACCCTTCGGATATGATATAAATTTCGAAGTACTAAAGCATCCGGTACTTTGGATGGGGTTTGTTAGGCCCAATAGATCTATCTTTAGGATTCGCGTCAATTAGGGTGTCTGTTCCCTAATTCTTAGATTACCAGACTTAATAAAAAGGGGCATATTCGATTTCGATAATTCAACCATAGAATGTAGTTTCACGTACTTGTGTCTATTTTGCAAATCATTTATAAAACCTGCATGTATTCTCATCCCAAAAATATTAGATTTTAAAAGTGGGACTATAACTCACTTTCACAGATTTTTACTTCGTCAGGAAGTAAGACTTGGCCACTGGTTGATTCACGAACCTATAACAATATATACATATATATCAAAGTATGTTCAAAATATATTTACAACACTTTTAATATATTTTGATATTTTAAGTTTATTAAGTCAGCTGTCCTCGTTAGTAACCTACAACTAGTTGTCCACAGTTAGATGTACAGAAATAAATCGATAAATATTATCTTGAATCAATCCACGACCCAGTGTATACGTATCTCAGTATTGATCACAACTCAAACTATATATATTTTGGAATCAACCTCAACCCTGTATAGCTAACTCCAACATTCACATATAGAGTGTCTATGGTTGTTCCGAAATATATATAGATGTATCGACATGATAGGTCGAAACATTGTATACGTGTCTATGGTATCTCAAGATTACATAATATACAATACAAGTTGATTAAGTTATGGTTGGAATAGATTTGTTACCAATTTTCACGTAGCTAAAATGAGAAAAATTATCCAATCTTGTTTTACCCATAACTTCTTCATTTTAAATCCGTTTTGAGTGAATCAAATTGCTATGGTTTCATATTGAACTCTATTTTATGAATCTAAACAGAAAAAGTATAGGTTTATAGTCGCAAAAATAAGTTACAAGTTGTTTTTGTAAAGGTAGTCATTTCAGTCGAAAGAACGACGTCTAGATGACCATTTTAGAAAACATACTTTCACTTTGAGTTTAACCATAATTTTTGGATATAGTTTCATGTTCATAATCAAAATCATTTTCCCAGAATAACAACTTTTAAATCAAAGTTTATCATAGTTTTTAATTAACTAACCCAAAACAGCCCGCGGTGTTACTACGACGGCGTAAATCCGGTTTCACGGTGTTTTTCGTGTTTCCAGGTTTTAAATCATTAAGTTAGCATATCATATAGATATACAACATGTGTTTAGTTGATTTTAAAAGTCAAGTTATAAGGATTAACTTTTATTTGCGAACAAGTTTAGAATTAACTAAACTATGTTCTAGTGATTACAAGTTTAAACCTTCGAATAAGATAGCTTTATATGTATGAATCGAATGATGTTATGAACATCATTACTACCTCAAGTTCCTTGGATAAACCTACTGGAAATGAGAAAAATAGATCTAGCTTCAAAGGATCCTTGGATGTCTTGAAAGTTCTTGAAGCAGAATCATGACACGAAAACAATTTCAAGTAAGATTTCCACTCGAAATAAGATTGTTATAGTTATAGAAATTGAATTAAAGTTTGAATATGATTATTACCTTATATTAGAAAGATAACCTACTGTAAGTAACAAAGGTTTCTTGATCTTGGATGATTATTTGGAATGGATTTAGAAAACTTGGAAGTAAACTTGCAATCTTGGAAGTATTCTTGATTTTATGAAACTAGAACTTTTGGAATTTATGAAGAACACTTAGAACTTGAAGATAGAACTTGAGAGAGATCAATTAGATGAAGAAAATTAAAGAATGAAAGTGTTTGTAGGTGTTTTTGGTCGTTGGTGTATGGATTAGATATAAAGGATATGTAATTTTGTTTTCATGTAAATAAGTCATGAATGATTACTCATATTTTTGTAATTTTATGAGATATTTCATGCTAGTTGCCAAATGATGGTTCCCACATGTGTTAGGTGACTCACATGGGCTGCTAAGAGCTGATCATTGGAGTGTATATACCAATAGTACATACATCTAAAAGCTGTGTATTGTACGAGTACGAATACGGGTGCATACGAGTAGAATTGTTGATGAAACTGAACGAGGATGTAATTGTAAGCATTTTTGTTAAGTAGAAGTATTTTGATAAGTGTCTTGAAGTCTTTCAAAAGTGTATGAATACATATTAAAACACTACATGTATATACATTTTAACGGAGTCGTTAAGTCATCGTTAGTCGTTACATGTAAATGTTGTTTTGAAACCTTTAGGTTAACGATCTTGTTGAATGTTGTTAACCCATTGTTTATTATAACAAATGAGATGTTAAATTGTTATATTATCATGATATTATGATATATAATATATCTTAGTATGATATATATACAGTTAAATGTCGTTACAACGATAATCGTTACATATATGTCTCGTTTCGAAATCATTAAGTTAGTAGTCTTATTTTTACATATGTATTTCATTGTTAATACACTTAATAATATATTTACTTATCATTTAACATAATTAACCAAGTGTATCAATATCTTAATATGATTCATATGTACCTAGTAAGACGTTGTTATAACGATAATCGTTATATATATCGTTTTCGAGTTTCTTAAATTAATAGTCTCATTTTTATGTATATAACTCATTGTTAAAATACCTAATGAGATACATGCTTATAATAAAATCATGTTAACTATATATATAACCATATATATGTCATCGTATAGTTTTTACAAGTTTTAACGTTCGCGAATCACCGGTCAACATGGGTGGTCAATTGTCTATATGAAACCTATTTCAATTAATCAAGTCTTAACAAGTTTGATTGTTTAACATGTTAGAAACACTTAATCATGTAAATAACAATTTCATTTAATATATATATAAACATGGAAAAGTTTGGGTCACTACATGGCAGATTTATAAAAATTTGTTAGAAAGTCTTTGCGCTCGTAAAATGTTCCTTTTAAGGTTAGACATGGCAAAAATGCGGGCCAATGAATCAGTAGCTTGAGGTACAAGGAATCGTTTTTGAGATTCTTTTCACTGGGAATAAACCATCCTTTACGACCAAGGGTTCATGTATCTTCTCATCCGCGCATCCCCTTAAGTATAAGGATAAATTCAGAACGAACCGCTCGAAGAGTTCACTCTCATTCAAAGATCACACCTTTCGTGCGATTCTCTTTCGAAAATGTAAAGTAACATACTTTAGGAATCTATGAATCTTGTTATCCTCTTGGAAGGGACTGCTTAAAACATCTGTAACACGGATATGGTTACTCTACACATTCCTTCCTTCGCTGGTTGCAACTATATGTTGTTCTAGTTAATGTTGACCCTAACTTCAACATGTAACTGAAAGGATAAAGTTACATTATGGAACTGTGCTTTCATTTCATCTAAGGATAAGTTCACCTGCAGTATGGTAAACTGGGTGATATCCTTCGTTGTTCGTTCAGACCGTCCTGAAGGCACTATAAATAATTATGGCTAGCATTGCATATAAGTCCGATTAGTCACTTTCAGCAAAAGTTTCAATTCATATAGTCAAATGAAATGTTCTTAAATATCGAGTTCTTTACGCCTATGGTCTCCTTCCGAAATCAAGGGGTTAGTAAAATCCGTGGCTAACACTATCCAGACATCAAATCGCATGGTTATGATCACCATGTTTTCCATCCTACCTATCAGCTTTGTATTACGACATAAGCGCTTAATGTTTTAGATGAGTTTGGTAACGTTCAAGATGCATTTCATGCATCCAGCTTACTGAAGATGCCTGTAAGGCTAAAAACATCATATTTCCTTTTGTGGGTATATATTCAGATGACATTTTCATGTTAACCAGAAACGAAATCAATTTGTTGAACTCTTAGGACAAGAGACTTAATTAATGGCATATATATATTCTTACTGTTATACGCCGAAGTACCTTTCAAGGCAATTAACTCACTTCTGAGCCCTCGAGTCTCTCGGAACTTCGATACGCTCCTTCTTATTCAAAAACGGTACCATTGCTGGTCACTCCTCAAAATTTTGGGACGAAATTTTCTTTAACAGGTGGGTAATGTAACGACCCGACTTTTTCGACTTGCTTTTGTGCTTTGTGCTTTCGCGAAACTGCGTATTTGTGCGTACTGTGTAACATCCCGCCTTTTTCCATTTACTTTTCCGTTATACTATTTTAAACTCCGTTATATGTTTATAACATCTCCCGTTAATACGCGTTTTAAATTATCTCGTTTAGGTAATTCACGCACCCGTTTCCAAAGTTGAGGGACTAAGTTTGACAAAGGATCAAAGAGGTGACTAGGTCAAAGAGTCAACACTCTTCCTCCTCCATTCATTATTTCTTTTCTTTTCCATTTTTCTCTAATACTTTCACAAATTCTCTCAAACACCATTTCAAAGATTCATCATCTAATCAAAATCTAGCAAGCTTCAATCTAAACTAATTACATATTTGGAATCCTCTCATCTTCCTCTTCGATTCCATACCGATTTCATCAAGTTTGGGTAACTTTCTAAAATCACTAGATTTTGTGTTCTTGATGTTTTTAACTTATAAAGTTGTTAATTAGTGTCTATGGCTCAAGTCTAACATGATTATATGATTTATATGCTCGATTTCGTTATTTGAAGTAACTAGCTTGAATATGATCTTTGGCGTGTTTGATTTGGTAATTTGGTTGTTTAAAAGTTGTTGTTATGGTAAAGTGCAAGTATTAAATGTGTTACTAGTAGCACTAGCTTCAATTTGATGTGTGGGTTGTTTTAGAAAACTTCATAAACTTGATTATTGGTTTTGGTGGATTTGGATTAGGGTTTGATGAACTTGAAATGAACTGTTGATGCTTTGAATGACATGAAATGTTATTTGTAAGTGTTAGGTTGTATTGTATGCTTGATCACCTTCGAAACGGCATATCATTCATGTAAATTGGTTGCCGAATCATCGAATTTCATTTATGAACTTGAATGCATTTAATGAGGAGCTTTGAATGTGATTTTGGTTGTTGTAAATGTAAAAGTGATTGATGAAATGTGTTTAGTTATTTTCCTTGTCAAAATACCTTTCCGATGATATAAGATACATGCTTTGGTTGTTTGCGGGTCATAAATGGTGATTGTTTGAAGTTAGGTTCGTGCATAAAACTTAAAAACTGCCAGTTTTCTCTGCACAGGTAATGGCGCGGCGCGCCATATACCCGCGCGGCGCGCCAAAGTAGGCTGTCTAACTTTGTCCATTTTTGGAAAATGTTTGCTATGCTACGCACCTCCGATTCACATGTAACTTGTTCTAACATGCTCATATATGATTAAAAACCTCAGAAAAATAGTTCGGGACCCGACCCGAACGTGTTGACTTTTTCGTTGACTTTGACCGACCAAAGTTTGACTTTTTGTCAAACTTAACCAAATGATTATGCAACATTCCTAACTTGTTTCTATACTTGTATCTTGCATGAAACTTGACAAATTGATTCACATGCTACGTAATCGAGTCGTAACGAGCCATAGGACTAATTGAACATCTTTGACCTTTTGTGTTTACCGTTGTTGATACGACCTATTTGTTTAGGTCAAGGCTAGCATTGTTCTTTGCACACGTTACATGTCGAAGTACTTATTTACTCTTCCGCTCAAGGTGAGATCATAGTCCCACTTTTACTCTTTTGCACTTACATTTGGGATGAGAAAACATAAACGTTTCTTTTTACTAAGTGAACACAAGTACAGGAAAACAAACATTCTACATACGAGTTTGAACAAAAATCCTCAATTCGATTATCATTAGTTACACTTGCCGGGTGTAAGCGAGAACTTATGTTATATGGCCATATGGGTTTGACAATCCCTCATTCAAACGGTTCGCTACCATTTACGAATGAAATGTATTTTCGAGAAACAGTGTATGTTCTAACACTATTGTGATGGGGTTTTATGGAAGGAATGTTAAGCATTGATAATTGGGTGCTCGTGAAACAAACTTTTGGAATGTATTACTATTATCTCATTGTTGCAAATCTTGTGGTTCACTTGTACTTACTTACTCAAACCTATGATTTCACCAACGTTTTCGTTGACAGATTTCTATGTTTTTCTCAGGTCCTTGAACATTTGTGTGATACATGCTTCCGTTCATTACTTTTGATACTTGCTTGGATGTCGAGTATACATGCATAGTTGGAGCGTCTTTTGGCTACTTTAAATTGTGTCGCATAGGTTTCATTCGTACGTTAAACATTGTAATGTAACTAGTCTTTTGAACTACATTTTTAAACTTGAAACATCCTTTTACTTATGAAATAAATGCGACATATTTTGGTCAAACGTCATGATAAAGACTTATGACCACGTAACGGGACCTAAGTAGTCGGCGCCGTCAAACATGATTTGGTCGGGTCGCTACATATGGTATCAGAGCGTTGGTTGTAGGGATTTAGAGTTCATTGGTGTCAACCCCGAGTCATAGGGTATATTAGTGAGTCTAGACTACAACCGGCATATAGACTTAAAGTAGGAATTACTTGACTACTTGTACATTATACTCGAACGTTTATACTCACATCTACTTTTATTTCATCTTAATCTCACGTTGTTTAATTTGATTGACGCGCCACCTTGACTTAGTGAAATGATGTCGAATGCACATATGAATCAGGGTAATATAATTTCCGGGATTATATTACGGTGACTCATATGAACGTTCCGATATTGTGGCATAAAGAATTTAAGGCGAGCCAAGGAAAATTTTTCTCTCTATCCTTATTCCATATCATGATTAGTATTATTGAAAACACTAATCAACGGTATTCTTGTGTTTTGAAGGAACAATGCCTCCTCGTCGTGTGCCACGCCATGAGACTCCCGAACAAGCTCTACAATGAATGATAGCCACCGCCGTGGAAGCGGCCATGGCCGATCACTCCTCCAACAATAACAACAACCACAACAACAACAACAATGGAGCCGGTTGAAATGTCCCGTTCTTATTGATTAAAAACGTTCCATATTAATCGATTTCGTTGCGAGGTTTTGACCTCTATATGAGACATTTTTCAAAGACTGCATTCATTTTTAAAATAAACCATAACCTTTATTTCATAGATAAAGGTTTTAAAAAGCTTTACGTAGATTATCAAATAATGATAATCTAAAATATCCTGTTTACACACGACCATTACAAAATGGTTTACAATACAAATATGTTACAACAAAATAAGTTTCTTGAATGCAGTTTTTACACAATATCATACAAGCATGGACTCCAAATCTCGTCCTTATTTAAGTATGCGACAGCGGAAGCTCTTAATAATCACCTGAGAATAAACATGCTTAAAACGTCAACAAAAATGTTGGTGAGTTATAGGTTTAACCTATATATCAAATCATAATAATAGACCACAAGATTTCATATTTCAATACACATCCCATACATAGAGATAAAAAAATCATTCATATGGTGAACACCTGGTAACTGACATTAACAAGATGCATATATAAGAATATCCCCATCATTCCGGGACACCCTTCGGATATGATATAAATTTCGAAGTACTAAAGCATCTAGTACTTTGGATGGGGTTTGTTAGGCCCAATAGATCTATCTTTAGGATTCGCGTCAATTAGGGTGTCTGTTCCCTAATTCTTAGATTACCAGACTTAATAAAAAGGGGCATATTCGATTTTGATAATTCAACCATAGAATGTAGTTTCACGTACTTGTGTCTATTTTGTAAATCATTTATAAAACCTGCATGTATTCTCATCCCAAAAATATTAGATTTTAAAAGTGGGACTATAACTCACTTTCACAGATTTTTACTTCGTCGGGAAGTAAGACTTGGCCACTGGTTGATTCACGAACCTATAACAATATATACATATATATCAAAGTATGTTCAAAATATATTTACAACACTTTTAATATATTTTGATGTTTTAAGTTTATTAAGTCAGCTGTCCTCGTTAGTAACCTACAACTAGTTGTCCACAGTTAGATGTACAGAAATAAATCGATAAATATTATCTTGAATCAATCCACGACCCAGTGTATACGTATCTCAGTATTGATCACAACTCAAACTATATATATTTTGGAATCAACCTCAACCCTGTATAGCTAACTCCAACATTCACATATAAAGTGTCTATGGTTGTTCCGAAATATATATAGATGTGTCGACATGATAGGTCGAAACATTGTATACGTGTCTATGGTATCTCAAGATTACATAATATACAATACAAGTTGATTAAGTTATGGTTGGAATAGATTTGTTACCAATTTTCACGTAGCTAAAATGAGAAAAATTATCCAATCTTGTTTTACCCATAACTTCTTCATTTTAAATCCGTTTTGAGTGAATCAAATTGCTATGGTTTCATATTGAACTCTATTTTATGAATCTAAACAGAAAAGTATAGGTTTATAGTCTGAAAAATAAGTTACAAGTCGTTTTTGTAAAGGTAGTCATTTCAGTCGAAAGAACGACGTCTAGATGACCATTTTAGAAAACATACTTCCACTTTGAGTTTAATCATAATTTTTGGATATAGTTTCATGTTCATAATAAAAATCATTTTCTCAGAATAACAACTTTTAAATCAAAGTTTATCATAGTTTTTAATTAACTAACCCAAAACAGCCCGCGGTGTTACTACGACGGCGTAAATCCGGTTTTATGGTGTTTTTCGTGTTTCCAGGTTTTAAATCATTAAGTTAGCATATCATATAGATATAGAACATGTGTTTAGTTGATTTTAAAAGTCAAGTTAGAAGGATTAACTTTTGTTTGCGAACAAGTTTAGAATTAACTAAACTATGTTCTAGTGATTACTAGTTTAAACCTTCGAATAAGATAGCTTTATATGTATGAATCGAATGATGTTATGAACATCATTACTACCTTAATTTCCTTGGATAAACCTACTAGAAAAGAGAAAAATGGATCTAGCTTCAATGGATCCTTGGATGGCTCGAAGTTCTTGAAGCAGAATCATGACACGAAAACAAGTTCAAGTAAGATCATCACTTGAAATAAGATTGTTATAGTTATAGAAATTGAACCAAAGTTTGAATATGATTATTACCTTGTATTAGAATGATAACCTACTGTAAGAAACAAAGATTTCTTGAGGTTGGATGATCACCTTACAAGATTGGAAGTGAGCTAGCAAACTTGAAAGTATTCTTGATTTTATGAAACTAGAACTTTTGGAATTTATGAAGAACACTTAGAACTTGAAGATAGAACTTGAGAGAGATCAATTAGATGAAGAAAATTGAAGAATTAAAGTGTTTGTAGGTGTTTTTGGTCGTTGGTGTATGGATTAGATATAAAGGATATGTAATTTTGTTTTCATGTAAATAAGTCATGAATGATTACTCATATTTTTGTAATTTTATGAGATATTTCATGCTAGTTGCCAAATGATGGTTCCCACATGTGTTAGGTGACTCACATGGGCTGCTAAGAGCTGATCATTGGAGTGTATATACCAATAGTACATACATCTAAAAGCTGTGTATTGTACGAGTACGAATACGGGTGCATACGAGTGGAATTGTTGATGAAACTGAACGAGGATGTAATTGTAAGCATTTTTGTTAAGTAGAAGTATTTTGATAAGTGTATTGAAGTCTTTCAAAAGTGTATAAATACATATTAAAACACTACATGTATATACATTTTAACTGAGTCGTTAAGTCATCGTTAGTCGTTACATGTAAGTGTTGTTTTGAAACCTTTAGGTTAACGAACTTGTTAAATGTTGTTAACCCAATGTTTATAATATCAAATGAGATTTTAAATTATTATATTATCATGATATTATCATGTATGAATATCTCTTAATATGATATATATACATTAAATGTCTTTACAACGATAATCGTTACATATATGTCTCGTTTAAAATTCATTAAGTTAGTAGTCTTGTTTTTACATATGTAGTTCATTGTTAATATACTTTATGATATGTTTTCTTATCATAGTATCATGTTAACTATATATATATATATCCATTTATATGTCATCATATAGTTTTTACAAGTTTTAACGTTCGTGAATCACCGATCAACTTGGGTGGTCAATTGTCTATATGAAACATATTTCAATTAATCAAGTCTTAACAAGTTTGATTGCTTAACATGTTGGAAACATTTAATCATGTAAATATCAATCTCAATTAATATATATAAACATGGAAAAGTTCGGGTCACTACAGTACCTACCCGTTAAATAAATTTCGTCCCGAAATTTTAAGCTGTTGAAGGTGTTGACGAATCTTCTGGAAATAGATGCGGGTATTTCTTCTTCATCTGATCTTCACGCTCCCAGGTGAACTCGGGTCCTCTACGAGCATTCCATCGAACCTTAACAATTGGTATCTTGTTTTGCTTAAGTCTTTTAACCTCACGATCCATTATTTCGACGGGTTCTTCGATGAATTGAAGTTTTTCGTTGATTTGGATTTCATCTAACGGAATAGTGAGATCTTATTTAGCAAAACATTTCTTTAAATTCGAGACGTGGAAAGTGTTATGTACAGCCGCGAGTTGTTGAGGTAACTCTAGTCGGTAAGCTACTGGTCCGACACGATCAATAATCTTGAATGGTCCAATATACCTTGGATTTAATTTCCCCCGTTTACCAAATCGAACAACGCCTTTCCAAGGTGCAACTTTAAGCATGACCATCTCTCCAATTTCAAATTCTATATCTTTTCTTTTAATGTCAGCGTAGCTCTTTTGTCGACTTTGGGCGGTTTTCAACCGTTGTTGAATTTGGATGATCTTCTCGGTAGTTTCTTGTATAATCTCCGGACCCGTAATCTGTCTATCCCCCACTTCACTCCAACAAATCGGAGACCTGCACTTTCTACCATAAAGTGCTTCAAACGGCGCCATCTCAATGCTTGAATGGTAGCTGTTGTTGTAGGAAAATTCTGCTAACGGTAGATGTCGATCCCAACTGTTTCCGAAATCAATAACACATGCTCGTAGCATGTCTTCAAGCGTTTGTATCGTCCTTTCGCTCTGCCCATCAGTTTGTGGATGATAGGCAGTACTCATGTCTAGACGAGTTCCTAATGCTTGCTGTAATGTCTGCCAGAATCTTGAAATAAATCTGCCATCCCTATCAGAGATAATAGAGATTGGTATTCCATGTCTGGAGATGACTTCCTTCAAATACAGTCGTGCTAACTTCTCCATCTTGTCATCTTCTCTTATTGGCAAGAAGTGTGCTGATTTGGTGAGACGGTCAACTATTACCCAAATAGTATCAAAACCACTTGCAGTCCTTGGCAATTTAGTGATGAAATCCATGGTAATGTTTTCCCATTTCCATTCCGGGATTTCGGGTTGTTGAAGTAGACCTGATGGTTTCTGATGCTCAGCTTTGACCTTAGAACACGTCAAACATTCTCCTACGTATTTAGCAACATCGGCTTTCATACCCGGCCACCAAAAATGTTTCTTGAGATCCTTGTACATCTTCCCCGTTCCAGGATGTATTGAGTATCTGGTTTTATGAGCTTCTCTAAGTACCATTTCTCTCATATCTCCAAATTTTGGTACCCAAATCCTTTCAGCCCTATACCGGGTTCCGTCTTCCCGAATATTAAGATGCTTCTCCGATCCTTTGGGTATTTCATCCTTTAAATTTCCCTCTTTTAAAACTCCTTGTTGCGCCTCCTTTATTTGAGTAGTAATGTTATTATGAATCATTATATTCATAGATTTTACTCGAATGGGTTCTCTGTCCTTCCTGCTCAAGGCATCGGCTACCACATTTGCCTTCCCCGGGTGGTAACGAATCTCAAAGTCGTAATCATTCAATAATTCAATCCACCTACGCTGCCTCATATTCAGTTGTTTCTGATTAAATATGTGTTGAAGACTTTTGTGGTCGGTATATATAATACTTTTGACCCCATATAAGTAGTGCCTCCAAGTCTTTAATGCAAAAACAACCGCACCTAATTCCAAATCATGCGTCGTATAATTTTGTTCGTGAATCTTCAATTGTCTAGACGCATAAGCAATCACCTTCGTTCGTTGCATTAATACACAACCGAGACCTTGCTTTGATGCATCACAATAAATCACAAAATCATCATTCCCTTCAGGCAATGACAATATAGGTGCCGTAGTTAGCTTTTTCTTCAATAACTGAAACGCTTTCTCTTGTTCATCATTCCATTCAAATTTCTTCCCTTTATGCGTTAATGCAGTCAAGGGTTTTGCTATTCTGGAAAAGTGTTGGATGAACCTTCTGTAGTAACCAGCTAGTCCTAAAAACTGGCGTATGTGTTTCGGAGTTTTCGGGGTTTCCCACTTTTCAACAGTTTCTATCTTTGCCGGATCCACCTTAATACCTTCTTTGTTCACTATGTGACCGAGGAATTGAACTTCTTCCAACCAAAATGCACACTTTGAAAACTTAGCGTACAATTCTTCCTTCCTCAATACTTCTAACACCTTTCTCAAATGTTCACCGTGTTCTTGGTCATTCTTTGAGTAAATAAGTATGTCATCAATGAAAACAATGACAAACTTGTCAAGGTATGGTCCACACACTCGGTTCATAAGGTCCATGAACACAGCTGGTGCATTAGTTAAACCAAACGGCATGACCATAAACTCGTAATGACCGTAACGTGTTCTGAAAGCAGTCTTTGGAATATCATCTTCTTTCACCCGCATTTGATGATACCCGGAACGTAAGTCAATCTTTGAATAAACAGACGAGTCTTGTAGTTGATCAAATAAGTCATCGATTCTCGGTAGTGGGTAGCGGTTCTTGATGGTAAGTTTGTTCAACTCTCGGTAGTCGATACACAACCTGAATGTACCATCTTTCTTCTTGACAAACAAAACAGGAGCTTCCCACGGTGATGTGCTTGGTCGAATGAAACCACGCTCTAAAAGTTCTTGTAATTGGCTTTGTAGTTCTTTCATCTCGCTGGGTGCGAGTCTGTAAGGAGCACGAGCTATTGGTGCAGCTCCTGGTACAAGATCTATTTGAAATTCAACGGATCGATGTGGGGGTAATCCCGGTAATTCTTTTGGAAATACATCAGGAAATTCTTTTGCGACGGGAACATCATTGATGCTCTTTTCTTCAGTTTGTACTTTCTCGACGTGTGCTAGAACAGCATAGCAACCTTTTCTTATTAGTTTTTGTGCCTTCAAATTACTAATAAGATGTAGCTTCGTGTTGCCCTTTTCTCCGTACACCATTAAGGGTTTTCCTTTTTCTCGTATAATGCGAATTGCATTTTTGTAACAAACGATCTCCGCTTTCACTTCTTTCAACCAGTCCATACCGATTATCACATCAAAACTCCCTAACTCTACTGGTATCAAATCAATCTTAAATGTTTCGCTAACCAGTTTAATTTCTCGATTCCGACATATATTATCTGCTGAAATTAATTTACCATTTGCTAATTCGAGTAAAAATTTACTATCCAAAGGCGTCAATGGACAACTTTATTTAGCACAAAAATCTCTACTCATATAGCTTCTATCCGCACCCGAATCAAATAAAACGTAAGCAGATTTATTGTCAATAAGAAACGTACCCGTAACAAGCTCCGGGTCTTCCTGTGCCTCTGCCGCATTAATATTGAAAACTCTTCCACGGCCTTGTCCATTCGTGTTCTCCTGGTTCGGGCAATTTCTAATAATGTGGCCTGGTTTTCCACATTTATAACAAACTACATTGGCATAACTTGCTCCGACACTACTTGCTCCGCCATTACTCGTTCCGACACCATTTGTTCCTTTCGTTCTATTAACCCCTGGTCCGTAGACCTCACACTTCGCCGCGCTATGACCATTTCTTTTACACTTGTTGCAAAATTTGGTGCAGAACCCCGAGTGATTCTTTTCACACCTTTGGCATAGCTGCTTCTGATTGTTGTTGTTGTTGCGGTTATTATTGTTGTTGGGATGATTGTTGTAGTTGCTGTTGTTGTTGTTGTTGTTGTTGGGCCGTTTGTTGTAGTTACGATTGATGTTGCGATTGTTGGGATAATTGTTGCGATTATTGTTGTAATTGTTGTTGTTGTTGTATTGGTGATTCTTATCACTGTTTTCCTCCCACTTTCTTTTGACTTGCTTCACATTGGCCTCTTCAGCAGTCTGTTCTTTAATTCTTTCTTCAATTTAGTTCACGAGTTTGTGAGCCATTCTACATGCCTGTTGTATGGAGGCGGGCTCGTGTGAACTTATATCTTCTTGGATTCTTTCCGGTAATCCTTTCACAAACGCGTCGATCTTCTCTTCCTCATCTTCGAATGCTCCCGGACACAATAGGCACAATTCTGTGAATCGTCTTTCGTACGTTGTAATATCAAATCCTTGGGTTCGTAACCCTCTAAGTTCTGTCTTGAGCTTATTGACCTCGGTTCTGGGACGGTACTTCTCGTTCATCAAGTGCTTGAATGCTGACCACGGTAGTGCGTACGCATCGTCTTGTCCCACTTGCTCTAGATAGGTATTCCACCATGTTAACGCAGAACCTGTGAAGGTATGCGTAGCGTACTTTACTTTGTCCTCTTCAGTACACTTACTTATGGCAAACACCGATTCGACCTTCTCGGCCCACCGTTTCAATCCGATCGGTCCTTCGGTTCCATCAAATTCCAAAGGTTTGCAGGCAGTGAATTCTTTGTAGGTGCATCCTACACGATTTCCTGTACTGCTAGATCCAAGGTTATTGTTGGTATGTAGCGCAGCCTGTACTGCGGCTATGTTTGAAGCTAGAAAAGTACGGAATTCCTCTTCATTCATATTCACGGTGTGTCGAGTAGTCGGTGCCATTTCCTTCAAAATAGTTAAATGGAACAAGTTAATCATACAGAATATTAAGAGTAGTTAATAGTATTTCGTAGCATAATATGAACTCATTTATAAAAGCTTTTTCTTCATATTAGCGTTTTATAAGTTTAAATTCGGGTAGTACCTACCCGTTAAGTTCATACTTAGTAGCTAATATACAATTCAACTACTACAATTCTATATGAAAAAACTGATTATAATAATATTTCGCGTTCAAACTTTTATACAATATTTTACAAACTTACAATACCGCTTATTTTACATAAAGCATGAAATATAGCACACAATAACTTTGATACAAGATAGTTGTGAAGACAATTCTAGATAGTACACAAGTCGTTCAGCAAAGGCAATAAAGACACGTAATTCATACGTCCAGAAACAAGTCATGCATTCTGGTTTTACTAGGACTACTTCCCATCCTTGGTCTTGTGCAACATAACCGTTATGGCCGTTGATAAGACAGCGTGTTGTAATGTCATCAAAGGGACGAGGGTTACGTAATGTCCAACAGTCCCGTAATAATCTAAAAACCTCATTTCTTACCCCAATTACCGACTCCGTCACTTGTGGAAACGTTTTGTTTAATAGTTGTAGCCCGATGTTCTTGTTCTCACTTTGGTGAGAAGCGAACATTACTAATCCGTAAGCATAACATGCTTCTTTATGTTGCATGTTAGCCGCTTTTTCTAAATCACGAAGTCCAATATTCGGATATATTGAGTCAAAATAATTTCTTAACCCGTTGCGTAAAATAGCATTTGGGTTCCCCGCAATATATGCATCAAAGTAAACACATCGTAACTTATGGGTTTCCCAATGTGATATCCCCCATCTTTCAAACGAAAGTCTCTTATAAACCAAGACATTCTTGGAACGTTCTTCGAATGTCTTACAAACTGATCTCGCCTTAAATAGTTGTGCCGAAGAATTCTGGCCGACTCTAGACAAGATTTCATCAATCATGTCTCCGGGTAGGTCTCTTAAAATATTGGGTTGTCTATCCATTTTGTGTTTTTAAACTGTAAAATAGACAAGAGTTAGATTCATAAAAAAATACTTATTAATACAAGCAATTTTTACATATATCATAAAGCATAAGAACACTATATTACATATATTACACCACACGAATACAACTATCTTATTCCGACTCGATCGTTTCTTCTTCTTCGGTTTTGGTTCGTTTTGCCAAGTTTCTAGGGATATATGATGTTCCCCTAATACGAGCTGTCGTTGTCCACATTGGTTTAGAAAAACCTGGTGGTTTAGAGGTTCCCGGGTCATTGTTTTAACTTAAGGACTTCGGGCGTTGACGATACATATAAAGTTCATCGGGGTTGGAATTAGATTTCTCTATTTTTATGCCCTTTCCCTTATTATTTTCTTTTGCCTTTTTAAATTCAGTTGGGGTAATTTCTATAACATCATCGGAATTTTCGTCGGAATCTGATTCATCGGAGAATTGGTAATCCTCCCAATATTTTGCTTCCTTGGCGGAAACACCATTGACCATAATTAACCTTGGTTGGTTGGTTGAGGATTTTCTTTTACTTAACCGTTTTATTATTTCCCCCACCGGTTCTATTTCTTCATCCGGTTCCGATTCTTCTTCCGGTTCCGATTCTTCTTCCGGTTCCGACTCTTCTTCCGGTTCCTCTTCGGGAACTTGTGAATCAGTCCACGAATCATTCCAATTTACATTTGACTCTTCATTATTATTAGGTGAGTCAATGGGACTTGTTCTAGAGGTAGACATCTATCACATAATATCAAACGCGTTAAGAGATTAATATATCACATAATATTCACATGTTAAAAATATATAGTTTCCAACAAAATTTGTTAAGCAATCATTTTTCAAATAAACACGGTCGAAGTCCAGACTCACTAATGCATCCTAACAAACTCGATAAGACACACTAATGCAAAATTCTGGTTCTCTAAGACCAACGCTCGGATACCAACTGAAATGTCCCGTTCTTATTGATTAAAAACGTTCCATATTAATTGATTTCGTTGCGAGGTTTTGACCTCTATATGAGACATTTTTCAAAGACTGCATTCATTTTTAAAACAAACCATAACCTTTATTTCATAGATAAAGGTTTTAAAAAGCTTTACGTAGATTATCAAATAATGATAATCTAAAATATCCTGTTTACACACGACCATTACATAATGGTTTACAATACAAATATGTTACAACAAAATAAGTTTCTTGAATGCAGTTTTTACACAATATCATACAAGCATGGACTCCAAATCTCGTCCTTATTTAAGTATGCGACAGCGGAAGCTCTTAATAATCACCTGAGAATAAACATGCTTAAAACGTCAACAAAAATGTTGGTGAGTTATAGGTTTAACCTATATATATCAAATCATAATAATAGACCACAAGATTTCATATTTCAATACACATCCCATACATAGAGATAAAAAAATCATTCATATGGTGAACACCTGGTAACCGACATTAACAAGATGCATATATAAGAATATCCCCATCATTCCGGGACACCCTTCGGATATGATATAAATTTCGAAGTACTAAAGCATCTGGTACTTTGGATGGGGTTTGTTAGGCCCAATAGATCTATCTTTAGGATTCGCGTCAATTAGGGTGTCTGTTCCCTAATTCTTAGATTACCAGACTTAATAAAAAGGGGCATATTCGATTTCGATAATTCAACCATAGAATGTAGTTTCACGTACTTGTGTCTATTTTGTAAATCATTTATAAAACCTGCATGTATTCTCATCCCAAAAATATTAGATTTTAAAAGTGGGACTATAACTCACTTTCACAGATTTTTACTTCGTTGGGAAGTAAGACTTGGCCACGGGTTGATTCACGAACCTATAACATTATATACATATATATCAAAGTATGTTCAAAATATATTTACAACACTTTTAATATATTTTGATGTTTTAAGTTTATTAAGTCAGCTGTCCTCGTTAGTAACCTACAACTAGTTGTCCACAGTTAGATGTACAGAAATAAATCGATAAATATTATCTTGAATCAATCCACGACCCAGTGTATACGTATCTCAGTATTGATCACAACTCAAACTATATATATTTTGGAATCAACCTCAACCCTGTATAGCTAACTCCAACATTCACATATAAAGTGTCTATGGTTGTTCCGAAATATATATAGATGTGTCGACATGATAGGTCGAAACATTGTATACGTGTCTATGGTATCTCAAGATTACATAATATACAATACAAGTTGATTAAGTTATGGTTGGAATAGATTTGTTACCAATTTTCACGTAGCTAAAATGAGAAAAATTATCCAATCTTGTTTTACCCATAACTTCTTCATTTTAAATCCGTTTTGAGTGAATCAAATTGATATGGTTTCATATTGAACTCTATTTTATGAATATAAACAGAAAAGTATAGGTTTATAGTCGGAAAAATAAGTTACAAGTCGTTTTTGTAAAGGTAGTCATTTCAGTCGAAAGAACGACGTCTAGATGACCATTTTAGAAAACATACTTCCACTTTGAGTTTAATCATAATTTTTGGATATAGTTTCATGTTCATAATAAAAATCATTTTCTCAGAATAACAACTTTTAAATCAAATTTTATCATAGTTTTTAATTAACTAACCCAAAACAGCCCGCGGTGTTACTACGACGGCGTAAATCCGGTTTTATGGTGTTTTTCGTGTTTCCAGGTTTTAAATCATTAAGTTAGCATATCATATATATATAGAACATGTGTTTAGTTGATTTTAAAAGTCAAGTTAGAAGGATTAACTTTTGTTTGCGAACATGTTTAGAATTAACTAAACTATGTTCTAGTGATTACTAGTTTAAACCTTCGAATAAGATAGCTTTATATGTATGAATCGAATGATGTTATGAACATCATTACTACCTTAATTTCCTTGGATAAACCTACTGGAAAAGAGAAAAATGGATCTAGCTTCAATGGATCCTTGGATGGCTCGAAGTTCTTGAAGCAGAAACATGACACGAAAACAAGTTCAAGTAAGATCATCACTTGAAATAAGATTGTTATAGTTATAGAAATTGAACCAAAGTTTGAATATGATTATTACCTTGTATTAGAATGATAACCTACTGTAAGAAACAAAGATTTCTTGAGGTTGGATGATCACCTTACAAGATTGGAAGTGAGCTAGCAAACTTGAAAGTATTCTTGATTTTATGAAACTAGAACTTTTGGAATTTATGAAGAACACTTAGAACTTGAAGATAGAACTTGAGAGAGATCAATTAGATGAATAAAATTGAAGAATGAAAGTGTTTGTAGGTGTTTTTGGTCGTTGGTGTATGGATTAGATATAAAGGATATGTAATTTTGTTTTCATGTAAATAAGTCATGAATGATTACTCATATTTTTGTAATTTTATGAGATATTTCATGCTAGTTGCCAAATGATGGTTCCCACATGTATTAGGTGACTCACATGGGCTGCTAAGAGCTGATCATTGGAGTGTATATACCAATAGTACATACATCTAAAAGCTGTGTATTGTACGAGTACGAATACGAGTGCATACGAGTAGAATTGTTGATGAAACTGAACGAGGATGTAATTGTAAACATTTTTGTTAAGTAGAAGTATTTTGATAAGTGTATTGAAGTCTTTCAAAAGTGTATAAATACATATTAAAACACTACATGTATATACATTTTAACTGAGTCGTTAAGTCATCGTTAGTCGTTACATGTAAGTGTTGTTTTGAAACCTTTAGGTTAACGATCTTGTTAAATGTTGTTAACCCAATGTTTATAATATCAAATGAGATTTTAAATTATTATATTATCATGATATTATCATGTATGAATATCTCTTAATATGATATATATACATTAAATGTCTTTACAACGATAATCGTTACATATATGTCTCGTTTAAAATTCATTAAGTTAGTAGTCTTGTTTTTACATATGTAGTTCATTGTTAATATACTTTATGATATGTTTTCTTATCATAGTATCATGTTAACTATATATATATCCATTTATATGTCATCATATAGTTTTTACAAGTTTTAACGTTCGTGAATCACCGATCAACTTGGGTGGTCAATTGTCTATATGAAACATATTTCAATTAATCAAGTCTTAACAAGTTTGATTGCTTAACATGTTGGAAACATTTAATCATGTAAATATCAATCTCAATTAATATATATAAACATGGAAAAGTTCGGGTCACTACACCGGTAACTCAAACGAAGGGTGCTCCTACAAATCCTTCATGGGGTGCAAACCTCACACTTTTGATGGAACCGGGGGACCGGTCGTGCTTACCCGATGGTTTAAGCAAACGAAAGCCGTCTTTAGCATAACCGGTTGTCGAGACCAAGACAAGGTCAAATACTCCACTCACACCTTCGCCGGTGTCGCTTTTACATGGTGGAATACTTATGTATAATCGGTGGGTACCAATGAAGCTCAAGCCCTCTCTTGGGCCGACTTGAGGGAAAAGATGATTGTCGAATATTTCCCTCGTGAAGAAACCCGAAGGCTCGAACAAGAGCTAAGAACTTTAAAGGTGATCGGAAATGATCTCAAGGCTTATAATCAACGATTTTTCTAACTAGCCTTGATGTGCCCAAATCTTGTGAACCCCGAAGCTTTATGAAATGTCCCGTTCTTATTGATTAAAAACGTTCCATATTAATTGATTTCGTTGCGAGGTTTTGACCTCTATATGAGACGTTTTTCAAAGACTGCATTCATTTTTAAAATAAACCATAACCTTTATTTCATAAATAAAGGTTTAAAAAGCTTTACGTAGATTATCAAATAATGATAATCTAAAATATCCTGTTTACACACGACCATTACATAATGGTTTACAATACAAATATGTTACATCGAAATCAGTTTCTTGAATGCAGTTTTTACACAATATCATACAAACATGGACTCCAAATCTTGTCCTTATTTTAGTATGCAACAGCGGAAGCTCTTAATATTCACCTGAGAATAAACATGCTTTAAACGTCAACAAAAATGTTGGTGAGTTATAGGTTTAACCTATATATATCAAATCGTAACAATAGACCACAAGATTTCATATTTCAATACACATCCCATACATAGAGATAAAAATCATTCATATGGTGAACACCTGGTAACCGACATTAACAAGATGCATATATAAGAATATCCCCATCATTCCGGGACACCCTTCGGATATGATATAAATTTCGAAGTACTAAAGCATCCGGTACTTTGTATGGGGTTTGTTAGGCCCAATAGATCTATCTTTAGGATTCGCGTCAATTAGGGTGTCTGTTCCCTAATTCTTAGATTACCAGACTTAATAAAAAGGGGCATATTCGATTTTGATAATTCAACCATAGAATGTAGTTTCACGTACTTGTGTCTATTTTGTAAATCATTTATAAAACCTGCATGTATTCTCATCCCAAAAATATTAGATTTTAAAAGTGGGACTATAACTCACTTTCACAGATTTTTACTTCGTCGGGAAGTAAGAATTGGCCACTGGTTGATTCACGAACCTATAACAATATATACATATATATCAAAGTATGTTCAAAATATATTTACAACACTTTTAATATATTTTGATGTTTTAAGTTTATTAAGTCAGCTGTCCTCGTTAGTAGCCTACAACTAGTTGTCCACAGTTAGATGTACAGAAATAAATCGATAAATATTATCTTGAATCAATCCACGACCCAGTGTATACGTATCTCAGTATTGATCACAACTCAAACTATATATATTTTGGAATCAACCTCAACCCTGTATAGCTAACTCCAACATTCACATATAGAGTGTCTATGGTTGTTCCGAAATATATATAGATGTGTCGACATGATAGGTCGAAACATTGTATACGTGTCTATGGTATCTCAAGATTACATAATATACAATACAAGTTGATTAAGTTATGGTTGGAATAGATTTGTTACCAATTTTCACGTAGCTAAAATGAGAAAAATTATCCAATCTTGTTTTACCCATAACTTCTTCATTTTAAATCCGTTTTGAGTGAATCAAATTGCTATGGTTTCATATTGAACTCTATTTTATGAATCTAAACAGAAAAGTATAGGTTTATAGTCGGAGAAATAAGTTACAAGTCGTTTTTGTAAAGGTAGTCATTTCAGTCGAAAGAACGACGTCTAGATGACCATTTTAGAAAACATACTTCCACTTTGAGTTTAACCATAATTTTTGGATATAGTTTCATGTTCATAATAAAAATCATTTTCTCAGAATAACAACTTTTAAATCAAAGTTTATCATAGTTTTTAATTAACTAACCCAAAACAGCCCGCGGTGTTACTACGACGGCGTAAATCCGGTTTTACGGTGTTTTTCGTGTTTCCAGGTTTTAAATCATTAAGTTAGCATATCATATAGATATAGAACATGTGTGTAGTTAATTTTAAAAGTCAAGTTAGAAGGATTAACTTTTGTTTGCGAACAAGTTTAGAATTAACTAAACTATGTTCTAGTGATTACGAGTTTAAACCTTCGAATAAGATAGCTTTATATATATGAATCGAATGATGTTATGAACATGATTACTACCTTAAGTTCCTTGGATAAACCTACTGGAAAAGGGAAAAATGGATCTAGCTTCAACGGATCCTTGGATGGCTCGAAGTTCTTGAAGCAGACTCATGACACGAAAACAAGTTCAAGTAAGATCATCACTTGAAATAAGATTGTTATAGTTATAGAAATTGAACCAAAGTTTGAATATGATTATTACCTTGTATTAGAATGATAACCTACTGTAAGAAACAAAGATTTCTTGAGGTTGGATGATCACCTTACAAGATTGGAAGTGAGCTAGCAAACTTGAAAGTATTCTTGATTTTATGTAACTAGAACTTGTAGAATATATGAAGAACACTTAGAACTTGAAGATAGAACTTGAGAGAGATCAATTAGATGAAGAAAATTGAAGAATGAAAGTGTTTTTAGGTGTTTTTGGTCGTTGGTGTATGGATTAGATATAAAGGATATGTAATTTTGTTTTCATGTAAATAAGTCATGAATGATTACTCATATTTTTGTAATTTTATGAGATATTTCATGCTAGTTTCCAAATGATGGTTCCCACATGTGTTAGGTGACTTACATGGGCTGCTAAGAGCTGATCATTGGAGTGTATATACCAATAGTACATACATCTAAAAGCTGTGTATTGTACGAGTACGAATACGGGTGCATACGAGTAGAATTGTTGATGAAACTGAACGAGGATGTAATTGTAAGCATTTTTGTTAAGTAGAAGTATTTTGATAAGTGTATTGAAGTCTTTCAAAAGTGAATAAATACATATTAAAACACTACATGTATATACATTTTAACTGAGTCGTTAAGTCATCGTTAGTCGTTACATGTAAGTGTTGTTTTGAAACCTTTAGGTTAACGATCTTGTTAAATGTTGTTAACCCAATGTTTATAATATCAAATGAGATTTTAAATTATTATATTATCATGATATTATCATGTATGAATATCTCTTAATATGATATATATACATTAAATGTCTTTACAACGATAATCGTTACATATATGTCTCGTTTAAAAATCATTAAGTTAGTAGTCTTGTTTTTACATATGTAGTTCATTGTTAATATACTTAATGATATGTTTACTTATCATAGTATCATGTTAACTATATATATATATATCCATATATATGTCATCATATGGTTTTACAAGTTTTAACGTTCGTGAATCACCGGTCAACTTGGGTGGTCAATTGTCTATATGAAACATATTTCAATTAATCAAGTCTTAACAAGTTTGATTGCTTAACATGTTGGAAACATTTAATCATGTAAATATCAATCTCAATTAATATATATAAACATGGAAAAGTTCGGGTCACTACAGTACCTACCCGTTAAATAAATTTCGTCCCGAAATTTTAAGCTGTTGAAGGTGTTGACGAATCTTCTGGAAATAGATGCGGGTATTTCTTCTTCATCTGATCTTCACGCTCCCAGGTGAACTCGGGTCCTCTACGAGCATTCCATCGAACCTTAACAATTGGTATCTTGTTTTGCTTAAGTCTTTTAACCTCACGATCCATTATTTCGACGGGTTCTTCAATGAATTGAAGTTTTTCGTTGATTTGGATTTCATCTAACGGAATAGTGAGATCTTCTTTAGCAAAACATTTCTTCAAATTCGAGACGTGGAAAGTGTTTTGTACAGCCGCGAGTTGTTGAGGTAACTCTAGTCGGTAAGCTACTGGTCCGACACGATCAATAATCTTGAATGGTGCAATATACCTTGGATTTAATTTCCCTCGTTTACCAAATCGAACAACGCCTTTCCAAGGTGCAACTTTAAGCATGACCATCTCTCCAATTTCAAATTCTATATCTTTTCTTTTAATGTCAGCGTAGCTCTTTTGTCGACTTTGGGCGGTTTTCAACCGTTGTTGAATTTGGATGATCTTCTCGGTAGTTTCTTGTATAATCTCCGGACCCGTAATCTGTCTATCCCCCACTTCACTCCAACAAATTGGAGACCTACACTTTCTACCATAAAGTGCTTCAAACGGCGCCATCTCAATGCTTGAATGGTAGCTGTTATTGTAGGAAAATTCTGCTAACGGTAGATGTCGATCCCAACTGGTTCCGAAATCAATAACACATGCTCGTAGCATGTCTTCAAGCGTTTGTATCGTCCTTTCGCTCTGCCCATCAGTTTGTGGATGATAGGCAGTACTCATGTCTAGACGAGTTCCTAATGCTTGCTGTAATGTCTGCCAGAATCTTGAAATAAATCTGCCATCCCTATCAGAGATAATAGAGATTGGTATTCCATGTCTGGAGACGACTTCCTTCAAATACTGTCGTGCTAACTTCTCCATCTTGTCATCTTCTCTTATTGGCAGGAAGTGTGCTGATTTGGTGAGACGATCAACTATTACCCAAATAGTATCAAAACCACTTGCAGTCCTTGGCAATTTAGTGATGAAATCCATGGTAATGTTTTCCCATTTCCATTCCAGGATTTCAGGTTGTTGAAGTAGACCTGATGGTTTCTGATGCTCAGCTTTGACCTTAGAACACGTCAAACATTCTCCTACGTATTTAGCAACATCGGCTTTCATACCCGGCCACCAAAAATGTTTCTTGAGATCCTTGTACATCTTCCCCGTTCCAGGATGTATTGAGTATCTGGTTTTATGAGCTTCTCTAAGTACCATTTCTCTCATATCTCCAAATTTTGGTACCCAAATCCTTTCAGCCCTATACCGGGTTCCGTCTTCCCGAATATTAAGATGCTTCTCCGATCCTTTGGGTATTTCATCCTTTAAATTTCCCTCTTTTAAAACTCCTTGTTGCGCCTCCTTTATTTGAGTAGTAATGTTATTATGAATCATTATATTCATAGATTTTACTCGAATGGGTTCTCTGTCCTTCCTGCTCAAGGCATCGGCTACCACATTTGCCTTCCCCGGGTGGTAACGAATCTCAAAGTCGTAATCATTCAATAATTCAATCCACCTACGCTGCCTCATATTCAGTTGTTTCTGATTAAATATGTGTTGAAGACTTTTGTGGTCGGTATATATAATACTTTTGACCCCATATAAGTAGTGCCTCCAAGTCTTTAATGCAAAAACAACCGCGCCTAATTCCAAATCATGCGTCGTATAATTTTGTTCGTGAATCTTCAATTGTCTAGACGCATAAGCAATCACCTTCGTTCGTTGCATTAATACACAACCGAGACCTTGCTTTGATGCATCACAATAAATCACAAAATCATCATTCCCTTCAGGCAATGACAATATAGGTGCCGTAGTTAGCTTTTTCTTCAATAACTGAAACGCTTTCTCTTGTTCATCATTCCATTCAAATTTCTTCCCTTTATGCGTTAATGCAGTCAAGGGTTTTGCTATTCTGGAAAAGTCTTGGATGAACCTTCTGTAGTAACCAGCTAGTCCTAAAAACTGGCGTATGTGTTTCGGAGTTTTCGGGGTTTCCCACTTTTCAACAGTTTCTATCTTTGCCGGATCCACCTTAATACCTTCTTTGTTCACTATGTGACAGAGGAATTGAACTTCTTCCAACCAAAATGCACACTTTGAAAACTTAGCGTACAATTCTTCCTTCCTCAATACTTCTAACACCTTTCTCAAATGTTCACCGTGTTCTTGGTCATTCTTTGAGTAAATAAGTATGTCATCAATGAAAACAATGACAAACTTGTCAAGGTATGGTCCACACACTCGGTTCATAAGGTCCATGAACACAGCTGGTGCATTAGTTAAACCAAACTGCATGACCATAAACTCGTAATGACCGTAACGTGTTCTGAAAGCAGTCTTTGGAATATCATCTTCTTTCACCCGCATTTGATGATACCCGGAACGTAAGTCAATCTTTGAATAAACAGACGAGCCTTGTAGTTGATCAAATAAGTCATCGATTCTCGGTAGTGGGTAGCGGTTCTTGATGGTAAGTTTGTTCAACTCTCGGTAGTCGATACACAACCTGAATGTACCATCTTTCTTCTTGACAAACAAAACAGGAGCTCCCCACGGTGATGTGCTTGGTCGAATGAAACCACGCTCTAAAAGTTCTTGTAATTGGCTTTGTAGTTCTTTCATCTCGCTGGG